>NC_136999.1:22432934-22760434 GCF_032717465.1 Coenobita brevimanus | reverse complement strand
TCCTTTGCCTAACTTTTTCAGGGTTCTAGTAACACAGAAAGTAGGCCAGCACGGTCTCCAATACAAGTTTCTCAAACTATCAACACCGAATTACATGCACACTACACACCACAGTTCCTTCTCGAAATTTTAGAAAAAAAAAAAAAATGGTATCAATAAAGTAGCTTCGGAGTCCCAAGGGGGAAGGGGGACTATAAATACCCCCACCAGCCACCTCTTACCCGGTGACGTCTCAATGAGCAGCCTGGAACCATTAACTCACTTCTTCATTTTGTGCAACATTTGGAGCCATTCTTCTAACTTTTTCTTGAGCACCATCTCTTCTCTTCTAAACCTCACTTCATCCTCATCCTAAGATTCAGCTGTCTGAGGCAAATGGCAGCAAACCCTTTTCTGTATCCTCCTACTTTCTGTATACCCATTTCAAAGGCAAAGGTGGCTGTTGTGTATATGTATGCAACAGCTTATCTTGCTCTCGTGTTCCTGAACTTGATTCTTCTGAATTCCCTACTCTCTGGCTTTGGCTTTCCTGTCATTCTCTGATTAAATGTATCTGACCTGTTTACTTATCCCCTTATTTTACTGACTACGAAAAATTCTTCGACTATCTTAGTTCTACGATGGAACACATCCTATCCATTTCTTCTTTCTCTGAAATCTCCATTCTAGGAGATTTCAATGTACACCAACATCTTTGGCTCACCTCTCCTTTCACAGATCTACATGGTGAACAAGCCTACATCTTTTCTATCCTCAATGACCTAGAACAGCTTGTAGGCTACAGCACCCTACCCGTATCCCTGACCACCTTGGAGAGAGTTTCAACATACTTGACCTCTTCCTTACAACTAATCCTTTTCCTTACACTTTCAATCTTTCCTCTCCACTGGGCTTCTCTGATCACAACCTTATTACCTCAACTGGTCCTATTGCTCCAGTGTGGACTGTGCAACCTCCAAAGAAATGTCGGATGTATCACTTTGGAGTTGCTGATTGGGAGGCCTTCAGGCAGTGCTTTTTTTTATCTTCCCTGGAATAATTATTCCTTCCATGGCTGGAAGCCATCTGAGTGTGCCTTGCGCATTACAGAGGTTATTCTCTCGAGCATGGAAGCATACACTCCCTTCTCATATCCTTTGACTAATGCAAGAAAGCCTTGGTTTAATCATGCTTGTTCTAATGCTGTCCACAACAAGGAGAGGGCCTTTAAAACGTGCCAGAGCCAACCCACCCCTGAATCACATACTTTTTATGTTTCTGGGCAGAATCGTGCTAACTCTGTTCTTTGCTTTGCTAAAAATAATTTCATCCGTACTAAATGCTCTCCAGTCTCCAACTCGAATTCTTCCCGCTCCTTCTGCCACCTTGCCAAAAACCTTTCTAATAACTTTACCTCATCATCCTTCCCTCCTCTTTTCTACTCTGATGATTCTGTAGCTATTTCTTTTACTGATATCACAGATCTCTTCGCTCAGATATTCTCCTCCAATTCCACCTTAGACAATTCTTGTGCTGTTCCTCCGTTACTTTCCCCCTCTGACTTCCTCATGACTGACCTTAAAATTTCTTCAGGTGATGTATTTTCTTCCATCACTGGCCTCAATACTAACATGGCATATGAGCCTGATGGGGTCCCGCCTGTTGTCCTCAAAAACTGTGCTTCTGTGCCTACGCCCTGCCTAGGTAAACTCTTTCGCCTTTGTCTATCTACTTGTACCTTTCCTTCTTGCTGGAAGTTTGCTCTCATTCAGCCAGTCCCAAAGAAGGGTGACCATTCCCAACCCTCTAACTATCGCGCAATTGCCTGAACATCCTGTCTCTCAAAAGTTTTTGCATCCATTCTTAACAGAAAAATTTTAAAGCATCTTTCCTATCACAATCTTAATTCTGATCGTCAGTATGGGTTCTTTTAGGGATGCTCCACTGGCAATCTTATCACCTACCTTTCAGACTCCTGCTCATCCTCCTTTTGGGACTTTGGCGAAAGCTTTCCCAGTGCACTTGACATCTCAAAGGCTTTCGATCGAGTCTGGCATAAATCTTTAATTTCCAAATTGCCCTCTTACAGTTTTTATCCTTCTGTATGTGCCTTCATCTATAGCTTCCATTCTGATCATTCTACAGCCTCTCTTGTAGACGGCCACCGTTCTCTTCCTAGATCTATCAACAGTGGTGTTCCCCAGAGCTCTGTTCTATCACCAACTTTCTTCCTTTTATTCATCACTGACCTTCTAAGCTATATATCTAACCCTATCCACTCATTCACTGATGATTCCAACCTTCACCTTTCCATTCCGTTCCTTCAACGTTCATCTCAGAAGTTACTTCAACAAACAGAGGATGAGGCTATGGCACACATAATGTCTGACTTGGTTCGTAACTCTGAGTGGGGTAATAATAATCTTGTTTTTAATGCTCAAAGACTCAGTTCTTACACCTATCAACCCGACAAAATCTTCCACAGGAGTACCCACTAATATTTACTAATATGCAGCTCAATCCTGCATCATCCTTCAACATGCTTGGGGTTTCATTCTGGACTTATCTTGGAAAGATCATTGTACATCTCTTGTAAAGTCTGCTTCCAAGAGATTAAGTGTGCCTAGTAAACTCTGTACCTTCTTTACCCCTGCACAGTTGTTGACTTTATACTTCGGTTTTATTCGCCCCTGTGTACAGTACATCAGTCATGTGTGGGGTGGCTCCCCACATAAAATTCTCTTCAACAGGGTGGTGTCAAAGGCTTTTCGTCTCATTAACTCTCCTTCTCCTACTAGCTTCCTTCAACCTCTGTCTCTTCACCACACTGTTGCATCATTATCTCTTTTCTATCACTGCTTCAATGGCCACTGCTCCTCTGAACTGTCTGTTTGCATTCCTCCGCCTCTACAACGGGCGTGTAGCACCCGTCTAGTAACAAACGCTCATCCCTTTTCTGTCCAGCTCTCTAATGCAAGAGTTAACCATTACTCCCTATCCTTTATTTATGCAACAGGCCAACTCTGGAACTGTCTCTCACTGTCTGTTTTTCGTACTTCCTATGATCTCCAGTCTTTCAAACACAGTGGGTCCAGGCATCTAAAGATGTACGGATCTTGAATTTGGCTGTCTTTGTTTTGTTTTTTTCTTGGAAGGAACGGTTTTTTGGTTCTTAGCCTTTGGTTCCCTCGTAATATATATATATATATATATATATATATATATATATATATATATATATATAGTCTATATATATATATATATATATACTGTATATGTAATAATTTGTTTGTCTTGGTCTTCTGATACGAGTGGCTCCATTTGGCAAATTTCATATTCTGTCTATATTGCTTACCTGTCTGTTAATTGTCCTCTACTTGATGTTAAGCTTCCCGAATATCTGTCTTGCTGGAAGATTTGCTAAATAAAAAGCAATAATCTGCTTGCACTAACAGGTTGTAGTACGTGTTGATGATCCATCTTGCTTACAGCACTGATGTTTTTTCCAGAGTAAACAACACCCCGCTTAGAGAATTTTATATATATATATATATATATATATATATATATATATATATATATATATATATATATATATATATATATATACCTAAACAATTATTTTTCTGATTTGATGGCACTTGTGATATCGATATTACCATTATGTGTGGGTTTTATTTTATGTGACATTTTTCCTTCAACAATGTTCATCTAGGATGTAAAATTAGTATTACAAGAGTTTCTCCGCATCTGAACCATGAAACCGTTGAACGACAGCGCATCTGAACCATGAAACCGTTGAACGACAGGCTGTGCATATCACATTCATTTATACGGTTAAGCCTCAACTTTAGCATACTGGGGTTTCACGTAATACGAGATTTACACAGTAAATACACTTATATATTGCTTGTTCGAGTTGTTTACCTAATTACTGCTGTCTCCGGTGTGATATATATTGGAAATAAAACTAGGCCATGGCAGATGTCACATACCACTTTCTGAGCAAAAAGTCCTGGGGATCGGGTCATCACTTCTTTGGGCGTTTGTACAAGCTGAACTACGTTTTTAAGGATAGAAAAGATGTTGGTTTGTTCACCAGAAGGATCTGTGAAAGGAGAGGAGAGCCAACGGTGGTTGTGAACATTGAAGTCTTTTAGAATGGAGATTTCAGAGAAAGAAGAAACGGATAGGATGTGGTCCATCTTAGAAGATAGTTGAATTTGGGGATAAGTAAGCAGCACAGATATATTTAGTCAGAGAATGACAGGAAAACCGAAGCCAGAGAGTAAAGAATTCAGAAGAATCAATTTCAGGAACACAAGAGCAAGATAAATTGTTTCGTACGTATATTCAACAGCCTCCTTTGGCTTTGAAATGACTATTGAGAAAATAGGAGTATCCAGAAAAGGGGTTTGCTGTCAGTTGCCTCAGACAGCTGAGTCTCAGTTAAGAAGAGAAGGTGACGTTTAGAAGAGGATGGGTGATGCTCAACAGAGAAAAAGTTAGAGGAAAGGCCGCAAATGTTGCACAAAGAGAGAGAGAGAGAGAGAGAGAGAGACTTAATTTGCTGGAAACTAAAAGCATTATAACACTTCATAAGCATTGTAACACACAATAAACTTGAAAAATTTGCATCTGGCATTCTATTAAAAAACAGTAAAGTTACATCGATAGCCTATATTGACGATATGAATGTAATAAGTTATGCTTTTGTAATCGGATTGTCGCTTTTTAATGTTAAATGCTTTCGAGGAAAACAACCTGTTTTGCCCAACGATGAAGATGAGCGGGATGTTAGTGAAGGGTCGTTGCTAAGTGGCGGAGAGGTTAGTGAGGGGTGGATAAGTGGGCAGGCCAGCAGGGAGAGGTAGAAGTGTGAAGGACAACGGAGTGAGGGTGGAAGATTGGAAGAAAGGGTATTGAGGGGTGGTAAAACGGCTGTGAAGGTGAAAGGCTGACGAGAGATGATGATAGACACAATGGAGTGGTGCAATGAGACAGGTAAATAGTAAGAATATATATATATATATATATATATATATATATATATATATATATATATATAGATAGATAGATATATATATTACATGAAACTGACAAGAGATCGAGCTGGCTGCATGAATATTGTGAGAAGTGCATGATCAGGGATTTTGGCACCCCTTTTTAACATGGCAGCGTCCGGATTCACTCAATCGGATACGTTTATGTGAAGCTACACAATGTGGTGAATGTTTTTGGTGTATCTGATAGAGTCAGGATTCCGGGGGCATGAATGATGAGTGAATGGAATCGTGGTCCATGGGATTGGGCAAATTTGGGCTGTCTGGACATTGCTACTCCTCAACCTGCCCTTGGGTGGGAAAGGAGGTCCCTATGATGATGACATATATATATATATATATATATATATATATATATATATATATATATATAGCCCGACGCCCTAATCCCGCAAAGGGTGGCCGCAGACAAAACACCTCCAAGTAGCTCTGTCACCCACCATTTGACTACCCTCCCCCCAACTCATCCCCCCCTCCCTCATATACTTCTCAACTCCATCCCTTCACCTCATCCTCGGTCTACCTCTCCCTCTCCCTCCCTCCACCTCACCTACATACACCCTCTTAGTCAGTCTTTCATTCTCCATTCTCTTCACATGTCCAAACCACCTCAGTGTATTTCTCCTAATCTTCTCAACCACATCCACATCCACCCCACAGCGTTCCTTCACTTCTTCATTCGTCAACCTGTCCCTCCACGTCACTCCACATGCTCCTCTTAAGTAACTCATTTCCACTGCTCTCATTCTTGATTTGTTCCCCTCTTGCAAGGTCCATGCCTCGCTTCCATACGTCAGGGTAGGGATCACAATACTATCATGCAGTGACTTCTTAACTTCCATACTCACCTCCCTATTTCTCATCACTGCTTTCAGTATACCAACGACCTTCCTTCCCTCCTGTACCCTTTCACGCGCTTCATATATATATATATATATATATATTGTGTGTGTGTGTGTGTGTGTGTGTGTACATGTCCTCATAAATATTAATATACTGTACTCTAAACTTTAGTCCTCATTTACTTTCCTCGCTAATAACCTCCATCACCACCAAGACAATACAGTAGGAACCTGTGCACCAAACTTTCAACAAATGACCTAATACATCTCCACATAGACGGCGGCAGTATTGGACATTGAGTGAATAAATGGGTATTAAACCCATGGACTGAAGTAGAGGGGTTGCAAACAAGGCCCTGATGTGACAATATCACCAATTTGGCGACCACTACAAAAATGACCTCAAATGAGTGTGCATTATTGTCTTCGAAATGACTTTACACACAAACCAATGTAGTATTTTTGCTGAACTCACCAGCGCTGGGGAGTTATTAAGGTCAAAATTTTCTAATTTTTAGGAAACCTGCAACTATAAGTGTGGGACTCGCTCCTGTCATTGTCTCAGTGAGTTGCCAGTTATCTGAATAAGCCATAACAAGCTTGAAGCTATTTTTTTTTTCTTTATAATTCCCTCTCGTTCATTAGTCATTGTCGGGCTTGCACTGAATTTCATTTTTTTTCCCTAGGCAGGTTTGAGTCTTCCAGGGTGCTAATGCTATGCTGAATGAAAGAGAAAGTGCATGAAGTATTCATAATAGGTTTTGTTACTTTGTTTCTGGGTTCAGGTTAGCGGGTGAGGATGAGAGATGATAGTCTAATATCCCATCAAAACGGCGTGACCCTGTACGTATAAGAAAACTTCTTGGTGCGTTGTAAAAAATTCCACCTACGAGTGTATAAGGTAGGTCACGTACCCCCTGAATTAACTCATATGGGTCAAGCCGAATGCCAGGGTTAATGTCTGAGTCGCTCATAGTGGAGGTTGTTTTTAGTCGTGATTATTTGTAACCACAAGGTCTCTCCTAACGTGAATGATTTTCAGTGGTAGAGATTGGAATGAAATATTAAGGAACCAATATGACGGGAATACTGAGCTGTGATTTAAATAACGATAACTTCTAAGTTCTTCATGCAGTGTGGAAGGTATCTCCGAAGCTAAACGATTTCGTCTGTTGCTAGCCCCCCCCCCCCCGTCATTTTCTTTCGTAATGTATATTATCTGCTCTTACCTTGGTTTTTCCCATTTATTTTATTTCACACACACACACACACACACACACACACACACACACACACACACACACACACACACACAAGCATATAATTATAAACAGTATACAAAATGATGACCTCACAAACACTCCACCGTTGATGCACAATTCACTTACTGATCTACTGATCTCACCCCAACATCTTCCAACACCATTGAATATAACGATATCAGCTACCAGGTTTAATAACACATTTGGATGATCAAATTAACCTCTCATGTTTACCACTTATGTGTCCATTTATTCACACTTCTTCCTCGAATGTGGTATGTCCTGAAAGTCGGCGAAGTGGTATTAATAAACATTTCCAAACAAATACTTTATAAAAACACCCAGCCCAATAATCCTATAGATTAATATTTCTCAGTCATATATTCCTTACATTTTTGTTATTCTGAGTCTTCCCTATCACGTTTGTTCTATTTTTCCCGTTTGTCCCAGGCTTTTCATTTAGGATTAGATGATCCTTCCCGTCCACTCCTTTCCATGTCATGATCTCTCCAATTACATTTTTTTCCATCCTTATTTCCGTCTATCTTCCTTTCCGCCCCTCATCCCTTATTCTTCCTTCGCTTTCCTCGTGTTCTTTTCCTCTCGTCCTCCTCTCCCTTCTTCTCCAACAAAACCGCAAGAGATTACGGAAAACAAATTTTTTTCTTAGCGAAAAACAACTGCTCACTTTGCTCCAAGTTGCGTCATAACAGCCGCCGTCAGTTATTCGCGAACACCTGTAAGAAACTGAGGCGAGGAGCAAGAGCATGAACTTCCCTCATTTTAGATTACCGTATACGATCAACATTCGTAATCCGAAGACTCTAAAAGACATATGCTTTTTTGTGCATTAGTAGTTGCAAGGTTCATGAAGCAATATCGCTATTAAAATAACATTTTCTTCCTGAATGACATCGTCTGAAAGTACGAAGAACTACATTAAAAAATGAAGTAACGAAAAAAAAAAGTAAATATATAATGAAGGTCAAATACACCAAGCCATGCTCATGATGCTTTCTGTGCATTTCAGTACGACTCACCATATTCACTGCTCTTCCATAAAGCCCCACAGACGTCATAAAACACACACACACACACACACACACACATATATATATATATATATATATATATATATATATATATATATATATATATATATATATCATCATCATCAGCCGTTTGAGTATCCAATGCAGGACCGGCCTATCCCGACCGAAGTCGGGACGATACAGCTAATGCATCTCTACCACGTGGCTTAGGCTGTCTATTAGAGATTGTATGTAGGGTGAGGAGTTCTTGTAAGTGTAACTGTAGTGTTGGAGTGGCTTTGGATGTGTGTGTAGTCTGTGAATCAAGTGTAATCGGCCCGTGCATGCAGAATGGGTGCAAGCATACTTTATAGTATGCAACACTGGTTCAACCACAGCACCCCTGATGTCCGCCAATGCAGTACGTGGCCGGGTGAACACTCCCAAAGTTTATTACCCTGGATATATATATATATATATATATATATATATATATATATATATATATATATATACATATATATATATATATATATATATATATATATATATATATATATATATAATGTAAGTATAATTTTCTCCGTGTACTGCAAAAACAGGGATGGGATTAAATAGTGGAGGGCTCCTAAAGACCAGTCCTTCTTTAGTGTGTGGTACGTGGACTATTAGATTTCGGGTACAAGCCTGTTGTCCTAAGCCTTGTGTTGGATTTAACAATAAATGTGTATCACACACGGTTTTGAGATTTACTGATAGCTTAGAAGAATTTTAGTAGGGGAAGAAAGCTGAAGTCATTTGTAAGTATTATGACATCAGCCTTTGTAACTCGGAGGTATACTGCGACTGCATGGAGACTTACAGGAAAGTGGACGTGATGTGGAGGATGTGGGGGCTGACAAGATCTGGGTCATGAAAAAGGTTAGAAATGTGGTCAGAACGAGAATGTATTATGGACTTAAAATGTAATTGGAGGTATGCTGCAGAAACATAAACTAGGTAACCCTATCCGTACAAAAGTTATCATAAAACATAGTCTTTTGATGGAAACAAGAACAACATAACTAAATTCACTGTAAGGGAAGGTTTTATGGCAAGAAACATTACGATTATCGGTAGTCAACTTGAAATAGCACGATGATAAGACAAAGGAAATCGTTGATAGCTGCACCCATACTTGAGGTTGAAAAAAAAAAAAATATGGAGGAAGGTGAAACCATGGATGTCCCACCCTGTAGGTCTATAAACTCTTTGTCCGACTGAAAGTCTCATACTGTGCAAAACTTGTTTATCTGTGTAAAAACGTTGATGTTGTCTGCCTTATGAGTAGTCCCAGTGTTAGGAGTGGGCATTAGGGGTTTCAGTCTGCCTAAATGTGGCCAGGAACATCTACCAGTGTCAACAATTTCGTGTTTCTTGGTTAAAAACCATGACTGTGTTTAAAGGCTTTGACGAGCATCTTCGTTGGCAGTTCCTCTATGTAAGGTGACCTTTTGGGGTCTCACCTTGCCTAAAACGTGGCCCCAGCAAAGGTCTTCCAATGTGTAATATTTCGTATTCTTGGGTATAAAGCCATGGTATTGACGCATGGGGTGTTATCGGAGATCCCACCCTTCTTCAAATGTAATGTAATACGTAAACAATACTGTTGATGAGATAAAAAACTATGGCCCTGCATAATGGCTTTGCTGGGATCCCGAGAGTCTTCCTTCCCGTCTGCCGTAAGGGTTGTCCCTCGATGATTCCTCTCGAAGTCCATAAGAATACCGCCAGTTCCCGCACATGGGAGGAGCCAAGGCTTAGACGTTATCAGTTAGCAAAGTCAAGAGAACGGCTGAAAGTTAAACTGTAAATTATTAGGGGTAACGCCTCCCCTGTAAAAAGATATCCTCTCATTATCTCCTGATAATCTTTGCCCCTAGTGCACCACTTTATATTTACCATAAGTATACATACATTATGATCTTGACAATTATCTGAGGGCAAATCATTAATATCTTAAATTATGATGATGATGATGATGTTCAGTTACATTATCGTTAGTTATAATTATCATGAACTCCCAATACTTGGTATTGCAATTTAGACTTCTGTGTTACCAACAGCACCCAACCTATTCCCCCTTATAGTCCTTTCCCCTTATCACTGACATTTTTTTTTTTTTTTTTTTTTTTTTTTTTTTTTGTGTCCGACTCTGGGCATAGGCTTCACAGCCTGCTATCAAGGCCCAGTAGTCCTCCTACATACCACACACCTCTCTACATGTCACCACTTCGGCGCTAACACCCACCGTCAATATTGAATACATGCTAGGGCTGTCTCATACAGGACTGGTGTATTGGTATTAGCGGGGGTATTTTTATGACATGTCGGCGGGTCATCTGGTAGATCAGGAAAGTCTGCTGTTATGAAATTCAAATCCTTAAACTGTTCCCTGCCCCAGCCGGGATTCGAACCTGGGTCCATCAGGACTGCAGGCCGCCTCTCTACCGATTCAGCCACCGCCTCCCCCAATGTCACCTTTAGTTGCAGTCTATGTTTCATTGCCACCTCAGCTAATTACACTTTTCAAGAGCCTGTCCAGCTAGACAAGTTTTCCTCCCTGAAATATTATTTTCGAAGATTCATTTTCCAATTTTACATCCTCCAGCTCCCAGTCATTCAGTATGAATCTGCATTCCTTTCGCAGTTTTAAGTTTTCAAATTCTTATTTTTAATGATGCCAATGAAATGAAATCTTGATGGGCTTCACCGAAATTATTATTATAGGTATATTTTTGTTTACAGCAGTGTTGTTTGTCATTATCCATACTAAACAGTGTATGTGAAGTGATGAATTTTTAACAAGATAGGGGATAAATATTCTATATATCTATATACCTAGGCTTTTTCCCCATAGAAGGGTTGCCAAGACAGGACGACACACTTACCAAATTACTCATCCACACACATACACACACACACACACACACACACACACACACACACACACACACACACACACACATATTTACCTGTATCTTAGCCTGTAAGGAGAGAAGGGACCGCACCCAACTGCAGCACACTGCATAAGAGTCATCTGCAAAGTGCAATCCAGCGACATCCAAAGCAGGGCCCGACAACAGAGTTGGTTTATCCCTGCCACGGAATGTCACAAAAGACTTTGTAGGCTCTTGTAGTGATGTTTTGTAATTCAGTTATATATATATTAGACATGTGGACGAGCGGTTGTTATACGTGAGTAGCTTGTAAGTAGATGATCTTCGTTCCCTTTTTGTCGTGCAATGACAGGAGAGGTAAAGATGAGTATGGGACTACTTTTATTTGTCTTGGAAATATTAACAAAGTCTCTCACACACAAGTGAAGTGTAAGTAGAGACCCACGAGCTACCTCCCTGTCTCGCTTCCTCTCTCTCTCTCTCCCTCTCTTCTCTCTCGCCCATGTTGCTAGGCTCGTTCTCCCTACTACCTGCCGGTTCTATGGCCTGTCTCCTTCTGAGCTCTGCTTCCTAAACTCTGGTGTAGCAGGGGTCGTGTCATGTGTGTTAAACTGTGGTTGGAAAGTTCTAGAAACCTGTGTGTGAGTATGTGTGTATGTGTGTGTATGGTCACGAGGCACTGTCGTGTGCCTATAATGCATTCCTTGAGTTAAGAGTGTGTAAGCATGTTTAGCATTGCTCGATTCTCGCAGACACAATACCTTCTCATCATCTGACTTGCTGCTTCTATCTGTCTCTCTGTCTATCTATTTATCTATTATGAGTCCTGACAAATGTACCCATCCCTTTCCCCACACCTGACCCAATCAGCTGATCAGACCAGATATGGGAGAACATCCCGTTGGGGCAACGTCACCATTTATGTATTCACAATTTCTCTCCATTTATCCATATCATGCACAGCCACTCTTCCTTGCTCTACAGACATCCCTCTTGCATCTAATGTTCTCTTCGCACTGTCCATCCATTCGTTTTTTCATAATGTTTTGAAGATAATTAGTGTCATTTAAAATACTTAAGTTGGCATGTTTGCATCTGTGGTTATTATCATAAATCAAATAGGTTGTGGTTGCTTGATATTTGAGTGGCCTTTTAACCCTCCGAGGCACGTTGACAGGAATCGCGTTCTTTGTGGTTTGGCATATAAAAGTAAGTAGACACAAATCGCATTGTTATGCAGGAAAAACGCCGTCAAAAGGGAAGTTTTCGGTTGATTTGTGTCAAATTTTGGTCCGTTCTAGTGGGTGCAACTCTCTTCTAAGGTAAACACTTGGCAACACTGTGACTGCTCTGATGAGACAATGCACAGCAGAAAAACCTTAGTATCTCATGACCAGCCAAGCTGAAGGGTGGCGCTGCTGTCAGTCGTCCCTTTAGATACGCCATTTTCCCCCTTCCACCCGAGGCAGAAGCCATTATTGAAATATTGCGATTGTACTGTGTTTTTGACTATAATGTGAAGTGACTGTGTCTATGGAACATAGATATATTGTTTGTAAAGCATTGGGGCCCGTCATCAACCGTTAGGCCTAGAGGCAGGAGTCTGGTTTGTTATAATGGGGTTTCCACTCTGCTTCACCTGCCCATAAATGATGAGTATTTTACCTTTATAGTGAAGCCAATACTTATATTTTGTGAAACATATAGTGCCTGGATTAGTGAAATAACTGACCTACCATAGCAGGCGTTATGTACGCCATAGAGAGATGCCATAGTTGCTAAGGAAACAAACGGTCACATACGCCATAGAGTCAGGAAGGGAATAATAGAGGAGGTTGGGATGGAATCGTGTGATAGTGTTTTATATTGAATATGGTTTAGTGTGAAATATACGTACAAAATAGTGCAGTGAGAGTTCATTGAGAAATACTGCGTGCATTGACTGACTTAGCTCAAACCTAGCGCAAGTATCAAAGACAACAAATACGCCACACAATAACAGACTTAAGTGCAAAGGTATTGTACCAGTCTCAGACACTGCTATATTGCATATGGTTTTGTGTGAAACATACGTATAAAACAGAGAAATATTGCATGCATTGACTGACTCAGCGAAAACCTAGCGCAAATATCAGAAACAACAAATATGCCACACAATCACAGACTTCTGTGAAAAGGTATTGTACTAATCTCAGACAGTGCTATATTGCATACGGTCTAGTGTGAAACATTTATGTATAAAATAGTGCACCGAGTGTTCAGTGAGAAATATTGCGTGCATTGACTGACTTAGCGAAAACCTAGCACAAAGATCAGAGACAAGAAATATGCCACACATATACTGTATACGTATGTCATGCAGTGAATGTTCGTGGAGAAATCTATTGTGTGCATTGCATGTGTTAGGCAAACGTAGTGCAAGGAGGAGAGAACAAAATATGCCCCCCCCCCCACACCCACACCCACACACACACACACACACACACACACACACTCACACACTACATAACTCATCTTCAAACCCTTCAAGGTCCTGCCAACATCACAACACCTCTGGGGGAAGTGAGTTATCCGTATTTTGTTGATTTTATATATTGACCTATTTCAATATTTCTATAATTTTTACACAGATAAGTATTGTTTTTTACATATACACATATGAGATGGAAGAAAGTTCAGACTCAGTATCACTATCTAGTAAAAAGACTAGTGGTCATGTCGAGTTTCTGAGAGCACTATCAAAAAGCTTATCACATTTTACGTGTAACTTTGAGTAAAAAAAGAAAATAATATAACCTAATGAGCGAAAATATGTAGTGTGGGTGAGGCAGGTAAAGAGTGTTTTTATCTCACTTGCGGGAGAGGAGGAGTACTCTATGTTTGTCGTCCATTTACTCGAAAACTATTGGACGTATCGATTTCCTGTAAGGACCATTACAAAGATCAGTGAATTCTACGTATGTACAGGGCTTAACAATATAATATCTCTAATGAAAAGTTGTTGTTACGCAGGCGGGAATACGAAGGTTATTGTGCGCACATGACAAAAGTGCAGCACGGACACGAGTACCCAGTAGTTTTTTGCGATTTACTCAGACTTTATGAGAGGCCTATCAAAAATTGGCGGGTACCATGAGAAAGCTCATGAAATTCTACACAAGATGTATGAAATAAAAACATAACATGTACAAGAAAACTTGTGCAGTAGAGCTCCCTGTTCAAAAATCATTTTTCAAATAATGGCTTTCAGTTTTTTGCTATTTTCTCGAAAACTACAAAACGTATCACAACCGGACTATCCCATTAGAAAGCTGATGAAATTCTCTATCAAAACTTCTAATAACATTTTTCTGTATGATGGGAAACATTCAAACTAGGATGTTGGGAAGTGAGATTGACGTTCGAAAATGTTTATTCACGGTGGCGTAATGTACTTTTATTCATATATATATATATATATATATATATATATATATATATATGCTTATCAGCTACAACAAACATCGGCGAATAAGATGATGTAGTTTCATGGCAATATATAGAGGTTTGGGTGGCGAAAATCAGGCAAGAATACGTGTTTTCAGCGGCGCACGGGTGGGCTGGTGGGGAGGAGGGTGGAGTAAAATCCTGTGTCGGCAAAACTTTTAAAACTTATGCGTGCGCAAGAGGGTTAATAACATTGGAAGGAGCCTCCTTTCTTTATCCCTAGGTAGGTAACTAGCTTGTACAGCACCCTACTCATATACCTGTCCGTCTTGGACAGAGTTCCAACATACTTGATCTCTTCATTACAAAAAAATCCTTCTGCTTATGTTGTTAATCTTTCTTCTCCATTGGGCTCCTCCGATCACAACCTTATTACCTTAAGTTGTCCTATCACTCCAGTATGGCCTGTGGACCCTCCAACGAAACGTCGGTTATGGCACTTTGGAGCTGCTGATTGGGAGGCTCTCAAGCATTTTTTTTTTTCTCTAGAATTATTAATGCCTTCATGGCCGGGAGCCATCTGAGTGTGGCATGGAAGCATACATTCCTTTCTCATATCCTATGACTAATGGAAAAAGCCTTGGTTTAATCACGCATGTTCTAATGCTGTCCACAACAAGGAGAAGCCCAATAAAAGGTACAGGGGCCAACCCACCCCTGAATCACATCTTTTTTATGCTTCTGCCCGGAATCGTGCCAAGTCTGTTCTTCGCACTGCTAAAAATTATTTCATCTGTACTAAATGCTCTCAACTCTCCAACTCAAATTCTTCCCGTTCCTTCTGGCATGTTGCCAAAAACCTTTCCAACAACATAATCACATCATCCTTCCCTCCCCTTCTCTAGTCTGATGGCCCTGTACCTATTTTTTCTACTGATAAAGCAGATCTCTTTGCTCAGACTTTCTCCTCCAAAACCACATTAGTCGAATCTGGTGCTGTTCCTCCATCACTTCCTCCTCTGACTTCCTCATGGTTGATATTAAAATTACTTCAGTTGATGTATTTTCTGCCATAACTGGCCTCAGTACTAACAAGGTATATGGGCCTGATGAGGTCCCTTCTGTTGTTCTTAAGAAGTGTGCTTCTGTCCTTAAACCCTGCCTAGGTAAACTCTTTCTCCTTTGTCTATCAACCTGTACATTTCCTTCCTGCTGACTCATTCTGCCAATCCCAAAGAAGGGTGACCATTCCCAACCCTCTAACATATTGCCTAATTGCTTTAACATCCTGTGTCTCAAAACTTTTCGAGTCTATTCCTAACAGAAATATTTTAAAGCTTCTCTCCTATCACATCCTTCTTTCTGATCGTCAGTATGGGCTCGTTAGGGACGCTCCACTGGCGACCTTACCTACCTTTCACACTCTTCGTCATCCTCCTTTCGGGACTTTGGCAAAAGCTATGCCACTGCACTTGATATCTCAAGGGCTTTCGATAGAGTCAGGCAAAAATCTTATATTTCCAAATTGCCCTCTTATGGGTTCTGTCCTTCTATATGTGTCTTCATTCATAGCTTCCTTTCTGGTCGATCTATAGCTGCTGTTGTAGAAGCCCATCGTTCTTCTCCTAGCTCTATCAATAGTGGTGTTCCTCAGGGCTATGTCTTATCACCAACTCTTCCTTTTATTCACCAGTGACCTTCTAAGTTGCACATCCAATCCTGTCCACTCGTATGCTGATGATTCCACCCTTCACTTTTCCATTTGGTTTCCACAACATCCATCCCAGCAGTTACTTCAGCAAACAAAGCATGGCACACCTAATGTCTGACTTGGCTCATATCTCTGACTGAGGTAAAAGCAACCTTGTTGTTTTTAATGCCTCAAAGACCCAGTTCTTACACCTATCAAACCGACAAAATCTTTCACAAGAGTATCAACTAATGTCTAATGATATCTCGCCCAATTCTGCATCATACTTGAACATGCTTGGGGTTTCATTCTCTCTGAATTTACAGGGCGACCCCCCCAAAAACTCCCACATTTCGAAAAATTGTAGCACTGGCAGTAGTGAGGCGGGAGGGGCGGGGCTAGGGTCTGTTGGTAGCTCAACCCCAACCGTCCTCAGTCGCCAACATGGCGTGGTTCGGAGTACACCGTGCGTTCGCTGTCGAAGTGTTTTTCACAAACCGTTTTGTGATTGCCATGCAGAGGGCCTTTCGAAGACGTTTCAACATTCCACGGAACCAAAACGTTCCAGATCGGAAAACCATCTTGAAGTGGGTTGAAAATTTCAGGGCAACAGGCTCAGCTTTAAAAAGAAAATCACCTGGTCGACCTAGGAGTGCTCATACGCCTGAGAATATTGAAGCATTGAGGCAATCTGTTGTGCAGTCTCCGAGACTTTCTGCGCAGAAGCATGCCTTAGCTGTAGAGATATCTCGGAGATATGGAAGTGAAGGTCTTTGTGTAAGGAGAATCTTATACAAAGACTTTCACTTCCATCCATACAAAATGATCGTTGTGGAAGAGACTGGATAAGCCGCAGGGAGTTATGCGAGAACATTCTGCAACGTGTTCCAGAAGATGCTGTTTTCTTGTGCAGTGACGAATCTCATTTTCATTTGAGTGGCTCTGTAAAAAAAAAAAAAATTCGCTACTGGTCTGAAGACAACCCTTGCATGCCACATGAAAGACCATTGCACTCCGATCGAGTGACTGTGTGGTGTGGTGTGCTGTTGCTGATGTTGGCATCATGGGTCCTTATTTCTTGAAGAGGATGGTGTAACTGTCACTGTAACATCTGAATGTTACATTGATATGCTCAAAAACTTTCTAAGGCCACAACTCGAACACCCTGAGCTTGAAGAACTCAATGTGTGGTTTCAGCAAGCTGGAGCTACGGCACACACAGCTTGATCATTGCAAGTGCTAAGGGAAATGTTTCCGGATCGGGTGATCTCATTGCGTGGCGATGTTGGGTGGCCGGCCCGTTCCCCTGACCTCGCCACTTGTGATTTTTTTCTGTGGGGCTACCTTAAATCATGAGTGTATACTCATCGACCCGAAACTCCTGCAGCCCTTAAGGTTGCTATGCAGCAGGAGATAGCCACTGTTCCACCCGACATGACCCGTCGAGCCATGGCAGCCTTCAGAAATGGCCTCCAAGCGTGTGTAGACAATGACAGCCACCATTTGGAGGATGTCATCTTTAAAACGTGATGAATAACAACTGTATTGAATGAAGTTTCATGTGTGCAAATAATATTTTGATTATCTTTAACCATTTTTATTCATTTACCTTTGAAATGTGGGAGGTTTTTCTGGGTCACCCTTTACCTTGGAAAGATCATATTACATCTCATGTAAAATCTGCTTCCAAGAGATTAGGTGTGCTAAGCTGACTCCGTAACTTCTTTACCTCTGCAGAGTTGTTGACTTCATACATGGGAGTCATTAATCCTCTGTGTAGAGTACAACTCTCATGTGTGGGGAGGCTACCCACATACAGCTCTTCTCAACAAGATCGAGTCAAAGGTTTTTCGTTTCATTAACTCTCCTCTTGCTGGCTTCCTTCAACCTCTGTCTCATCACCGCACAATTGCATCTTTATCTCTTTTTTATTGCTACTTCAATGGTCACTGTTGCTCTTATCTGTCTGCTTGCATCCCTTCATCTCTATGACGGGTGAGTAGCACCCGTCTAGCAACAAACTCTCATCCCTTTTCTGTCAAACTCTCTAATGCAAGAGTTAACCGCTACTTCCAATCTTTCATTTATGCAACAGGCCAACTCTGGAACTGTCTCCCTCTGTCTGTATTTCTTACTTTCTATGATCTCCAGTCTTTCAAACGCAATGTGCCCAAGCATCTCGAAATGACCGGATCATGAATTTGGCTCTTTTTTGTTTTTTTTTTCTTTAAAAGAATGGCTTGCTGGCTCCTGGCATTTGGTTCCTTCTTCCTTACAAAAAAAAAAAAAAAATACAGTATAAAGGCAATGCGAGGTGTGGCACCAGTCTAGAGAGAAAAAAATTGCCAAAAATCAGCTAACCAATATTTTGAAGATTCCTGTTGTAAATGACACATTGAAGGTTAGCACTAACTTTAAAAGCCTTAAGAAAATATTCAATATAATGGGCTACTGAAGTTAGAGAAGGAAAAAGTTGCATTTTGAGGGGGAGGAAATGCTGCCTCTTGCAAGAAATGTGAAAAAAAAAAACTTTTCTCTCCATGGACATCGCTGTTCCTCAAGAGGCACTGCAATGACTGATAATGACTTGAGTGGACTGGCAGGCCTGGTAATGAAGACATCCCAGACGAGACAAGTGAAATGTTGCCTTTTTTTTGGGGGGGGGGGGCAGATATAGGATATTCCATATAGTATATTTGTCCCCACGTAAACCTTGTATGTACGAGTTTCATGTACTTTTTGTACATATATATGTATTTATATATATATTTATTAATGTCCATATTCATTTTTTACTTAATTTATTTATGTTTATGTTAAAATTGTTTTAATTATTTTATGTACTGGTTAACATCATTTTGAAAATATGTACATATGTGTGTATCTGAAAAAATATGCACCTGAATTGGAAATTCATTTAATTATACTAAAATACACACAAAAGGTAATCTGTGGTGCTACACACAATAGGTAATCTGGGGTGCTGCCTCATCCCAGACATGTTGCTGGGTTGCACGCGGCAAAAAGAGTGCACTTATACAGACACCCCCTGTGACAGCTCAGAGAACTTGGAAGGTACACGGAGTTTCAGCCTCCTGCTTTTCAAATCAGGGTCGGGTGCTGGTGCACGCCACATTACCTATCCAGGATTAATAACAAATAATTATTTTAAAGTATCATAAGACTTGCCTTTACATGTTGTTAGGTTAAGTGTGGGTAATGTGCCAGCTTTTAGTTTCTTCAATGTTTTGGGTACAAAGAGGCTAATAAGTTCATATATTAAATTTTCTTCAGAGTCACTGGATTTGAAATGGTGGCTGCAGACTCTAGGCTCACTAACATACATGGCCTTCTGTGGATGGCACAGTGAAGTCCCTTTATTTCGAAGGTCTTAATCCTTTGGAGTGGATTAAAAGCTTATGCAGGCCCAATTTAAACAGCCAAGCACAGCATAGTTCCTCAGCATTTTACTCACAAGCTGAACGTCATTCCATATGCCATCAAGATGCAGACTAACGCCTACTCAGAGCTGGACCCCCCTGTGATGGGAAAAACGGAATCTAATGTGCGAGAAGTACGCATTGTCATCCCAAAGCAAACTGACTTGGTATTCGTAAGAACTTCGAATTCCATCCTTCCCAAAGCATGGCTAGGAGTGCTCTATCCTTGTAACATTGGACTAGTGAAACTGTACTCTTGTGTGAAAATTTGTGTTCCTAGTTAAAAAAGAAGAAAACGAAATAGGTCATGTCTTTCTGTTTCGGTTGGGGCACCTTGGGCTGCAGCTTGTCTGCAGCCTTCAGGAATCCTATCCTTCCTGAAATCTCACCTGGGTGGAGTTCACCATTGCTTAAAATTTCGTTTTCCTAACGCCCGTCCCATAAGGCCTGGACACAATTCTAAAAGAACGTACAGCAACTCAGGAAACGAGTGGCTCTAGTGAGGGAGTGACACAGTTAGGGACAAGCTCTGTATTAGGCTAACCCTGAGGTTGCGGCAAAAATAACATCAACTTCCACGTCAACTTGAAACCTTATACAATCTGACCCTTGGTGGAGCTAAGGTGTCCTGTGATTTATACCGGTTGGATGCTGGCGCTAATGAACCAGTATTTCCCGACCAGATACTTGGTCCTGCCGCCCTGGAGTGTATTCGGGGTCAGCGCTCCCCTTGGTCACCGGGGGCACGATGAGGAAGAAGAAGGGGGGGATGGAGGAGGGGAGTAAAAGAGAAAAATAGCACAGAAACAGTCCGAAATATATTTGATAATATATAAACTGAATGTGGTAATAAAGTAGAAAATAATGATAAGAACCGGAAGATACGCAATGGGATGAAGAATTTATACAGAAGGTCGGATACTGCAGGTGATGAAGTATGGGTGAAAGAACTAAATAAAGGGGAAAGACACCGGGATAATGTAAGTGGGGTGATGTATGAACTGATAACTGGGGAATATGGGAAACTAAAATGATGTAACGTAATTATCGACAGTACAATTATGCACCTTCTAACTGCGAAATGTATGTTCGGATGTCATGAAAAAGTGGTTGTGGTCGGCGTGAGTTCAGGGTAATTTGTGCCAGTTTAGATTTTCTTTTTTTTCTTTTTTTCAATACAGAAGTAACTTCAGTCAGGAATATTTGGTTGTTGGTATTGGCCGAGCTAAAAAGTGTGTGTGTGTGTGTGTGTGTGTGTATAAGATGCAGTATTTCTGTTAGCTGCGTATTTTGTTCTCTTCTCCTTTCTCGCCGTTTGTTCCATTTTTTGCACATATTTTGAATGCATTTCTTTTATAATTTAACATTTTCAAGCATTTTTTTTTCTGCTCATATTTTTTTTCCATTTCCATTTCTTATTTTTCCACTTGCCTTGTTTATCAAGCATGTTATGAATGCAATCTGATTTCAAATTTTTCCTCTTCTTTGTTGTTCATTTAAGTGGTTGCGACGTGCCAATATTTTCTCTCCCAAGAACTGTTTGTTCTTTTGTCTGGGCTAATGCATCTGTTAATTAGAAAGAAATTAGAGTTACGTTCACATTATTATTCGTAGCTTAAGATACGATCTTCGGATCAACTTTCTCAGTTGCACAAAGCTGTTCATATTCTGAATTATCATCTGAATAGGTTCCTTCCTGATATGTTTCACGCCCAGCGTGTCACGAAAAAAAATACAACTTTGAATTTGCATTATTTTTTACCTGTTCGTGTGCATACAATCCATTTTATCTGGTGGTTTATACCAAATACAGTAAGACTATGAAATGGACTGCCTAGCTCTGTGATACAAAAAGGAATTTTCGAACATTTGAAATGGGGCAGAGGGTAACTTATTTTTTAAAATATTCAATAGACCAAGTCAGGAATATTGTATTGTAAGCTACTTTTAAATTTTTTCTCATCTTGTTTTACTTTGTTTTCTTAATTGGATTGCCTTCCCTGCAGGACTCTTTGGGTTAATATTTTTAAGACCTTATATTAGGGTGGGAAACTTTAATAATAATGATGCAATGAGAGCTCGACCCCCGAACTGTTGACGCAAAACGTTGCTCGATATGCCTTAGCCAAGCCTTGCGCACGGACTTGCCATACACCTTCCATGACAAGGTTCATTGTGGATTAAAATGAAACTAAAGTTAAATTAGGTAGACCCCTTATGACCTTGACATTACTGACCCAATCAATTTATCTTCCTTTCATACTCTATCATCGACAATAGTTTGGTCAAAATCCATCAAGGGGTTCAGGAGATATTGCGTCTACACCCATATGGCCTTGTTCTTTGACCCTTTGACCTTGCTGACCTAATCAGTCCCTTCATACTTTATCACTGACAAAAGTTTGGTCGAAATCCACTGAGGGGTTCAAAGATAAGGCTCCCAAAATGATGAACTAAGTCATCCCCATATAACTTTGAACTTTAAACCCTTGACTTAGCTGACCTAATCAGCTCATCACCTCCTTAGACTACATCACTGACAAAAGATTGATGGAAATCCAGTGATGGTTTCAAGAGATAGTGTGCCCACAAGAATGCTATAGATGCATGATCCCATGAATGCACGGACTCATTGACCAATCACATAAAGCCTCAACCACCTAGGCTGGTGTAATAATAATAATAATAATAATAATAAATTATTGTTAGAATACTGAGTACTTACATTTTCTTGCAGTTATGAACACAATAAAAATACGTTTAGAATGTTTCCATAACACCATAATTAAATACAGTAATAAAAAGAAGTTTAATTTAAATGTAGCAAATTGTAAATTTCAATTGATATATGGAATATAATTTAAATACAAAATAAAAAAGAAATTTAATTTAAATGTAGCAAATTATATATTTCAAATGATCTCTACAATATTACCGGTATCTAAATTAACTGAAAATGAAAATGTTTGGTCAATGTAATTTTCTAAACATATAAACAAGGGAAACGGCACAATATATTTCATGACCCACATATAACTTCTCTAGTCTTTGTAACTTCTCAATATTTTTGTTCCAAAATTTCGTTTGCTGGCAAGTCGTTTGTACACTTTCTGGTGACTCCCTATGAATCACCCAGAAGTAGTCCGCTATCATACTAACATCCCAACATTCCTGGTACCTTCTTTCCATTTTCTTAATATCCTGATGGAATCTTTCTCCCTGTTTTTCACTCACCGCTCCAAGATTTGGGTGGGAGGGGATTCCTATTGCAAATTCAGAAAGTGAATGTTGAGACTAACATTGCAACCCAACACGTTAAACTTAACCAACAA
This sequence comes from Coenobita brevimanus, assembly GCF_032717465.1. Taxonomy (NCBI): domain Eukaryota; kingdom Metazoa; phylum Arthropoda; class Malacostraca; order Decapoda; family Coenobitidae; genus Coenobita; species Coenobita brevimanus. Next base: position 22,737,430 of record NC_136999.1, on the reverse strand, counting down.
ATTTCACACAATTTCTTTGTAATTTGGATCCTAATTATTACCTAAAAACTTTGATATTACTTCTCTAAATGATACCCAAGCCACTTGTTCCAGGTCGTTCATCTAACCATCAAATTCTGTATCAGAAACGTCTTTCAGTTTCATATGCACTTAAATACGCCCTCTTTCAAATTAACCTCAGACAAACCAGGAAACTTTGGGGGTTAATACATAAAACTCACTCCATCTTTAGAGAGGGCTTTGACAAACTGCTTCATTGATCCAAGCTTAATATAAAGTGGTGGTAGCAGCATTCTATTTGGATTCACAAAGCTAGGTCTGATGATGTTTTTGGCACAAAGGTGTATATTTTTTTCAGAGTTGCCATTCCTTCTGAGCTCAATGTAAATCCTTGGCTCTGTGAAAAGAAAGAGGGGTTTTAACTCACCGTGTGCCAGCAGACTTTGGGCCCTCATGGAGCCATGGTGCCGACCAATTTCGATCGTTTTTTTCTTTGCTAGATAGGTTAGAAATGATAAGAAAACATGGAGAACAACCATAAAAGTGCTCACAGAAGCCATTTAGGTCGATTTTGAGGTCGATTCTCCCTGAGCAGGTGCTTGAAAACTTCGGAGTAACGCCCACAGACTTTATCGGCCGTTGCTGACACCCACTGAGTTGAGGTAGAAGATCTTCGTTCCCTTCATCGTTAACTAGGCTATTCGAGTCAACGACACTCTTGTTGGGTATAAAGATGATATAGGAAGTGGGCACAGGTATGGGGAAGGTGCGTGCATGTCCATGCCAGTCATCTCCCACCAAATTTGAAAATTTGCATGTTGACGCCGGTTGCATTTACAGACTGTACAGGTACGGCTCCGGCACTGTCCGCAGACTATGCATGGCCGAATCCGTATGGCTCCGGACCTCGGTGGGTTAGACAGGTTGTTCTACATATGAAAATAAAGTCTCAAAGTTCAATTTATTTTGGCTTACATCGCCAATTCCCTGACTACGAGAAATTTTTAAGCTTTTTCTTCAGACAGTACTCAGTATGGAACAGTCACTTACTGGCGATGAAGGAACCTCTAGAGATGGAGCCTGCCCCTAACAATTAGTAATTCACCATGTAACTTAGTATTACTAAACGAGGCTCTTCCTTTTGCCTCTCCTAGCTTGCGTGAACAATTTTATTGTGAATTAATATGAATGAACTGGCTTAACTACAATCGTGATTCTGTCTATCTATCTATCTATTGCAATACGCCTTAATCCCATAAGGGGTGACCACAAACAAATCGCCTCCACGTCACCCTGTCCCCCGCCATTTCACTGCCCTGCTCCCAATTCACACACCCCTCTCTCATATACCTCTCCACTCCATCCCTTCATCTTATCCTTGGCCTGCCCCTCCCTCTCTCTCCTTCCACCTCACTCACATACACTCTCCTCGTCAGTCTCTCACTCTCTGTCCTCTTCACATGGCCAAACCACCTCAGTGTGTTTCTCCTAACGCTTCCTATCACATCCACATCCAAACCACAACGCTCCTTCATTTCCTCATTTGTCAGTCTGTCTCTCTATGTGACTCCACAGGCTCCTCTCAAATAACTCATTTCCACTGCTCTCACTCTTGACTTGTTTCCCTCCAGCAACGTCCAAGCTTCACTTCCATACGTTAGAGTTGGTATCACAATACTGTCATGTAATAACTTTTTCACTTCCATGTTCACTTCCCCGTTTCTTATCACTGCCCTCAAGGAACCAGCAACTTTTCTTCCTTGCTGTACCCTTTCAAGCACTTCACCCTCCAAACTTCCATCCGTCCTCATCACACTACCCAAGTACCTAAACGTACTCACATTTTCCATTTCCTCCTCATCCAACCTCACTGTACATTCACTGACTTCACCTCTCTCGAAGATAATCATGATTAATAGCAAGAAAAGTTTGTGTATGCTGGGAGCAAAGTAATTAAATGAGAACAATTTGGAAAAATGAAACACGATTTTACATTCGAATGAGCTCAAAAGCTGTAAATTTATTAATAACAGCAACTGAATGCTTACATTACAAGAGAACGTAAGGCATGTAAATTTGCTCACTTACTAACTCAAGCTACCTATCTAGATAACTAGAAAGAAAACAATGATATATGGGGAGATGTGGAGTCACAGAATTGCAAGGAGCCTGGGTGATCTGCCGAAGCCAAGACACCACCTAGGCACCATTGGTGGCCTACGCTGGTCACTGCTGAGGTTGCACATTCCTGATCCGAGGTCAATTATGGGGTCAAAGAACTGCAACGAGACTAGGTGATCCACTGCTCAAGACACCAGGAATGAGCTTTGCTGGTCAATGGTTGTTGCACTGCTGTGCCCTACGTCCTTCTCTCGTGGTTCCCGTCTCCAGCTTTCCCGTTCATGCCTGATACAGCAGTGATCGTGGGAAGAGGGCGGAGCTTTCTCTCCGGTGATTACGGGGGGGGGGGGGCAGTATATATCTATCTATCTGTATCTATATCTATCTACCTACGGTATATATATATATATATATATATATACCCCCCTAGACCAATACATATATATATATATATATATATATATATATATATATATATATATATATATATATATATATATATATATACCCCCTACCCCCAGGGGTATATATATATATATATATATATATATATATATATATATATATATATATATATATATATATATATATATATATATACCCCCTAGACCAATACATATACATATATATATATATATATATATATATATATATACCCTCTAGACCAATATATATATATATATATATATATATATATATATATATATATATATATATATATATATATACCCCCCTAGACCATATTGGTTATGTGTGGCAGGCATATTCCCTCCATTTCCCCCTCTTCCTTATGCCCCCCCCCCCACATTCCTCCAACTCCCTATTCCCCTTTATGACGTCCAATTCTTGCTCATAGTGAGGAGTGACTTTTTTTTATTTTTGATGGTCGACAGTGCGGTAACCATTAGACATATGAGAGCGAAGTATACACTTTCTGGTGTGTTAAATGAAGCTCTTAAAATCCAGAAAACACAAATTTACTTTGGTGCTTTTGTTTTTTTGTCTCTATGTGTTTTGGGTAAATATTTATATTTTTGACATTCTTTCGTGGTTGATAGTATGGTAACCATTAGACCAACAATATGAGAGTGATATATACATTTTCTGGTGTCTAGAATCAAACACTTGAAATTAATAAGATCAAATTTTACCTTGGTGAAAGTTGAAAAATCAGTCCCTTTTTGCTGTCCAGGGGTAGGCAGGGTTAATGATATGAGATCTTTTGGGATTAAATTTGTTCCAGTTAGTCTATTAACCAAATAATGTTAGCTAGTTCTTGGGTTGACAAACCACTCATAATTAACCCGTACAGCGTCGGCCGATTTGGTTTATATGTACACGCCCAGCGTCGGGACTATGGAAAAAAATTTTATTGGCTAGATGGGTCAGAAATGCTGAAAAAACATGAGTTTCATTCATGAAAAAGTTCGTTTTCAACTCGAAGATTGTTTTTTTTTCCCATGTCGGGCATTGCCGAAAATTACGTTTTTTCCCCCATAGAGTTTTACAGCCCTTACGTAATTCGGTCGCGGCTAGTCAACAACGATTTTCGTAAGCCTTATCCATTTACTACACATGTCTAAGATACCAAAATACTTACAACAGACTAAACTATTCACAAAATATACATATCTTGATATATTATATATTGTAGGCATAAAAATGTAACATAAAATGCAGATGAAAGGTATAGAAATTAGAGAAAAGTTACTGTAACAGAAAAGTAAGGTATTTGGAAAAAAGGAATACTAATAAATAGGTAAAAAAAAAAAAACATGAGTTTCACAGATCAAGTCACTCAAATCCACAAGGAAATACTTTTTTTTTTTCGTATATAAGAATGTTTACTTTTCATTCCCATCACGTAGACTTCAGAGATTTTACGTATATTTGGTGGGGGAAAATAAAAATGCAGTTATGACAATTCTAGGCTTACATTTTCGTATTCAATGCTTACATAAACAACCAAAACGCTTGAAGTACAGTATACTATTCAAAAAATGTACTTATTGTGATAAATAATAATGATAAACATGACAACGTAACTTGAAATGCGTATTATTCTAAATCTGTGCATCTCTATCGCATGTCACTTTCACTTCAAAATACTTGAAGGGTGTGGTACTCTTGAAAGCATGGCCCAAGGCACAGTCCCACATCACAGGACCTGCACTCGTACCTGGTGTACTTTTTTGTGTTTCTTGGGCGTAGCTGGCTGTGGCTACAGACGTGGCACTTTCTTTGTGGATTTTTTTTTCCTCCCTCTTTTGATGGTATGGAGGTTATGAAATGTCGTTCGACCAGCCTCAGAGGAGTGTCGAGTGGTCTGGCTCGACCGAGTGATGGGCGTGAGGGAGTCCTCATTTCAGCATGTTCCCCCAGCAGCTCACAGGTAAGTTCTATAATGAAGTCCTCTAGAGATTCCTTGACACCCGTGACATGACCAAGAAGGATGTGGGCGTTGTGGGTTGTCATATCCAGCAGGTGAAAAAACATCTTTCTGTACCACTTCATACTCTTCCTCGCACACTCGACCGAGGAAATAAGAGCATCTGACTTGTCGACCAGTCGCATATTTATGTTATAATCGACCACAGCTTCAGGCTTCCATTTCCTCCTGCCGGTGTCCCAGTCGATGTTATGGGTGCGAGTCATGAGAGGTCGATGGGCAGTTGAGAGAAGGTTGACCTCTCGCTTATCAAACCATTGAATTGCCATGATGTTGTTGGCCTGGTAGAATTTGACTTCTCCCTTGGTTGTGACTTTACTTTTTCTATGCATGTGTTTTCTTTTGGCCCTGACTGTGCCACAGATATTGGTTTTCATGGTGTTGAGGTAGTGTGCGAGGAGTGGGCTGGTGTAATAATTATCCGTGTACAGGATGTGCCCACGGTCAAGGTAATCTGCGAGGAGTGTTTGCACCACCTGCCCGGATAGCCCCATACCTGCTGGGGGAAAGACTTGGGTTTGTGTACCTGTGTATAGTAGCATATCCTGGAGTACCCAGTCTTGCAGTCACAAAGGACAAATAGCTTGAGCCCAAATCGGTGACGCTTGCTGGGAATGTATTGTCTAAACCAGGCCTTGCCACGCCACAGGACTAAACTCTCGTCAATGCACAGCTTTTTGTAGGGCCGGAATGTAGATTTGAATTTCGACCATAGGTGGTCGAATACCGGTCGTATTCTCCTCATGGTATCCTTTGGAAGGTCTTGTAAGTTTAGTGCCAAGATATCAGAGAAATGCAGATTGCCCATGATATCCACAAATCTGTTCAGTGCCACGCATTTGCTGAAGATACCGGTGTGGAGGATAGGGTCTGTAGTCCAATATTTTTTATAAGAGGACTGTTTGCAAATCCCCATAATCAGGACTAATGCTATTGTAATAAATATTTCTCCCATAGTCACTGCACTCCATGTCAGGCGCCGTGTATTTTCTCTTACAATTTTACCACCAAGGTACAGCCAATTGTAAAGGTTGGTGTTTGTGGCTACATCTTGGGCGAGTTGGTCCGTGAAAAAAGCTTTGAAAAACCCCATTCGGGATGTCTGTGGGGTCAGTGTGGGGTCTGTGTTCCCAGCCGTGTTATCGTCCATGAAAGGGAATATAGTTGGCTGAAAATCGTCATTTTCTTGCCAGTCCCATTCCATCTTGTCACTTTCTCCTTCATCACCATCATCACCATCATCATCACCACTGCTCCTTATTTGTGTAGGGCGCTTGCGGCGTGCCCGGCCACGCCTACCACCAACACCTCGGCGCCCACCACGCCCACTACGCCTAGCCCCCAACCCACGCTGACCTTTGTTCAAGGAGGCAGCTATGTTGCGGTGGGCAGTGTGGGTGCGGGGTATGGGAGACAAAGGAGGGGGGAGGGAAGAGTGACCGTGGCTAGCCAAGCCGGTCACGGGGGTGGATGTTTGAGGGGGGAGATCAGATGAATGTTTTTGTGGAGTGGAAAGAGATTGTGGATCGTCAATTTCCTTCTCCTCAGCCCTTCCATAGCTTGTTGATGGCTGTGGGGAAATGGCTCTGCTAGTTGAAGGCTGTGGGGAAATGGCTCTGCTAGTTGAAGGCTGTGGGGAAATGGCTCTGCTGGTTGAAGGCTGTGGGGAACGTGAATGTGAGTGTGAGAGTGACGCGGTATCTCGTGGTTGTTTGTGGGGTAATGGCAGGTTATTGCTCTCCTCTGATAAGCCCCGCTTCTTACCACGCTTTCTCATCATCGATTCCGAGTACAACCAGGCTTTCTTTGGATCTATGTCATACACTTGTTCACTATCTTCACTTTCACTTTCTTCACTGTCTTCCCCTGTTACTGTTGGTAAAGTTATTTCACCTTTCATCAGTTCTACTCGTTTGCCAGTACCACTAGATTCTGATGTTTCACTTTCGTTATTAGGAGGTAAATACTCATCCTCACTATCACTATCCACTAATGATGCATCGCTATCAGCATATACCACACTTTCATTCATCTTAGACGATACAGTATCGTCTAGAGCTTTGTCCATTTCTTCTTGGGAGAGACCGGAACGACGAGCTTGAGACATCTTGACAGCGTAAAAGCTCAACTCAGAGTGATGGCCTAGGTAGGCCAAGGAGGGGGTAAGGGAGGCCTGAAGGGGTCAGGTTGTACAGTGAGACAGTGGAATGAAACAATGGTGTTCATAGAAGGTCGCGTTCACACTGTCACGACATGTAAAGACTTACTACAAGTGCGCGAATATGAGGTGGTATATATACCACCGCGACGCTCTAGTCACTGGGAGCTCAGGTGGTATATACTGTATACCACCGCGACGCTGTACGGGTTAATTGCGAGTTGTTCCCTGGTTAAACCCTATAACTAAGAGGATACTTAACCTGCCGCATCCCATTGATGTATATATACATCCAAACGTTTTGTCAATGTGACTGCCGTTGACGTATATCAATGAGGTGCAATTGCAGGGTCTGTCATTTGCAAATTTTTCAAATTTTACACATGATTTTTGGTACGTATACATGGGACACCATCCTCTACCCAATGCCAGGTGTGGACAATGCCTTAACCTGTATGCCCTCCCCTCCCACATGCCATTGTCTCAGCAACCTACCTGTTACCGGTGACCTAGCCAGTAAAGACAAGTCACACCATGGTACGAAATTCAATGCCAGAATGATTCCCCAATCGATGACAATGTGAAGGACAAAGTTTACATAGCGTTGGAGGAAGAAACAGTCAGGAATGATGATCAGGTAATATCGCCAAAAGAAATGTGGTATGTTGATGTGTTTGGTGAGTGAAACTATGCTTATATCGCCTACATTACTGTGTGAAAACCAATATACTCTTGTACTACATATAAATTTGTACCAAATATGTAAATAAATAACTTATGAGTGGTTTGGAACAGTTACCCCTCCCATAGAACATGTTTTCTCTGGAGCCAGACCCCTTAGAAAACACAGCCAGGTAAGGGTAGTGTTACCTGTATTGGCATTTTAAACATCAGGTGAGCAATTTCTCTACAAATATTCGATGTTTCTCATAAAAAGCAGAGGTTTTAGCCAAAAAAACAAACAAAGAAACAAAATTGAAAATCTGCCGGGATTGGGGGAGGTCACTGGTTGAAAATCTGCCGAGATGGGGTGGGTTAAAGTTCTACCCTTACAACTAATATGGGTAGAGGTGGAGAATCTCTAAGCAAACTCGGGCAGGTCACATTTTAACACCCATTGCAGGTGTGAACATTTATATGGTTTAACTAGCCTTAGCAATAGCACCAGACAGTAATTCAAACACAGCTTCAGAATGCTTCTGTGAGGTTCTTGAACTTCACCCCTGAGCCTACAGTATATATGTATACAGTAGGCCTTTAAAGATCTGGGACAAAACATGTCCTACAGAACAAGTGTACGAGTCCCTGTTCGGGTTAATCATTGGTCAACTTGCGAGACGTCAGGTCTACAGTCACACTGTCACTGCTCCTGATATACCTGACAACGAGGTTGAATTGCTGCAGGTACAATGCATTAGCAGTCATAGTGGTACTGAGACTAAGTGGCATATGATCTGTTTCTGAAATGAACTTCATTCCATACAAATAGCAATAATATTTCTTGAAGTCATCTACAACTGCCAAAAGTTCTATTTCAACTGCATTATAATTCCTCCTGGTGGGTTTTAGTTTGCGGCTACGATACGCCACTGGGAATTCTACCCTTAGATTCTTGCATAGTAAGGCACCTACTCTATCTTGTGAAGCATGAGCGTGCAGAATAAAGGGTTTACTAAGTAAGGCAGCTACAAGACAGGTTCTTTACACAATATATCTTGAGTGTCAAAAGACTTCCTGCACTTCCTCCCATTCGATGGTATTTGGGGCATACTTCTTTAGTGCCATGTATAACGGCTGACCAATGATGACAAAGTTAGGAATAGAGCTACTGTAATACCCTGCCAAACTGAGGAACGCCCTGACCTGCTGCTTGTTCGTGGGCCTAGGGGATTCCATAACCTTGCTGATCTTGTCACCTTGACACCTGCAGTGACTATTTCCAACTATGCATCCTAAAAACTTCACTCCCTGTAGGCAACTTTAGACTTATTGGGCTTAACAGTCATAATGAAACTTTGGAGTCTACTGAAAACACCTTCCAGGTGTCTGAGGTGCTCCTCTTATGTGGCCGAATTAATATGAGCATTGTCAATGATGATTACTACTTCTTCGATACCATGGAGCTCTTTCCTCAATGCTTGACTGAATACTGCTGGAGAGATGGTAAGGCCAAATGGAAGGACTTTATTCTGGTACAATCTTCTAGGAGCAGAAAAAGCAGTGAAATGACGGCAGAGTGATGGAGTATCTGGGAAAATTTCTTGGCAAGTCGAGTTTAATGAAGTATCATGACCATGTTACTAAAAAAAAAAATAAAAAGCAATATGGTCACTCATTGGTTCTGCATCAACCTTAGTAACGGCTTTAGGCCTTCTACAGTATAGTCACAACAAATCCTAACTCCACAATCTTTCTTACGAACTACTACCATTGGACTGCTTGAAGGAGATGAAGACTTTTCATTAATGCCTCCAGCCTCCATGTCAGCAATTTCCTTATCTGCTGCGTCGAGTAGTCACCTGGAAATTGGATATGGCTTAACTTTTGTGGGAGTATTGATGATCAACTCAATCTTGTGACACTCAGTCTTTATGAGCCTAGGTTGGTCAGAGAAGACATCAGCATTATGACAACGTAGAGCCCTTATCGCATTCTGGTCTCCCACTTCCCTGCTAGTATTCACTAGAACGTCCCAGACAGCCTCTTCCTGACAGGACTGAACAGTTAAGGGCTCGTCATCCTGGTCATCAGCTGGGGTCACCCAAGCTGCCTCATTTTCTTCAGGAGGGTGGTCACTGTCATTGACCACTCGTACAGCAGTCTCCTTAGGGTTTCACTCACCTGATAGGCCTTCAGTGGTTAATGGGGAACCTTTTACAAAGACTTCATACCTGAATTATGTAGCTGAGGTCTAAAACATCCTCTGCTAACCCATATGGACCCTTTCACTGCACCAATTACTTGTTCTAGGCAGTACGGAGTAAGCATTTGTCACCTGGACTGAACTTCCAAATCTTTGCTTTCCTATCATAATGAGCTTTCTAAACTTCATGTGCCTTGACCAATTCTTCTTAGCTAACTTGCACATAGACTGGAGGCGATCAGATAATTCAGGGACGTAGAGTCTTGACTTCAGGATCAGGTTCTTTGATATTTCATAACTCACGAAGGAGTTAAGGTGGCCCATGAACCGACCTCCAGTACGCCAGTTCAAAAGGAGAGAACTTCAAAGAATGCTGTGGCGCTTCTCAGTAACCCAAGAAAAGCAATGAACAGTGGGATTTTCCTTTGGCTGTTCAGCAGCCATGTGCCTTAGCATTTTCTTGAGACTACAGTTAAACACCTTACACAATCCATTACACATGTGATGGTAGGGCATAGTTCTCAAGTCTTGAATAGACAACCTGAATACTTCATTTATCATTGCAAAAGTGAACTGCAAACCCCTGTTGCCTGAGACATCACTGGGGATACCTACCCAGCAAAACACTTCAACCATAGCCTCAGCAACAGCGATGGCCTCTATATTCTTAACCCAAGGCGTTCTGACGACGTATAGATACATTCTCACGTTTTTTCATGGTGACATCTGATGATGTATCCATACATTTTGCAATTGCGAGGTGCGTCATTTGCACATTTTTCAAATTTCGCATGTGATTTTTGGTACGTAAACGCAGGCAAGGTGCGGCGAGAAGGAAAATAAGGTATGGTCTTGCTGTGTTGTCTGGGGAAGGTACAAGTGGTGTGGTGGGAGTGAGGGGTGAAAGGGAAAATGATGCGGTGGGAGTGAGCGGTGAAAGGGAAAGTGGTGGTGGGAGGGAGGAAGTGCGAGCACGTGATGTATGTGGGCAGCAGGCAGCCGAGAAGGAGCCGCTCTCTAGCACGTCTTTCGCCCTGCAGTATTTCCACACTTCCCCCCCACAGCCCCGTGATGTGGGGAAAGGAAGGAAAGGGATGGGAAATTAGAAAGGAAAAGGTAAAGTATAATAGTTTGGCGAGTGGGGAAGGGCGGCGCTCTCCTCCTCCCCAACCTCCCCCACCACCCTCTCCTCCTCATCCTGACAAGGAATATCACACCTTGTTACATTACTGATACTGTGTGTGCTTCCTATAATATGATGCTCACTGTAACAGTAAGGCCTATACATATGCCATAATATGACTCTCAGTATAATAGTAAGGCCTGTAAGTATGTGATAACAATTATATAACGTGGAAACGGGTGTAATGTTAGTGGAAAAGTATTATATAAGTTGAAAAATAGAGTATAAGTTGAAACAAGTCATAGCGAGTTCACTCACTATGTTCATATGCGTTATTATGATGCCCACTATAATAGTAAGGCCTGTAAATATGTGATAGTTATATAAAGTGGAAACGGGTGTAATGTTAGTGGAAGAGTATTATATAAATCGAAAAAGAGAGTGTAAGTTGAAACAACAGTCATAGCGAGTTCACTCACTATGTCCAGTCGTCAGCACAAATTCGCTGCAAGCCTGCTCGTGTGATGTGGGTTGTTTGGTCTGGCAACGGTGTATGGGAAGTAGTTGCCACACATGCTTTTATATACTTTAAAGACGTGTTTGTAAGAATTAGTACTATAAATCACCCAGAATACAATATTCTTTATATCTTTAGCATAAAAATGTGCAAAAGACGACAGATGAATGTTGTCGAATGGGGAAACTTCTGTTCTCTCCCTCGCATCCATCCCTTGTCCCTCCCCACCCTCCCCTCCTCCTTCCCTCTCCCGCTATCCTTCATCTCAACTCCTCTCTCTCTCCGCCCTGTCTACCTTATATCACCCACAACACTAATCTACGTAATAAACCGCAGTCTTCTTTATTTCTTGTCTATTCCTGTAATCTTTTTGCTCAACATTCGAGAGTTTCATGCCATGCAACAGTCTCTTTCTCCTATTCGGTACACCAAACATGATGCAGCAGTTCGAAACTTTAGTGTTTCTGATACTGCTTCGTGATTCAGTGAACAGTACGAGGAGAATGGGAACATTTTTCTAGGGAAGAGAGAGGGCGAGAAGTAGGAGGAGTGGGCACAAATGTTTGTTTAATTTCGCCTACTGATATAATAGGCACAGACTTCCAGGCGGTGGCTCAATCGGTAGAGAGTTGGCCTGCAGTCCTGATGGACCCAGGTTCGAATCCCGGCTGGGGCAGGGAACAGTTTAAGGATTTGAATTTCATTAAAAGCAGACTTTCCTGATCTACCAGATGACCCGCCGACATGTCGTAAAAATACCCCCGCTAATACCAATACACCAGTCCTGTATGAGACAGCCCTAGCATGTATTCAATATGGACGGTGGGTGTTAGCGCCGAAGTGTTGACATGTGGAGGTGTAGGAGGACTACTGGGCCTTGGGATAGGCTACTGCCCCCAAGATATAGGCCCTGAAGCCTTTGCCCAGAGTCGAACACATAAAAAAAAAAAAAAAAAAAAAATGTAGAGGTGTGCGGTACGTAGGAGGACTACTGGGCCTTGAAATCAGGCTGTGAAGCCTATGCCCAGAGTCGGTCACATAAAAAAAAAAAAAAAAAAAAAAAGGCTCACTCAAACAAATACTAGCAAGGGATAGATCACAAGAACGAGACCTCAGTGTTCCTGTATCTCCCGGCTGTTGGTAGTGACAAAGATGGAGAACAGAAAGACAACTGGAGAGGAGTGGGAAGGAGACGAGGAGGGTAAGAATGGGACTAGAACAGGAAGGAATACTGATAATAAACCTTGGATATAGTTGGTAGTACTGCAAGCAACTGGGAATATGGCAGACTGGGTTTAGAAAACAGTCAAGAGAGAATTGCGATGCGCCGATCAGGTTAGTGCCGTGGATAAATGAATGAAGATGGAGAGGGTGGGGAGAGGAGACAGTGGAGAGGCATGAAAGTAAGCGGGGGAGAGGAGGCAGAGGGAGGGGTGGGGGGGAACATCAGGAGGAGTAAGGGGGAGAGAGGGGAAGGGAGCTTAGACACGGTTATAATGAAGAATACCAGAGTATTACGCTCATACATCGTTCCATAACACTGTCAACTCTTGCAGTTTTTTACACTAATCAATTACGGTATACAGAAAATTGTACTCTAGGCAGTCTCTAGTACCACTTTTGAAAAACACGTGGTTAAAGTGTATAAAAGTATGTGGCAACTCGTCCCTTTACACTGTTGCCAGACAAAAGGGCTTGCATCACACTAGTAGACTTGCAGCGAATTTATTCTGACGACTGTACAAAGACACAACTATCTTTCCAAAGTTTGACGAACATACAGTGGAAAAAACGAACCATTTGCAACACGCAGTAGTAGAGATTGGATTTTTCTTGTATTTAGCCAGGTGTATATTACCTCTGGACGGAACTGGGAAGATAGTTTCGACTTTCATTGTACATATGCGATAATAGGACGCTCAGTATAATAGTTCATTCATTCATTCATTGCCAGACGCCATGTATCCCAGACGGGGTGGCCAATGGCTTAGAGTTAATTGTTTTACAGGGAGGGGCACTAATCCTCCACCAACCCCACTTGACACTTAGGGATGCCAACAGCATCTGGTGTTCCCAGGCGGTCACCCATCCAAGTACTAACCAGACCCAACAAATATGTGATAACAATTTTATAAAGTGGATACGGGTGTAATGTTAGTGGAAAAGTATTATATAAATCGAAAAAGTGTAAGTTGAAACAACAGTCATAGTGAGTTCACTCACTATGTACAAAGACACAACTATCTTCCCAAAGTTTGACGAACATATAGTGGAAAAACCGAACCATTTGCAACACAGCAGTAGTAGAGATTGGGTTTTTCTTGTATTTAGCCAGGTGTAAATTATCTCAGGACGGAACTGGGAATATAGTTTTGACTTTCATTGTACATATGCGATAATAGGACGCTCAGTATAATAGTAAGGCCTGTAAATGTGTGATAACAATTATATAAAGTGGAAACGGGTGTAATGTTAGTGGAAAAATATTACGTAAGTTGAAAAATAGAGTGGAAGTTGAAACAACAGTCATAGCAAGTTCACTCACTACGTACAAAGACAACTATCTTCCCAAAGTTTGACAAACATTTAGTGGAAAAACTGAACCATTTGCAACACGCAGTAGTAGAGATTGGGTTTTCCTAGTATTTCGCCAGGTGTAAATTATCTTTGGACGGAACTGGGAAGATAGTTTTGACTTTCATTGTGCGTACGTGATAATATGACGCTCAGTATAATAGTATGGCCAGTAAATATGTGATAACAATTATATAAAGTGAAAATGGGTTTAATGTTAGTGGAAAAGTATTATATTAGTTGAAAAAAAAGAAAAAAAGAACAAGTTGAGACAACAGTCATAGCGAGTTCGCTCACTTATGTAAATATGCGCTAAAAATACGCTAAATACAATCGTAAGCCCTATACATATGTGAGAACAGTTCTGTAAAGTGGAGATTGGTATAATGTTAGTGGAAAAATATTATGTAAATAGAAAAAATGAGATATATGTTGAAAAACGGTCATAGCGAATCATATGTGACCGATTTGGGCAATTTCACTATGCTCACTCAATGGAACAGTGCTTATTTTGCCTGTATTTTGTGTGAAAACCAGTATATTCTTGTCCTACATGTTATTTTGCTCCAAATTAATAAATATCTACCAATTCTGAGTGATTTCCAATACGTACCTCAATCATATAAAATAGAACAGCAGCCGAGTGCCTTTACAGAATTCGTGGTGTCTTACAGGTGCGTGGTGTCTCACCCGTTTTGACCATTTATAGTCTCAGGTAAGCACTTTCTTTGTGATATGCCATCGTTTCTCACCAAAAGCGGAGGTTTGAGCCAGAAAAACAAAAATCTAAACTCTGCCGGGATGGGGGGGGGGGGGGGTCAGTGGTGGAAAATCGGTCGGGATGGGGCGGGTTAAGGACCATGGCTTCAGGCCACTAAGTGCTGAATCAATGATAGTGAGGATGTACTTTGATCCATCACTAGCCCTAGGAGTGATTGGCCCCACAATGTCAAGGGCTACTCTCTCAAATCGTTCAGAGATTATGCGCATGTGTGATGCAGGATGGACACATCCCCAGCCAGCTGTAAGCTGACACATGTCACAGGAATGCACAAGCCTATTTATTTCCTGTCCCATTCCAGGCCAGAAATAGACAGCGTGGATGCAGTCAAAGGCCTTCTTTCACCCCAAGTGACTTCCCAGCACTGAACAATAATCCAATTCGAACACTGCTAGGCTATACTTTGCAAGAACGACAAACTGTAGTTGAACCTTGCCTGGGGTGTTTGTGGCTCATGGTACAGCCGTCCTCGTTTATGGAGGAACCTGGCTTTACCTCCCTGTGAATGTTTAATCACATTACCCTCCAGTTTCTTATGCACTATGGTAAGTGCTGGGTCGGACTGTTGTTCATGGACAACATCTTGACTATGAATCAGATCATGCAGCATTGCAGAGGTCAGCAAGGTGACACAGATTGGAGCCTTGGGCATTGTCATGTTACTGAAGTAGCCAAAGCCTGATCAGGGACGTCTATGGCACAACTAATTATGATGTCACTAATGTTCCCTATAATAATTGTCAAACAGAGGTTCTGCATGACAACTTCTACTGTTGAACCTGTGTAAAAAAGATGCTACATGGATACATGCCTCAGGAAATAATGTCAATCATTCATCGATAACATTAACTTGCATCTGTCTACCTGTGTACTCCTTAGGCCAAACTAATCTTTGCCTGATGGAGCAACCTGAGGAACCATTGTCTCTCAGGACATTTACAGAAACTTCTCCCACAAACCCTGGTGGAACAAGGAAGACACTGTTAACTGTGGAAGTCTGAGGAGGGAGTGGCTAGCTATTGATGAGACTGTGGGACAAACGAAGCAGCGAACATGGTGCTTTTAGGACTAGATACCTTAGGGGCCGTATTCACCATCTGAGAAGTTGGAGCGTTGACTATGAGGGTTCACTGTCTAAGAGGGACTAGTTATTTGTGAGGGGGAACGTGTGCTGCTGGGTGTGGCACTGCCTTACAATTGTTGAGGGATGTAAGCAGCATATGCCTCCTGCCTCCGAAACTCTGTGGCTGGTGTTAAAGGTAGCTGTCATGATTCTTGGTAGCATGGTTTATTATTCTGGTGGTCACCCATGTGCTGCTGCAGGTTAGGGTAAAGCTGCAGTTAGAGTACTTAAGCCGCATTTTGGCGGCCCAAGCTACAGCTTCAGATTCGAAGCTCGTCTAGGGGCGCTTGGTTTCTGTCAGCCAAAACAGAAAGCCGAAAAATTACACTTGCCGATTGCAGTGTAAACAGACCACAATCTCTTTTTAACATGAACTGATAATTTTCCATAGAGCACAGGACAAGTATTTTACCACCATAAATGTGCATTTAGACCGAAAAACCTATGATGAAAACCCCGCTCACTTAAAAACTTATAAAAGGGTGGGAAAAAAAAGTACACAACTGTGTTGAACTTAACAATTACCTGTTGCTTTACAATTTTTTTTTCCTTACTTTAAGCATGGATCTTCAACACAGGACAAGTATTTTACCACCATAAATGGGAATCTTTACTTTCAACCAGCCGGCCTTCTAGGTTTTTCCACGCTACTTTTTGGCCTAAGCTACCAAAATTGGGGTTGGGGGGGGGTTCTCTATAACATTTCTGTTGCAAATTTTTTTTACTGAACTTCTGCACGTTAGGGTAAGATTGGTTGGTTGTTTTCAAGAGTAAAATAAAAATAATTTGCGACGGAAATGCCAGAGAAGAAAAGTGCCTTAGAATGGTCGGAAATAGTGGAAAATGATGGTTAAAAGTTGTAAAATAGGGATGGTTGAAACTATAAATTTACCCATAAATGTGCATTTGCAACCAAACAGTGTTAAGATGAAAACCCGCCTCACTTAAAAATTTCAAAAGAAAGAAAAAAATACACAACTGTTTTGAACTAAACAATTACCTGATGCTTTACCCAGGTTTTTCTCTTTTACCATGTTAATAATTGGAGTGAATTCCCCTTCCTGTCCTTTTTTATATCTACCAAACTTTTGGTGTTTTCATTAGAAGTCCACCCAGCCATAACAATGTTTCGCCTATTCTTACCTGTACTTTCATTCTAGAGATTACAGCAGACCTGCATTAGGCAAGACCATCACAGAGAGTTTCTACAAATCAAAATTGTTTTTCATTCTCCTGCAAGAGTGGAAATATCTCGAGAATTAACCTGCTTGATGTGATATTAATTCACAATTCACAGTCTGCCCTTTTAATTATATCAACTGAACCTCTATATGATTATGTCGTTGGTATTTGTCACCAGCAGCCAGATGTAAGTATGGATAATTTCATGATATATTTACTTGTCATTGCTGGCCATTGTGAATTGCTACACCAGAGTCTTCTCCTTCTTGTTTGTCCACCAAGACTGCTCCCAATCACGCTTCGGTGAGATACGAAGACGCGCTTGGTTTCTATGGCCTTGGATTGGGCCGAGCTTCGTATCCTTTGGTCCGCCAAAACGGGGTAGCTTGGTTTCACCGTAGACCAGCTTCGAATCCGATCCGCCGCTTGGTCCGCCAAAATACAGCATTATTGTACTTCTTCCAGTCAGGTTGCTGATTATTGTGCCCTTGGTTCTTTTTCTGCAATTTATTTGGACCTTGGCCACTATTTTGGGAACGGCTTTGATGCTGGGATTCGCACTGGGGTGGCTTCCCAATCTTGGCGGTATATTTTTTGTTCCAGGGCTGTTGTTGTTTACGAGTCTGGGACCATATGCATTACTGAATGATTCAGCCTTCTCCACCATTAGTTTGGCATACTTTATTTGACAAATATTTAACTGAGCAGTGAGCTCAGTAGGCTGCGATTTTTCTAACTGGATATGGAGCATAAGGTCATTTATCCCCACTTGGGTGTTGAGACTATCATCCTTCTTCATCCACTCATTAAGGTACACTGTAAGGTGACTGAGTAGGCTAATTGGATGGCAATCTCCTTTTCTTGAAGACGAGCCCTCACGAACTGACTCCTTGTGTCATCTACAGTGAGACCATATGCCTTGATGAGTGTGGTCTTCATCATCTTATAAGTTAAGATGTCGTTCCTAATTCTGTGCAAAATATTGAGAGCTGGGCCCTCAAACAGGCCAAGAAATTGGACTTGCTTGGCTGACTCGTCTAGCTGATATAGCTGCACCGTGTCCTCAAAATGGACATTGAACGGTTCGATTTGCATACTTTCCTTGACTGAAGAAAGATTGAGATGAGGAGTTGCCAAGACAGGTGTTGGAGAGATGTGCAAGGCGCTAGGGTCACAGGAACCTGATGCTGTTATATCTTGAGAGCCTAGCATGAGTCTCAGTACTTCAAGCTTGTGCTTCTCATGTACCTTACATTCAGCATGTTCATACCCACGCTGTTTACTCCTGTATTAGCATTCTCTTTCATGCTTCTCGCACTGCTCACGCTCATGTTTGTGTTGAATTGTACACTCCTCAAGGGCTAATAAAAACACAAAATTGATGAGTAAAAGTACTGTGAAAGTGCTGAAATGAGGTAGGAATACTGTTGTTCAACAATGAAAATAACAGCCCTACACTGTAGCACAAATCTTTGCCCACATGATGCAAGAGCTAAGCATGTGTCTAGATGCAGAATTTCAAGATCTTTGACGTGGTATTGATGGGATTCTGATACGGCCAATGGTTTTGAGTAAATCGCCAACAATTGCGCACATGCCCCCTCCCCCCCCGAAGTAAAAACCAAGAGAATTCCGACTATTTGAGATTGTTGGCCCGGAAATAGACACTCTCCCCTATGACACACCAAATATTGATGCATTTCATGCTAAAACATAAGTTTTGGTGATTATTTTTGTCCAGAACTGCCAAACCAGTATCCCTTCAGACCACCACTGCAAGTGCATCATAGTGCGTCATTGGTTCCTCTTCAGACTAAAACCGCTTTGACTCGTATTGAGTCATGGTTCGCGAAGGGGTTAATCAAGCTCAAAAGAAATGCTGTAAATTTATGAATTACAACAAAATTAATCCTTAATCCTTACATCATGGGAAGAGGGCTGAGCTTCCTCTCCAGGTGGTTACAGGAGTGGGCGAACAGTATATTTATACTAATTTTGCTCAGTGATACACAGATATCTGCATATAAACAGCCTCATCTGAAAAAATGATGTTTTGAGAATTTATTCTAGCTGGAGTGCTGATGTGGGACTGTTAGAACTGAGCAAAGCTAACAGGGATTTACATTACTGTTCATAGAGTCCTATACTCATTTAGTGTCACTAAATTGTGACAGGTTTTGCTGCCACTCACAGAGGTAATATAAGAGTTTTGTATACCCTGACTGCTGACCTAGTAAGATACACAGAACTCTCAGTGACCCACATAACTGTTCATTGCAGCTTACTTTTATTGCCTGCCTTTAGAAGGTGGAGTGGTAATGTTTTTGCATGCCTCTGTGTGTGTGTGTGTGTGTGTGTGTGTGTGTGTGTGTGTGTGTGTGTTCCCTTGTTTCTCATGAATGGCTTGATATATCAACATGAAGCCTTCAGGGTGTCAAGATATGGCCATAATCTTGGAGACGTACGAAAATGGACACATGCAGTCAAGGTCAAGGTCACCAAAATGGCTGCCAAAGGTCAACTAGTTTTTATCTCCCGCCTTTAGCACCATTAATTTTCATGAACAGCTTGAGCTATCAACATGAAACTTTCAGGATATCAAAATATTGCCTAAATCTTGGTATTGGCCAACAGCATATTCTGGTGGGAGATTAGCATTCAGCTACCAAATGTTTTTCTTTCATCTTGAGACGATTTGCCAAATCCTGGTATGTTTCTCTTAAATACTTAGAATAAGCAACAGGTATTGATACATATTTATTACCATTATGTAGAAGTATCCCTTTCAGGCTTCTTTTAGTTGAATCTGTAAAAAGTGTCCATTCTTCATCATTATAATCTCAGCCATGTTTCTGCACTAGAACACTGATGTCAGTGCAAAAAACCAAGGATCATTTAAGTAAACTGTAATTTTCCATGAATATCCATATAGGCATAATACTTTATGACACATTATTATGTCAGTATGGAACGTAACTATATAGCTATAAGTAACAATATGTAAAACAGGTAGTTATGTCTGAAGTTCTCCAGGAAGAGACAACTACACATCCCCTAACCTAGACTAATCAAGAATGCCAAACACCTCTGATCATGTGCTGGAAACAAGACTGAAACACACACACACACACACACACACACGAGGCACCGAGGAGAACAGACGCACGTCACCACCGCTCCATACCTGGCCTACTTGGCCAGTGCCATTACATAAATTAGTATCTTTATATGAGTCAAGCTCTGTACCAGGTTAGACTAAATGGTGTTCTAATATAAAAAAGAAGAAGCTTTAAGTAAGATTTGTTCAAACAGTAAAGAAAACAAAGTAGTGCAAGAATGCGCAAAATCAGCGAGATCATTTGTTTAGTCTACGACTGCACCGGAGAACATAAGTAGTATATGTGCTTTTAGTAATGCAGGATGACCACATACTTTAGTAAAGCAAATTTGGAAAAGAAAAGGGATAAAGGTAGAAAGCAGGATGATGATTTCTACCAAGAACTGGTTGAAATGGAGACTCACAATAAACTGGTGGAACGAGTACACAGACAAGAGATGGCTTTCCAGAATGAGATTGATGAAATTAAGAAACAGATGCACTTGCAAAAGGAAAAAATAAAAAAATAAGGAAAAGAAGTCAACAAGAAAGACACAACCATAGATGAGTTGACAGTAGAAGTGGGTACACTTAGGAGGAAAATTAGTGAAATGGCAAGTACAGTACTCAACCACGAGAGTATTATGGAAGAGTTCAAAAATGATACAGAGACAATTAGGCAAGTAAGCAGCCTGATAGACCAGAGCAGTAATATTGAGAAGATAACACAGGTGAATGAAGCTGTGCAAAGCTACAAAAATGATGTGAAAACCAAATATGCTGAAATGGTGAAATCAAAGAAAGACTTGGAAACAAGGGTGGAAGAAAAAAGCATTAAAAAGGAAGCAAAAAGAATAATCCAGAACAATCATAAATCAGTCAGAGATTCAGCAGATATCAACAAATAAATAGTAATCACTGGTATAGAAGAGGAAGAAGTAAGAAACAAGATCTCAAGAGACAAAAAGGAGATGGCAAATGTAATGAGCATATTGAAAGAAGTATCGGAGGAAATCTGTAGTAAAGACACAGAGGAACACAAAATGTTAGGGAAATACGAGAGAAGCAAGTCAAGGTCCCTAAAGGTAACCTTCCAGAGTGTAAACACCGTGGAGGAGATACTAAAAAATGCAAAGAATCTTATGGAAAGAGAGGAGTTAAAAAATGTATGGATAAAAAGATGCCTAACACAAGAGGAAATGGAATTACTGAAAGAGAAGAGGGAGGAAGCAAAAACAAAAAATGAGGGAAGATCAAAGGAGGAGAAGAATACATTTTTGTACAAAGTAATTGGATTGCAGGTATGAAAGTGGTACATAAACAGGAGGGAATAAAAAGGAGGAAGGTAGTAGAACCAAGTCATGACAAGTATATAAACAAGATGATTAAGTTGATGTACTCAAATGTGGATGGAATGGTATCTAAATTGTTAGAGATGAATGATTATATCAGAGAAAATGAACCACATATAATATACCTAACTGAAACAAAATTAACACCAAGGATATCAAATGACATCCTAAACTTAGAGGAATATAATATATAGAGAAGAGAGACGAACTTAAAAAAAGGAGGAGGAATTATAATATTAATCAAGAAAAATCTAAAAGTCAAAGAAATAGAACTAGATATACCGTCACAAGTAGAACTGGATTAGAGATCAATACATCTGAAGGGAAAGTAATTGTAGCCAATTTGTACATGCCACCCAGATCAAACACATGGGAAAGGGATGAATATGAGGACCTGGTGTTAGGACTCCATATTGTAATTACAAATCATAATAGATAATTAGATAGATAGAGAGACAGATAGAAGCAGGAAGTCAGATGATGAGAAGGTATTGTGTCTGCGAGAATCGAGCAATGCTAAACATGCTTACACACTCTTAACTCAAGGAATGCTTTATAGGCACACGACAGTGCCTCGTCATGTTTGGTTGTTTGTTCTGCCTGCTTTCGGGTCACGATCGATTTTGTTCTCTGTTTGGGGTCGGTGTAGATTTTTTCACAGCTGATACTGTCTCAGGTACCCTCATTCTACTAGAATGTGCGGGTGTGTCGACCATACCTGCTTTACTGCACTGCATCTCTACCTCATTCATTAAGTCTAGTAAGCACATGCCTGGGGTGTACGCGATCGTCTTGGCGATCTTAAGGGTCCTATCAGGTAATTTACACAAGGCAGCAACATAACCAGTGATGTCCACGACGAGGTCTGGGGACATCTTTCCATCATCTGTTATCCAATTTGAGTTTTCCAAAGTAACTAACAATGTTCTTTTGACTGTGGAGACATCAGCAGTTATTTCACTAAGCACATGGTTTGTAGTGTGCTCCCTTACAAGATCTACAATTTTATGTAATTCTGGAATTATACCTGGCAAGAAGTTCATACCTCCAGAAAATTTCTTCAAAAATTCAGTTTTAAATTCATCATATGTCCTAGCTTTATGGAGCTTATCTGATCGCAATAAATTGCTTGCTGGACATCTTTCTTGGCTTATGCAAGATGAAAAAATAGCAATTTTCTCTTGTTCATCTAGTATGTGGCGCTTGATGAACATTTGTTCGCACTGACTGACTAATGAAATGACATCAATGTGATCTTTTTCTGTGCCAGAGAATTTTGGGGCAGTTTTATCCTCATGGTATACGAACACATGAGGTGTGGTTGTTAGATCCTCGGTATTTGTTTCTTGATTCATTTGCACTGTTTGCTCTGTTAATTTAACTTGGACTTGTTTATCGTTGTGTGAGGGAATGGTGGAATATGTTCGACCGGACCGGTGAACCCTGTTAAGTATGTTGGCATACGTGTGCAAGTCAGCGACAAAGTCCTCACTTGCTACGTCAGAGGGGGTTTCCCACTCATCATCTGAAACTGCCGTATTTATTTCTTGGTCTTTAGTTTGTGGTGAGGTTTGTACAAGGGGTGGGTTGCCTTGGTGCTCTCTTAATTGTGAGTCTGTTGTTGTGGCTAATTATGTGTCATCTGGTGTGTTGCCGTGGTGCTCTCTTAATTGTGAGTCTGTTGTTGTGGCTACTTGTGTGTCATCTGGTATTAACGTGGGCGGTGACGAAAAAATTCCTGTCATTAAGATATGGTGTTATGAAATACGCCTTTTGTTTATTTATGTCCTAACAAAATAGATGAGTAAATAAAATGAAATATATGATAGACAGTGAATGTATAAGTGTATATATGGAAATAAGTAAAAAAAGTTGAATCTAGCTCATTTTTTTTAGAAGAAATGAGTAAGTATAATTTTACCTACTTCATACAGATCGTAGAGGTGTGTCGATACAAAAGTCGATCTCGGAAGAAAAATGCAGGGTTGATTGAAGATCTCTTGATAATTCTAGTGCTGTGTTGATGGACGATATTACTCAGGAAATTCCATGGACTGGTGCTTGTGGTGGTTAACAGCTGTCACAGGCAAACCTCAGCATAGAACGTCGAATTTCCAACTCAATACTGTGGAAATAAATGAGTATGAGTAGGAACTATGTTCTTACCTAATTGTTCTTACCTAATTGTATCTTTACAGGAATGAGTCAAGCTCGTACTGTCCCGTGTCTTAAACCATATTTATCGTACATATCTTTAAATTTGTGAATTGTTTTGGCACACACTATTTCATTCGGTAGTGCATTCCATTGATCAATTGGTCTGTTTGGGAAACTGAATTTCCTTACGTCTTTATCACCTCTCTTCTTATGCAGTTTTTTGCAGTGTCCTCTTGCTGATGCTTCTCCATATGTTAAGTAATCATTTATGTCTATTTTCTCCTTTCCTGATATGCACTTATATAGCATTATCATGTCAACTCTTTTCCTTCTCTCCTGTAGTGTTGGTAGATTCAGTTTATTTAGTCTTTCTTCGTAGTTTAGGTCCCTTAAGCTTGGTATCCATCTTGTAGCGGCCCTTTGAACTTTTTCAATCTTCTCTATATGCTTTTTTGAGATGAAACAGGGATGTGTCATGTCTCCATGGTTGTTCAATCTGTACATGGATGGGGTAATAAAAGAGGTACAAGGTAGGGTAGTGGATGTTGGAGTGGCCCTGGTGAGAGAGGATAGTGTTTGGAAACTCCCTGTACTGTTGTTTGCAGATGATACTGTGTTGTTGAGTGAAGACGAAGGGGAGCTGCAAGGCTTGGTGGATGAGTTTGAGAGAGTGTGTAAGAAACGGAACCTAAAGGTGAATGTAGGGAAGAGTAAAGTGATGGTCTTTGAGAGAGGTGAAGTTAGTGAATGTACAGCGAGGTTGGATGGTGAGGAATTGGAAAATGTGAGTACGTTTAAGTATTTGGGTAGTGTAATGAGTAAGGATGGAGGTTTGGAGGGTGAAGTGCTTGAAAGGGTACAGCAGGGAAGAAAGGTTGCTGGTTCCTTGAAAGCAGTGATAAGAAACAGGGAAGTGAGCATGGAAGTGAAAAAGTTACTACATGACAGTATTGTGATACCAACTCTAACGTACGGTAGTGAAGCTTGGACATTGTTGGAAGGACACAAGTCAAGAGTGAGAGCAGTGGAAATGAGTTATTTAAGAGGAGCCTGTGGAGTCACGTGGAGAGACAGGCTGACGAATGAGGATATAAAGGAGCGTTGTGGTGTGGATGTGGATGTGATAGGAAGCGTTATGAGGAACACACTGAGGTGGTTTGGCCATGTGGAGAGGATGGAGGGTGAAAGACTGACGAAGAGAGTGTATGTGAGTGAGGTGGAGGGGGGAAGAGGGAGGGGGAGGCCGAGGATGAGATGGAGGGATGGGGTGGACAGGTATATGAGAGAGGGGGGTGTGAGTTGGGAGCAGGGCAGTGAAATGGCGGGGGACAGGGCGACTTGGAGGCGATTTGTTTGTGGCCACCCCAAACGGGATTGAGGCATCTGGCAATAAATAGATAGATAGATAGATAGATGAGGACTCCAGACTGCTGATGCAAATTCCAGGGTTGGTCTAATGAATGATGTTATTATCCTTCTTAGCATGTCTTCATTTATGTATGTGAATGCTATTCTCATATTTGCAAGCAGTGTATACATGTTCCGTACCTTCTCGCTGATGTGGTCAGCCGGAGATTGTCTGTTATTGATAATCACACCTAGGTCTTTCTCTCTTTCTGATGTGTATAGGGTTTTATTTCCTAACTTATAATCCCAATCAGGTCTTTTTCCACTTTTACCAAACTTGATTACATGACACTTGTCCACATTGAATTCCATTTGCCATGTACTACTCCATTCATGAAGTTTACTTAATTCTTCTTGTAGCTCCCTACAAGAGTCTGTGCTAGTAATTCTCCTTTGTATTTTTGCATCATCTGCAAACATATTCAGATAGCTCTCATTTCCAGTGTTACTGTTTATATCATTTATATACACTAAAAACATGATTGGTGCCAGCACTGAACCCTGTGGTACTCCACTAGTCACTTCTTTCCATGATGAGTAGTTTCCTCTTAGTACTGTCCTCATTTCTCTTTTTATGAGAAAGTCTTGCATCCAACAAAACAGTTTGCCTCGAATTCTTCCTTGATGGTACAGTTTCCATAAAAGTCTTTGGTGTGGTACTGTGTCAAAAGCTTTCTTGAAATCTAAATAGATACTGTCCACCCATCCTTCCTTTCCTGTATTGTGTTTGTTACTCTGTCATAGTAGCTCAACAGATTAGTAACACATGATTTTCCTTTTCTGAAACCAAACTGTCTTTCTGATATCATAATGTGTTCTTCTAGATGATTTACCCAAGCTTTTCTTATAAGTTTTTGTAATACCTTGCTTACAGCACTGGTCAGTGATACTGGTCGGTAGTTGAGTGGATTTTGTCTATTTTCTTTCTTGAATAAGGGGACAATATTTGCTTTTTTCCAAATATCAGGTAGTTTACCTTGACTCAAGGATTTCTTGAAAATTAAAAATAATGGTTTACTTAACTCCTTTGCACATTCTCGTAATACCCAACATGAAATTTCATCAGGACCACTTGGTTTTCCTCTGTCTAATCTACTTAACTCCTCCTGTATTACTTTTTCTGCTATTAGTATATCTGGTAGTATGTGTGGACATGCGTGTTCCACATAATCCCTCTCAAAATTTTTTTCTTCTGTAAAAACCAATTGGAAATTCTTAATTAGTGCTTCACAAATATCTTTCTCTTGTGTATAAGTGATTCCCTTGTCCGTAATGGATTTTATTATATCTTTTACTTTGGTTTTGCTTCTGATATAGCTGTAAAACAACTTTGATTGATCACTACTATTATTTATTATATCCTCCTCAAACTGTTTTTGGGCTTCCCTCCTTATTCTTGTATAGTCGTTTCTTGCCTGTTTGTAATTATTATACGCCCTTTCACTATTGTGTCTTCTGTATCTATTCCACAACAAATCTCTTCTTTCTTCTGATTTTTTACATTCTGTATTGAACCATTTCTGTATTTTCTTATCTGCTTCTTTGTGCTGTGGGATGTACTTCTGGACTCCTATTTCATAAAATTCACAACATTTTTTATATACAGCATTTAAATCTTGTCCTCTAAGCTCATTTTCCCAATCAGCTTCTAAGAAATACTTCTTTAGGTCTTGATAATTTCCCTTTTTATAGTTTAGGCTCTTTTTGTAACTGTCATTGCTGTTTACTATGTCATATGCTATCCTGAAATTATAATTTAGTACTGCATGATCGCTTTTGCCGAGTTGAGGGTGATATATTAAACTGTCAATATCATTTTCTTGCCTAGTAAATATTAGATCTAGCACTGAAGGTACATCAAGTCCTCTTTTTCTGGTGGTTTCCCTCACATGTTGCGTTAAGAAAAACTCTTGTACGAGATCCAGGAGCTTTTGGTCCCAACAGCTTTCTTGGCTCTTTATATCTAGAGTATTCCAATTTATATTTTTATTGAAGTCCCCAGTTAGTATAATTCTTTCCGATTTCTCTTCCATTTTATGTAGCAATGATCTTATACTCTGAATTGTACTCTCTGCCAGGTCCTCATATTCGTCTCTTTCTCATGTGTTTGATCTGGGTGGCATGTACAAATTGGCTACAATTACTTTACCTTCAGATGTGTCGATTTCTACTGCAATCAGTTCTACTAGTGATGGTATATCTAGTTTTATTTCCTTGACTTTTAGATTTTTCTTAGTTAATATTATAATTCCTCCTCCTTTTTTTAAATTTCTGTCTCTTCTCCATATATTGTATTCCTCTAAGTTAGGATGTCATTGGATATCCTTGGTGTTAATTTTGTTTCAGTTAGGCATATTATTTGTGGTTGATTTTCTCTGACATAATCATTCATCTCTAGTAATTTAGATACCATTCCATCCACATTTGAGTACATCAACTTTATCATCTTGTTTATATACTTGTCATGACATGGTTCTACTACCTTCCTCCTTTTTCTTCCATCCTGTTTGTGTACCACTTTCGTACCTGCAATCCTATTACTTTGTAAAAAAATTTCTTCTTCTCCTCTTCTGATCTTCCCTCATTTTTTGTTTTTGCTTCCTCGCTTTTCTCTTTCAGTAATTCCAGTTCCTCTTGTGTTAGGCATCTTTTTATCCATACATTTTTGAACTCCTCTTTTTCCATAAGATTCTTTGCATTTTTTAGTATCTCTTCCACAGTGTTTACACTCTGGAAAGTCACCTTTAGAGGTCTTGTCTTGCTTTTCTCGTATTTCCCTAACCTTTTGTGTTCCTCTATGTCATTACTACAGATTTCCTCTGATACTTCTTTCAGTAAGCTCATTACATTTGCCATCTCCTTTTTGTCTCTTGTGATCTTGTTTTTAACTTCTTCCTCTTCTATACCAGTGATTACTATGATTTGTTTATCTCTACTGAATCTCTGACTAACTTTGGATTGTTTTGGATTATTCTTTTCACTTCCTTTTTAATGCTTTTTTCCTCCATCCTTGTTTCTAAGTCTTTCTTTACTTTCACCATTTCAGCATACGTGGTTTCTACATCATTTTTTTAGCTTTGCACAGCTTCATTCACCTGTGTTATCTTCTCCTGAATATCACTGCTCTGGTCCATAAGACTGCTTGCTTGCCTAATTGTCTCTGTGTAATGAGTGTAATGAGTAGTGGGTGAGAAGTGCCTGGTGTCAGTCACACGTTGCTTGGCGTGGCAAACTCGCGTTGTGATGTCATCTCAGCACATGGTGACGTCGGCTTCCCACACTGGTAGCTGTGGTGAATACTGAGTAGCGATGTTTAAGTATTTTATGAATTGTTACATAATATTGTGGTAATGCATAATTGTGTTGGCCTTATAATTTTAGTTACACTTTGTTAATGCAACTGTTACATAATTGTGTTGGCCTTATAATTGTAGTTAAAGTTACATAAAAGTTACATCATGTTACTGCAACTGTTACATAATTGTTACATATTGTTTGTAGTTACATAATTGTAGTTAAAGTTACATAAAAGTTACATCTTGTTAATGCAACTGTTACATAATTGTTACATATTGTTTGTAGTTACATAATTGTAGTTAAAGTTACATAAAAGTTACATCTTGTTAATGCAACTGTTACATAATTGTTACATATTGTCTGTAGTTACATAATTGTAGCAAGTGTAACGACAAACGATTGCATTATGTTACACTTGCTACAATTATGTAACTACAAACAATATGTAACAATTATGTAACAGTTGCATTAACAAGATGTAACAATTATGTAACAGTTGCATTAACAAGATGTAACTTTTATGTAACTTTAACTACAATTATGTAACTACAAACAAAGTAACAATTATGTAACAGTTGCATTAACAAGATGTAACTTTTATGTAACTTTAACTACAATTATAAGGCCAACACAATTATGTAACAGTTGCATTAACAAAACGTAACTACAATTATAAGGCCAACACAATTATGCAATACCACAATATTATGTCACAATTCATAAAATGTTACAATTATGTATTACCACAATATTACTACAATATTATGTAAAGTCATACAATTATACCACAATTCTGTACTACCAAAATCATCTTACAGGTTAGGTGAAATATTAGACATTACTAAAGAGATAATTCAATATGTAATGTAATAACTTAGTATTACCATCGCACAATTATATGCGTATGTCTGTTATACATACACATCTTACACAATGTCATACAACAACCATTGCATTTATTCAAATATGTATACAACTTGTTTAAAATCATTGCAATTTACTATGAATATTATGTGTATACAATATTATAACCAATATTATATACTAATAGATTAGCATATGTCAATGATGATTGCCGTCGGAGGACCTTCAGCGGCGTGGCCGAGCATATGTTAGGACTCCATATTGTAATTACAAATCATAATAGATAAATAGATAATTAGATAGATAGAGAGACAGATAGAAGCAGGAAGTCAGATGATGAGAAGGTATTGTGTCTGCGAGAATCGAG
This sequence comes from Coenobita brevimanus, assembly GCF_032717465.1. Lineage (NCBI taxonomy): Eukaryota > Metazoa > Arthropoda > Malacostraca > Decapoda > Coenobitidae > Coenobita > Coenobita brevimanus. The sequence continues at coordinate 22,707,998 of NC_136999.1, read as the reverse complement.
CAATGCTAAACATGCTTACACACTCTTAACTCAAGGAATGCTTTATAGGCACATGACAGCGCCTCGTGACCATACACACACATACACACATACTCACACACAGGCTTCTAGAACTTTCCAATCACAGTGTAACACACGTGACACGACCCCTGCTACACCAGAATTTAGGAAGCAGAGGCAGAAGGAGACAGGCCATAGAATCGGCAGGGAGTATGGAGAAAGGCTTAGCAACTTGGAAGAGAGAGAGAGAGAGCGAGACAGGGAGGTAGCTAGCGGGACTCTACTTATACTTCACTTGTGTGGGAGAGACTTTGTTAATATTCCAAGACAAATAAAAATAGTCCCATACTATTCTTTACCTCTCCTGTCATTGAATGACAAAAGGGAACCAAGATTTTCTACTTACAAAACTACTCAAGTATAACAACCGCTCATCCACAAGTTCAATATATATATAACTTCTCTACAAGTAACTACAAAGTCCTTTTTGTGACACTGGCAGAGAGTACAATTCAGAGTTTATGAGCGTTACTACATAAAACGGAAGAGAAATCGGAAAGAATTATACTAACTGGAGATTTTAATACAAATATAAATTGAAATACTCTAGATATAATAAGCCAAGAAAGCTGTTGGGACCAAAAGCTCCTGGATCTCGTGCAAGAGTTTTTCCTAATGCAACATGTAAGTGAAAACACCAGAAAAAGAGGACTCGATGTACCCTCAATGCTAGATCTCATATTTACTCGGCAAGAAAGCAATATTGACAATTTAATATATCACTCTCCATTTGGCAAAAGCGACCATGCAGTACTAAATTGCAACTTCAGGATTGCATATGACACAGTTAACAGCAATGAAAGTTACAAAAAGAGCCTCAGCTATAAAAAGGGAAAGTATCATGGCCTAAAGAAGTACTTTTTAGAAATTGGTAGGGAATAGAACTTAGAGGATAAGATTTAAATGCTATATATAAAAAAAATATGTGAACTTTTTGAAATAGCAGTCCAGAAGTACATCCCACATCACAAAGAAGCAGAAAAGAAAATAAAGAAATGGTTCAATACAGAATGTAAAAAATCAAAAGAAAAAAAGAGATTTGTGGAATAGATACAGAAGACACAATAGTGAAAGGGCATATAACAATTATAAACAGGCAAGAAACGATTATACAAGAGTACGAAGGGAAACCCAAAAACAGTTTGAGGAGGATATCATAAATAAAAGTAGTGATCAATCGAAGCTATTTTACAGCTACATCAGAAGCAAAATCAAATTAAAAGATAAAATATAATCCATTACGGACGAGGGAATCAACTACACACAAGAGAAGGATATTTGTGAAGCACTAAACAAGAATTTCCAATCAGTTTTTACAGAGGAAAAACAATTTGAGAGGGATTATGTGGAACATGCCTGCCCACACATACTACCAGATATACAAATATCAGAAAAAAGTAATACAGGAGGAGCTAAGTCAATCAGACAAAGGAAAAGCAAATGATCCTGATGAAATTTCATGTTGGGTGCTACGTGAATGTGCAAAGGAGTTAAGTAAACCATTATTTTTAATTTTCAAGAAATCCCTGAGACGAGGTAAACTACCTGATATTTGGAAAAAAGCAAACATTGTTCCCTTATTCAAGAAAGGGAATAGACAAAATCCACTCAACTACCGACCAGTATCATTTACCAGTGTTGTAAGCAAGGTATTAGAAAAGCTTGTAAGAAAAGCTTGGGTAAATCATCTGGAAGAAGACAGTATGATAACAGAAAGACAGTTTGGTTTCAGAAAAGGAAAATCATGTGTTACTAATCTGTTGTGCTACTATGACAGAATAACAGACACATTACAGGAAAGAGAAGGATGGGTGGACAGTATATATTTAGATTTCAAGAAAGCATTTGACACAGTACCACACCAAATACTTTTATGGAAACTGTACCATCAAGGAGGAATTCGAGGCAAACTGTATTGTTGGATGCAAGATTTTCTCATGAAAAGAGAAATGAGAACAGTACTAAGGGGAAATTACTCATCATGGAGAGAAGTGACTAGTGGAGTACCACAGGGCTCAGTGCTGGCACCAATCATGTTTTAGTGTTTATAAATGATACAGACAGTAACACTGGAAATGAAAGCTATCTAAATATGTTTGCAGATGATGCAAACATACAAAGAAGAATTATTAACACATATTCTTGTAAAGAGCTACAAGAAGAATTAAATAAACTTCATGAATGGAGTAATACATGGCAAATGGAATTCAATGTGGACAAGTGTCATGTAATCAAGTTTGGTAAAAGTGGAAAAAGACCTGATTGGGATTATATATTAGGAAATAAAACCCTACACACATCAGAAAGAGAGAAGGACCTAGGTGTGATTATCAAAAACAGAGTATCTCCAGCTGCCCACATTAGTGAGAAGGTACGGAACATGTATACACTGCTTGCCAATATGAGAATAGCGTTCACATACATAAATGAAGACATGCTAAGAAATATAATATCATCATGCATCAGATCAACTCTGGAGTATGCATCAGTAGTCTGGAGTCCTCTCCTCAAAAAGCGCATAGACAAGATTGAAAAAGTTCAATGGGCCGCAACAAGATGGGTACCAAGCTTAAGGGATCTAAGCTACGAAGAAAGACTAAATAAACTGAATCTACCAGCACTACAAGAGAGAAGGAAAAGAGGTGACATGATTATGCTATATAAATGCATATCAGGGAAGGAGAAAATAGACATAAATGATTACTTAACCTATAGGGAAGCATCAGCAAGAGGACACTGCAAAAAACTGCATAAGAAGAGAGGTGATAAAGAAGTAAGGAAATTTAGTTTCCCAAATAGAGCAATTGATCAGTGGAATGCACTACCAAATGAAATAGTGTGTGCCAAAACAATTCAGAAATTTAAGGATATGTACGATAAATATGGTTTAAGACACGGGACAGTACGAACTTGACTCATTCCTGTAAAGATACAATTAGGTAAGAACAATTAGGTAAGAACACACACACACACACACACACACACACACACACACACACATGCACATATGTATGCACACACACTTTAGCCAGAAGCTAGAGGGGGATATAAGTTTGATATCACATGAAGCAAGGTTAGAGAATGATAGAGAACCAGAGAGACGGCTAGGAGAGAGAATCAAAGACTTCCAGGAGAGAAGGAGAGAGGTTCCCCTAGCCTAGAGTAATAGGGAGTATGAGAGTGAGGGTTGTCAAGAGGGGACAGTGGAATTACGAATAAAATGCTAATATATTGTCGGTAGACACAAGGAATTGACTTGTGAAATCTAGTAAGTTTTACTTTATGCCGGCTTACTTTGTCGATTCTCTAAAGATGAGAATTTTATAAACTTTCTCAACAGTACACAGCGGAGACTAATGACTCACGAATACTGAATTATTGATACTGTTGGCCTCTGAGAAAGTGTGATCCTTGCCCACTTGACAATCAGTAATAATAATAATCGAAATAGGTTCTTGCTGGTGCTTAACTCCTAGTTGGCACAACGGCTTTAAGAACTAATACCAAAGAACTGGCCTAAATACCAGTTGTGAATAATATTTGAAATGTGTGCAAACTGGGATAAGCAAATTGAAGAAAGCACAATGTGGAGAAGTCAATCACGATTCTACATTTACATTAAGCTGTAAATTTATTAATTACAACAAAAATTTGTTATAAGTATCTCAAAAACGTATTCAAATGTCAATGGAAAGACACTCACATTCAAAGGGTTAATTAAGCCTAGGAAAAAGAACAAAAATACTAGTCAGTGGAGGAAACGGAGCTAGCTGCACAGCCGATCACCAACTCGGTGGGGAGATACGGGAAATCATTGAACTGCTAGAGACTGTAGGTGCTATGATGAGGGGCCTGCTCTGCATTGCGCTCAACAACTCCTAATCCCGTGTCCGTCCAACACCAACTAATGTAACCAAGCCTGGTACGGGGGGGGGGGAGAAATAGGCATATTCACCAGAAGTGGGCGTGGCCTAACTTCAATTGTCAACGGAGGCAGGGCGAATGATATACACACACAATAAAATCACTCAGTGAAGCACTAATGTCATGCATGAGAACAGTCACTTTTGGAGCAGTGACGAATATTCCAAAAAAAACATCCCGATCAAAGTGCATACAGGGACGGTTAAACTGAGTGATATACAGTGGGTCTTCCACCAGAGTTCGTGGTTTCCCACCAAAGTACAATGTCACGAATTTGTATAAATACACAGTCTCGCAAATTCGTGTCAAGGGTAAAGTAGGAGGACCGCAGGTAGCACAAACTGCTACTAACCTTACACGGGTCATGCCAAGCTCTTAATTTTTATTCAGGTAACTGTCTCACAATAAACTCCATCAACCCCAGTCTGCCTCTTTCATCACCTCACTTAAAATATGAAGAGGATAACGGAACATAGAAGGCCTATACTGACATCTCCTACAATGCCTCACCATTACTCTCTCTCCTTGTGCCACGCCCATCAGCTATACAACCAGATAACCTTCTCTATCTAATTAAGCCCCTCGGATACATCCATTGACATTGGTGTATCGAGATTGGTGGCAAGTGGTGAAAACGAATAAACTACAATCAAACTATGCTCATCGACACATGGTGAACTATGGTAAAATACAATAAACTACGTTCATTGACATTGGTAGTGAGTGGCCACTTTTAACGTTATTTAATGACTCTTTAGTTTCAGGAGTAGTTCCAGAGGCATGGAAGGCCGCAAACATAGTACCCATTTTTAAAAAAGGAGATTAATCAGCTGCATCGAATTATCGTCCGATAAGTCTAACATCAATAGTAGGAAAAATGTTAGTCAATTTTGGCAAATAAGCCTAGAGAACACTTATAAAGATTTAATCTTATAAACAAAAGTCAGCACGGATTCAGGCAAGAACGATCCTGTCTCACAAACTTGTTCTCATTCTTCTCGGAGGTCTATCAGACAGTAGATAGCGATAAAGCTTACGATATTATTTATCTGGAGTTTAGTAAAGCTTTTGATAGGGTCCCACACGAAAGATTAGTAAGAAAGGTTCGAGCACACGGTATAGATGGCGATATCTTAAAATGGATAGAATCCTGGCTGAAAGGACAAAACCAGAGTGAATTAATAAATGAAACTAAATCGGACTGGGGATTATTAACTAGCGGTGTACCACGGAGTTCAGTAGTAGGTCCCTTATTATTTATTACATATATAAACGATCTAGACTTGGGAATCACTGGCAGTGTCAGCAAATTTGCCGACGATACAAAAACAGGGTTATCATTAACTCGACTGATGATTGCCATGGCCTACAAAAGGACCTCGATATATTGTCCAAATGGTCTAAAACTTGGCAAATGGAATTTAACATTGAGAAATGCAAAGTACTTAACGTAGGCATGACCATTGGAGATACTAAATATAGCTTAGATAACAAAGAAATTAGCAAATCGGATTGCGAGAGAGATCTAGAAGTTATGGTCAGTAACGACCTCAAACTAAGGCAACAGTGCATTAATTCGAGAAATAAAGCAAATAGGGTCCTAGGATTTATTTCGAGAAGTGTGAACAATAGGTCATCAACAGAAATTCTGCAACTTTATCTAGCATTGGTAAGGCCACACTTTGACTACGCATTACAATTTTGGTATCCTTATTATGGAATGGATATTAACTCGTTAGAAAATGTACAGAGAAGAATGACAAAAATGATACATGATGTTCGGAACCTGGCAAATGAAGACAGACTAGAAACACTAAGTCTGCACCCACTAGAGAGGCGTAGAGTAAGGGGAGGCTTAATTGAAGTGTTTAAGTGGATGAAGGGTATAAATAAAGGAGATATTAGCAAGGTACTTAACCCTGGAATAGTAGCGTTGTCAGCATCACGTGCCTACTAACGATGTCCGGAATCCCGGACAAACTTTGGGGGTATAAATATACATATAGAAATGGTACAGTTTATTTCAAAAAAAATTTCACTTAAATTAGATGCTAATGTTAACTCTAGGAACTATGAACTAAATGTATTTAACTAAAACATTATAAAAAAGAAAAAGTGTAAAAATGACAAACAATGCTACATCCTTGTAATCTTTTCACCACTGCCAGCCACAGTGTTGCCTGATGGTGATGACTTGTGCCACACATGAAGTCCAGACATCCCCCGATATGCTTCAGCCTTCCTAGACAAAATTCGACATTTTACAGTATATGTTTCGTAGGCACACTCACAAGGTCCTATTTTAATAGCGTTGTACGGAATACCGGACAATTGACTACAGCAGATGAAAAAAAATGGGAGCAACACGAACACACCTCACACACACAGGACAGAGTACAAACTGAAATGTCATGGCAAATGAGCGCCGTAGGCCTTGGAGCATCTCCTCCACAATGCAAAGTAGGCCTAAATTCGGAATCCCGGACGACGCTACTGAACTAGGGTTAAAGTGAGCATACATGACAGAACTAGAAGTAATGGTTTCAAACTAGAAAAATTCCGTTTCAATAAGGAAATAGGTAGAAATTGGTTTGGTAAGAGAGCAGTAGGCAAATGGAATAAGCTACCAAGTAAAGAAGTTGCCGCCTCTTCCATTCAGAGTTTCAAGCATAGGCTACAGTACATAAGCATATGACAAATAAAGGCTGGGTATAGAAAAAAAATCTCATAACCAATACTAATTCATACTTTCTTCTTTTCATTTTTTTTATGCTAGGAAAAAGGAACCAAAGGCCATGAGCCCGCAATAACTGTTCCTTCCAAAAGAAAAACAAAATACAAGAGAGAGCCAAATTCAAGATCCGATCATTTCGAGATGCCTGTACACACTGCGTTTGAAGGACTGGAGATCATAGGAAGCAGGAAATACAGACAGAGGGAGACACTTCCAGAGTTGGCCTGTTGCATAAAAGAAGGACTGGGAGTAACGGTTAACTCTTGCATTAGAGAGATGGACAGAAAAGGGATGAGAGTTTGCCGCTAGACGGGTGCTACGCACCCGTTGTAGAGGTGGAGGAATGCAAGCAGACAGTTCAGAGGAGCAGTGACCACTGAAGTAGCGATAGAAAAAGGATAAAGATGCAATTGCTGAGATCGATATTGCGGGAAACGAATAGAAAGGTAAACGGTGGAGTCATCAGCGTACGAGTGAATAGGGTTAGAAGGTCATTGATGAATAAAAGGAAGAGAGTTGGTGATAGGACAGAGCCCTGAGGAACACCACTGTTGATATATCTAGGAGAACGATGGCAGTCTACAACAGCGACTAAAGAATGACCAGAAAGAAAGCTATAGATGAAGGCACAGATAGAAGGATAGAAACCGTAAGAGGGCAGTTTGGAAATTAAAGATTTATGCCAGACTCGATCGAAAGCCTTTGAGATGTCAAGTGCAATGGCAAAGCTATCGCCAAAGTCCCGAAAGAAGGATGACCAGGAGTCTGAAAGTTAGGTGAGAAGATCGCCAGTGGAGCGTCCCTGACGAAACCCATACTGACGATCAGAAAGAAGGTTGTGGTAGGAAAGATGCTTTAAAATTTTTCTATTAAGAACTGACTCAAAACCTTTTGAGATACAGGATGTTAAAGCAATTGGACGATAGTTAGAGGGTTGGGAATGGTCACCCTTCTTTGGGACCGGCTGAATGAGAGCAAACTTCCAGCAAGAAGGAAAGGTACAAGTTGATAGAAAAAAGTCAAAGAGTTTGCCTAGGCAGGGTGTAATCACAGAAGCACAGTTCTTGAGAAGAATAGGAGGGACTCCATCAGGCCCATATGTCTTGTTAGTATTGAGGCCTGTGATGGTAGAAAATACATCAGCTGAATAAATTTTAATGTCAGCCATGAGGACTTCAGAGGGGGGAAGTGATAAAGGAACAGCACCGGAATCGTCTAAGGTGGAATTGGAGGAGAAAGTCTGAGCGAAGAAATCTGCTTTATCATTAGAAGAAATAGCTACAGAATCATCAGAGTAGAAAAGAGGAGGGAAGGATGATGAGGTAAAGTTGTTAGAAAAGTTTTTGGCAAGGTGCCAGAAGAAGTGGGAAGAATTCGATTTGGAGAGTTGAGAGCATTTAGTACGGATGAAATTATTTTTAGCAGAGCAAAGAACAGACTTTCACGATTCCGGGCAGAAACGTATAAAAGATGTGATTCGGGGTTGGGTTGGTTCCGGTACCTTTTATAGGCCCTCTCTTTGTTGCAGACAACATTAGAACAAGCGTGATTAAACCAAGGCTTTCTTGCATTAGACAAAGGATATGAGAAAGGAATGTATTCTTTCATGGCCAACAGAATAACCTTCGTAATGCACACACAGATGGCTCCCAGCCATGGAAGCAATAATCATTCCAGTGAAAATAAAAAAAAAGACTGCCTCAGGGCCTCCCAATCCGCACCTTCAAAGTGCCACAGACGACTTTTCTTTGGAGGGTCCACAGGCCGTACTGGAGCAATAGGACAGGTTAAGGTGATAAGGTTGTGATTGGAGGAGCCCAACGGAGAGAAAAGATTAACAGTGTAAGCAGAAGGATTAGTTGTAAGGAAGAGGTCAGGTATGTTGGAGCTCTCTCCAAGGCAGTCAGGGTTACAGGTAGGGTACTGTACAAGCTGCTCTAGGTCATTAAGGATAGGCTTGTTCACCCGGTGGATCATGAAAGGAGTGGAGAGCCAAAGGTGGTGGTGAACACTGAAATCTCCTAAAACGGAGATTTCTGAGAAAGGAGAAATGGATAGAATGTGTTCCATCGTAGAAGTAAGATAATCAAAGAATTTTTGATAGTCAGTAGCATTAGGGGATATGTAAACAGGACAGATATATTTAGTCAGAGAATGACAGGAAAGCCGAAGCAGAGTATAGAGAATTCAGAAGAATCGAGTTCAGAAACCTTTTTTCCTATAAAATGTCCAAGCCAGTTTTTCTATACTGCGTGGTGTTCTTTCCGACTTTTTCCTGCCGGCTTCAGCTGGAGGGTTTGGAGAGCGGGGGATAGCCTTCTTCTTTGCTGTCCTTATCTCATTCTAGTAGTTCAATTACTCTTCTAGGAGTTGCCTAGCATGGGCCAACCGGCCTACTGCGGTTATCCTCTCTTCTTATGTTCTTATGTTCACGCAGTCACAAATAACAAGAAAAAAAAAAGCAAAGCAGAAACCTAGAGCTGGCGAAGCATCAACGCAACTTAACTGCTCCTAACCACCTCAACCACTCCGCGATTTACGATAAACTACGTCTATCGACAACATTACGAGCCTACAAGTTAATCTCAACAAGCAGGGAATACTACAAATTAAGAAAAAGAAGAAGCGAACAAGGAAGTGAATGAACTGTGTGACAGCTGACTTAAGCACAGCACAGCTGACCTCCACCACCTACTCCACCACCCCACCACGACCTCCACCACTTTTCCCCACCACCACCATCGTCTCCACCACAAGTACCAGAGTATGGCAGTGAGTCACCAGTGTCATCATTTGCTAAGAGCATCATAACACATCAATCAGTCGTAGTGCCTGCCTGCCTGCTAGCCTGTCTGCCTACCCCACATTAAATGACACCGACTGCTAACGCAGTCGTACTATTACCCTGACCTACCTCAACCGAACCCTGCCAACACCCTTCAGCCAACATTATTATCATCATCACTACGACAATTATTATCAGTGAGTTAAGCATTAACTCTATTAGTTTAATTATACTACTTCATCTATATACAACCTTACCTATATACACAGTGATAGACAATATATATCCTTGCATCAGCATATAATACATACATATAAAAATCGAGTGAGATCAGAGAATTAAACTAAAAGTACACACGTATCCTTCATATTACAGTTACAAGGAAAATCAAGTGAAAATGCCTAACGCAAATGGAGCTAGCAAGTAACAACAGTACGCTATACACAACCACAAACATTAGTATTGCAACGTATACCTAAAGATGAATTTTAAAAGGAGCAAACATATCAAGTTGACTTCACAACCTTTGGAGGATTATAGTATCAAGTGATGTGTGGTACAAAACAAACTAAGTGAACACGGTACATATAGTAAATATTATTTATTTAATTTTATATATATAAAAAAAATGGGGTTATGTATAATACCATCTAAATATAAACTTTCTGGTGGGTGGGGGCGCCCATCATCCACCCACTTAGTGTAGTGGTACTCTATTTTTAGGGTAGCTCTACATTGAGTGGCACGCTAAATGATTTCCTGTAAACCAGGAAAGCATTTTCATCGCTGGGTGGCAACCTTATAACCAACCAACACGTGTTTCTTACGTGACAGTAAGTGGCTTCGTGGAGGGTTAGTGCCCCTCCCCGGAAAACAACTAACTAAAAATACGAACAAGAACCCTTGGACCAGGACTGACCAAAAGGTGAAGACTAAGGACCGAACAAAAGACATGGTATGGATAGGTACTTGGAATGTAAGGGGTGCAAATGATGAGGTGAGCGAAAGAGAGATTGTCCAGGTGCTTGAGGGTGGGAAAGTGGATATATGTCGATTAAATGAAACTAAAAGGTGAGGTGAGAGTGTGAGAGAATGGGAGTATGGATGGGATATACGCATAGGAGTAGATGCAAATGAGAGGGCAAGAGATGGAGTGCGTATTATTGTTAGTAACAGATGGAAGGAGAATATGAGAGAGTATGGATCGGTTGGCTCAAGGATTGCATGGGTAAGAATGAAAGATGGACTACAATTGTGGGTGACTGTGTGCGTGTATGTGCCAACGCAAGATCATGCAAGCAGAGTGAGAGAAGAGTTCTGGACAAATGAGGAAGTGTGCATGGAAAAGTTTGAAATCAGAGAGTGTTTTTGACTGGATATATGAATGAAAAAGTAGGGAATGTGAAGGTGGATGGAGAAGTTGGTAAGTGGGGTGTGCCTGCAGAGATGGATGAGACTGGCAGTGCTTTAGCGGACATTTGTGCCCGGAGGGGGCTGGTGATAGCCAATGCCCTCTTCCGGCACAAAATGATCCATAGGTATAAATCGCGAGTGATGAGAAGGTTGGGTGGTGAACTGAATGAACGGAAGACAATGATTAATTATGTGTGTTTGGATGAAAAGATGAAAAGGTTTGTAATGAATGCAAGAGTATATAGAGATTGGGGGAGTGGACTTTCTGACCACCAAGAATCAAGGTCCAAAGGAAATCGAGAAATAGAAGAAGTGAAGGACAGGAGGAAGTAGTTCATGCAAGGAGAGTGGAAGGATTGCAAGAGAATGGAAAAAAGGCAGAATATAAGTAGGAAGTGGAGGAGTGATTCGGTAAATATGGATTGGGACAGATGGGGAATGTGGAAAGTGTGTCCAAGATATTCACAGAAGAAATCTGTCCAGCATGTGACGTGGTGTTTCGGTTGAAGAGAAGACGAAAAGGGGTGCAGGGAACAGCATTGTGGAATGAAGAGGTGAGAGAGGCTGTGGCACAAAAGAAGAAAACATACAGTGAGTGGATGAAAAACAGGGACGTGGAAGAAGTTGAGGGACAGAAGAGAGAGTTAAATGTAGAGAGGAAGAGAGAGGTGAAATGATTAGTAACGAGAGAGTAATAAGAGAGTGGATGAGGAATTTGGAAGGAATTTGAGTGTAAAATGGAGGGAATGTAAGAAAATTTTCTAGAAAGAGGTATAGAGACTTAGACAGGGTGCCAAAGAAGTTAGTTGGGGAGTGAAAGATAAAAATGGTAGATTACTAGTGGATAAGGGAGAAAAAGTGAGCAGATGGAGAGAACACTTTAAAGAATTGTTGAACATAGATAATGAAAGTAATGCGAGTGTAAGTGGCTGGGGAATGGCTAGGAGACAGAGGGATGTGAGAAGAGAGGAAGAAATCAGTCCGATGGAAGTTGTGGAAGCAATGAAGAAAGTTGAAATGGGGAATGCCCCAAGAATTGATGGTGTGTGTGGTGAAATGCTGAAGCATGGGGGAGAGATAGCAGTAGAATGGATGTAGAAAATGTGCAGATTGGCCTGGGAGGAAGGCAGAGTCCCGGAGGATTGGAAGTCAGGTATAATTATTACCCTGTACAAAGGAAACGGGGGAAAAGAAGTATGTGGTAATCATAGGGGCATTTGTCTTCTTAGTGTAATAGGAAAAGTATATGGCAGGATAGTTATTGATAGAGTTCTGGAAATAACAGAGGAATTAGTTGGACAAGAACAGGGAGGTTTTAGGAAAGGAAGAAGTTGTGTAGACCAGATATTCATTCTTAGATCTTTAGTGGAAAAGTTTCTCGAGAAGGGAAAGAAGTTGTATGAGGCCTTCACGGATTTGGAGTAAGCATATGACAGGGTGGATAGGGAAGGATTGTGGAAATTATTATGAATATATGGAGTAGATGGGAAGTTGTTGAATGCCGTGAAGTGGATGTATGAGGGTGCTAAGGCTGAAGGGCATGTGGATAGTGAACTGAGTGAATTCTTGTATTTGAACGTTGGATTTAAACAGTGATGTGTCATGTCTCCATGACTGTTCAGTCTGTATATGGATGGGGTTATAAAAGAGATACAAGGTACAGGAGTGGATGTTGGAGTGGCCCTAGTGAGAGAGGGCAGTGTTTGGAAACTCCCTGTACTGTTGTTTGCGGATGATACTGTGTTGTTAAATGAAGTTGAAGGGGAGCTGTAAGGCTTGATGGATGCGTTTGGGAGAGTGTTTAAGAAACAGAATTTAAAGGTGAATGTAGGGAAGAGTAAAGTTTTGGTCTTTGAGAGAAGTGAAGTCAGTGAATGTACAGTGAGGCTGGATGAGAAAGAAATGGAAAATGTGAGTAAACTTAAGTATTTGCGTAGTGTGATGAGTAAGGATGGAAGTTTAAAGGGTGAAGTGCTTGAAAGGATACAACATGGAAGAAAGGTTGCTGTTTCCTTGAAAGCAGTGATAAGACACAGGGAAGTGAGCTTTTAAGTGAAAAGTTACTACATGACAGTATTGTGATACCAACTCTAATGTATGGAAGTGAAGCTCGGACTTTGCTGGAGGGACAGAGATCAAGAGTGAGAGCAGTGAAAATGAATTATTTGAGAGGAGCCTGTGGAGTCACATGGAGAGACAGACTGACAAATGAGGAAGTGAGGGAACGTTGTGATGTGGATGTGGATGTGATAGGAAGCTTTAGGAGAAACACACTGAAGTGATTTGGCCATGTGGAGATAACGGAGAGTGAGAGACTGACGAGGAGAGTGTATGTGAGTAAGCTGGAAGGAGGGAGAGGGAGGGGGAGGCCAAAGATGAGATGGAGAGATGGAGTGGAGAGGTATATGAGAGAGGAGGGGTGTGAGCTGGTAGCAGGGCAGTGAAATGACAGAGGACAGGGTGACATGGAGGCGATTTGTTTCTGGCCACCCATTGTGGAATTAGGGCGTCTGGCAATAGATAGAGAGACAGAAATAGATACTGTGCAACATAACTAAGTCAATACACCTATGATGTTTTAAATAAACAAGTACAATATGGTTGATTCATGATATGATTATATTGCTATTACTGTATTGTAAAAATTATATGCATACGTATCAGGTATGTAGCTATGATGACGACACTTTGATTCCTTCAGTTATGTTACATTTGCTGCAATTATGTAACTACTAACACTAGTACTGCAATTATGTTACAATTGTTACAATAATTGTGTAACTACAAACACTAGATTACTGCAATTATGTTACAATTTCTACAAGTATGAAACTACAAACACTAGCATTATTGCAGTTATGTTACAATTGCTACAGTTTTGTAAGTACAATTTGTTACAACCACATTTTGTGATAGGTGCATTAACATGATGCAACTACAATTTTATTGCAACCACAGTTACAGTATGCATCAGTTGCATTAACATGATGTAAGTACAATTTTATTGCAACCACAATTATGTAACAGTTACATTAACAAGGTGTAACTACAGTTCTGTTACAACCACAATTTTGTAACAGTTGCATTAACAAGGTGTAACTACAGTTCTGTTACAACCACAATTTTGTAACAGTTGCATTAACAAGGTGTAACTACAGTTCTGTTACAACCACAATTTTGTAACAGTTGCATTAACAAGGTGTAACTACAGTTCTGTTACAACCACAATTTTGTAACAGTTGCATTAACACAATGTCATGTTAAAGTGACCCTTCTGTAACGGTTGCATTTACACAATGTAACTACAGTTTCATTACACAGTGTAACTACAGTTGCATTAACACAATGTAACTGCAATTATCATACAATATTATCACAATTATGTTACTTTTACAATATTATATATTTCGCTTAATTAGCTTACAAGCTGATTGTGATGTGTATATAATATGAATTAATATGTTATGACAATATCTACTGTCACTGGTACGACACATTTGCATGACCGAGCAATATGTAGGCATAATTATGTTATGACATAATACTATATGTAATTACGGTAAGTAACTATATAGCTATAGGTAACAGTATGGAAAACAGGTAGTTATGTCTGAAGTTCTCCAGGAAGAGACAATTACACATCCTCTAGCCTAGAAAAATAAAAAATGCCAAACACCTTCGATCAGGTGCTAGCCTAGAAAAATCAAAAATGCCAAACACCTTCGATCAGGTGCCGGAAACATGACAGACAGACAGACAGACAGACAGACAGACAGACACACACACACACACACACACACACACACACACACACACACACACACACACACACGTACGCACACACAATTTAGCCGGAAGCTAGAGGGGGATATAAGTCCGATATCACATGTAGGATGGTTAGAGAATGAGAGAACCAGAGAGACGGCTAGGAGAGAAGGAGAGAGAACCAGAGACAGCCAGGAGAGAAGGAGAGAGAACCAGAGACAGCCAGGAGAGAAGGAGAGAGAACCAGAGACGGCCAGGAGAGAAGGACAGAGATTTCCGGAGAGCGACAGGGAGTAGGAGAGTGAAAGTAAAGTAGGAGGACCGCAGCGAGCACAGACTGCTACTCTCTTTACATAGGTAATGCCAAGCTCTTAACTTTTATTAAGGTAATAGTCTCACAATAAACTCCATCGACCCCAATCCGCCTATTTCATCACCCCACTTAAATACGAACAGGAACGGAACAGAGAAGGCCTACTCTGACATCTACAGTGCCTCACCAATACTCTCCTTGTGCCACTCCCATTGACGATACAACCAGATAACCTTCTTTATCTAATTAAACTCCTCGGCTACGTCCATTGACATCTATCTATCTATCTATCTGTCTATCCATCTACCTATATGTCTATCTATTGTCAGACAGCTCAATTCCGTTAGGGGTGGCCACAAACAAATCGCCTCCATATCGCCCTGTCCAATACCACTTCACTGCCTTGCTCCCAGCTCACACACCTCTCTCTCATATACCTCTCCACCCCATCCCTCCATCTCATCCTCGCCTTCTCCCTCCCTCCCTCCACCTCACTTGCATACCCTCTCCTCATTAGTGTCTTGTTCTCCATCCTCTCCACATAGCCAAACCACCTCAGTGTATTTTTCCTAACGCTTTCTATCTCATCCACATCCACACCACAGTGCTCCTTCACTTCCTCATTGTCTGTCTGTCTTTCCGTGTACCTCCACATGTTCCTCTCAAACAGCTTCTTTCCACTGCACTCACTCCTGACTTGTGTCCTTCCAACAAGAGCCAAGCTTCACTTCCATACGTTAGAGTTGGTATCGCAATACTGCCATGCAGTGACTCTTTTACTGCCATGCACACTTCCCTGTTCCCTGTCACTGATTTCGAAGAATCAGCAATCTTTCTTCCCTGCTGTGCCCTTTCAAGCACTTCACCTTCTAAACATCCATCCTTACTCATCACACTACCCAAATACTTAAATGCACTCACATTTTCCATTTTCTGCTCCTCCAGCCGCACTGTACATTCATTGGCTTCATTTCTCTCAAAGACCATAACTTTACTCTTCCCTACATTCATCCTTAGATTCTGTTTATTACACACACTTCCAGACTCATTCACAAAGCCGTGCAGTTCCCCTTCGTTTTCACTGAACAACACATTACCATCTGCAAACAACGGTACAGGGAGTTCCCAAACATTGCCCTCTCTTACCATCCACTGCCCGATCTAGTATCTCTTTTATAACCCCATCCACATACAAATTCAGCAACAATGGGGACGTGACACATCCCGGTTTCAATACAATATTCATATAGATAAATTCACACAAGTCACTATCCACACACAATGAAGCCTTAGCACCCGCATACATACTCTTCACTGCATTCAGCAACTTCCAATTTACTCCATACATCATTAATACTTTCCACATTCCTTGTCTATGCACCCTGTCATATGCTATCTCCAAATCCACGGAGGCCGGGGTTAATTCTTTCCCATAAATATCACTGTGATAAAAAAGAAACACTACGCTGACAGTTATTTACAAGCACACTAGTCAACTTAATCACACTGAGATTCGTTTGTTGTACTCCAGTTACGGTATAGCTAATCACTGTGTTTTGTTCCAGCTATGTTAATCGTGTTATTTTTAACACGGACTTTAATATTAAAAATTCTAAATGCAAACGTATTATCAATGTAATAAAATATCCATATCTCAATAACTGATTAGTTTGAAGTGATATAAAAACTGTAACTGAAAACTAAAAAAAAAGGTTTTGTGAAAAAAAATCCTACATGATGGAAAAAATGAAACCATTTGTAAAAAGATATGAAATAATCAAAACAGTATTTTCAGTATATATGTTTGTAAAAAGATATGAAATAGTCAAAACAGTATTTTCAGTGTACTGTATACCTATGTTATTCTGATTAAGATCGTCTCTCTCTCTCTCTCTCTCTCTCTCTCTCTCTCTCTCTCTCTCTCTCTCTCTCTCTCTCTCTCTCTCTCTCTCTCTCTCTCCTTCCCTTTGTTATCTCCTACCCACCTCTCTCGTGCTTGTGTATATATCTTCCTTGCATCCCCTCCTTTTTCCTATTGCTCTCTTCTTTCCTCCTCCCCTTCCCCCCCCCTTCCCCTCGTTCATCCCCAGCTACCTAGTTATCTCCTTCCATTCTCTTCTTCAAGTCTTGCTGTAGCTCCCAAGACTCAAGATAATTTCATTCGGCGACAAGAAAACATGAGCAAGCTTTAACTTGGCTGTGTGATGTGTCCTCCCTGGTGACGCTGCCGCCTACTTTGCATGAATCGTCCAGACGTGTCTCACAACCCTACTAGAAACAGGCTAATGATGACACGTAAATACTTAGGCAACGGTCGAAAAATCTGACATAAATATGCATACAGAATCGTGGAAAAACTCTCGTAACAAGCATCTCACTGGAGAAGTATTACTGCAAAACATTAAAATCCTTCAAATGTTCTGGTCCACACCTGCTAGTCTCTGGCTCCTTCGCCCAGAGAACGGGTAACATGAGATTGGCTGTGTTTGATTTATAGTCCTTTGTTTTGCAATTTGCACTAATTTTATTTTCGGGTATTTTGCTTCGTTGTTCTTCAATTTTTATCCCCCCATTCCTTATTCATGATCTGATTAGGCACTCCTTTTTCTTCTTCTTCTTCTAGTTACTTCCAGGTTTCCCCACATTACCCTTTGGGAATCAAAGCTATTGTTAACGTCGATTGTCTTACCTTAAAGCAAACATCAGTGATTTTTTGCCAGCTCCTTGTGGTCTAAATCAGAGTTCCATATTTTGAATTTGCTCTTCTTGTAGTTTTACTGCCACTGTACCGTATTTGCATAAAAGTTACAGTACGGTTATATTCAGTGTTTCTTTTGCATTGTCATGAGCTATGTCAAAAGCTGATGAGGCCTCATCTAGCCAATTTAGAAAGACTGGAGTTCTGTTAGAAATATGGAACCCCCTCTTGTCCAAAGGAATTATTATGACCAGCAGTGTATATAGTCATCATCATCAACATCGTCATCTAATCCTGTGTTGCTCCATGAGGTGCATAAGAGCCCGGGGCTAGGCAAGTTGGTCCTGACATTTAAGATGAGTGACCAGCCTCACCCATCCCTGAGTGGTATTACGTTAGCAATAAATTCCAACCACTCCATGGATAGAAACCTGCACGGGCTTAATCCGACTGGAGCACCTTAATTGCCCAGTAAACCACAGGGCGCCATAATTTGGTTAATGGTTACCAGCCAGGATAGTAAATGGTTTCCAGGTGTAAAGGAAACCATATGGTGTGTCACTCAGTGTAAAGTCACCCATAGGCAAAAGAGGAGGAAAGAATGAAGGAAAGAAAGACAGAAGAGAAAGTGTAGAGTCAAGCGTAGGCAGAAGGAAGAGGAAAAAATAGTACTAAAACAATACTGGTTACTAATTTTTAAGCGTCCCATTACTGCTATTAGAGTACTTTTTGATATGTGGTTTAATAGTCTGAGTCGCGAGTCACTATGATGGTCATATGACAACCATGGGTTCATTTCCCCAGGAGGCAACTGGAGTCATTTTGACCATATAATATTATCACTTGTCCGGTACATCCATGAGCAAAGGTTCGTCGACACTTCTCTGCCGGGTGTGACAATGGAAGATGCTATTTGAAATGTTTTTATGTGAGAGTACTATGAAACACACACACACACACACACACACACACACACACACACACACACACACACACACACACACACACACACACACACACACACACATACACAGATTTCTATCAACAGGAAAGAGTTTCTATCATTTAGCGAAGAATAAAAAATGTGGCAGGCAAGACACATTGCTGGTTGGGGATTGTCGGCGAACTTTTGTTCATGGCTGAACATTACTACTGGACATTCATGTTAGCTTTAAATAATCTTCCCAGCTTAAGTTAATCTCTTTTTGTGGCTCAGTGCGGCTCTGTACTGCGAATTAATATCACAATCATCCCATCACGTGACAAAGAAACAAATTGGGCACTGTTGCCCTTACCACAAATATCATCAGAGAAGAAAAGAGCTGGTCATAAGGGTGGGGACAGAGAGCCAAGAGAAGTAACTGTCATCTTCTTCAGCGCGTTTTTTCAAGCAAGGTGTTTGCTCAGTACGAGTTATTTCTCCCGTAGTTTTCCCCTTTTCCAGTCCCATCTCCCTTGAGAACCAGTGTTCTCAACGACACTGAAGGAGAGGACAAAAGCCAATAATTGTATCACCTGGTGCCTTCTACTTTGCCTGACAAAATGCTCCCTACACGACCATAACGGTAACATGCATTAGAGCTGCCCTACCAGGGCAGCCTCTCTTCGCTGTTGGTTCACTGCACACAGCAAACACTCTACTATTGTTATTATACTCGAAATCACACCCGAGTATGATTATATTTCATTTTCGTAGTAGTAGTAGTAGTAGTAGTAGTAGAAGTAGTAGTAGTGGTGGTAGTAGTAGTAGTAGTAGTAGTAGTAGGAGGAGGAGGAGGAGGAAGCTAGTAGTGATAGTGGTAGTAGTAACAGTAGTAGCAGTAAATTAATCCCCTTTAAACATACTGAAACTTAATCATTTTATTCCAGGTGCAGGCAGAAGGGGAGAGGGGGGGTTCCTCGATCTTCCCGGTGGCAGTGATAAGCTTATACTAGAGGCTGTAGTGCTTTCAAGGTTAGGCCAGACAAACATATGGGTCAGTCGTGCAGGACAGGCCGACGACTCAGGTCCCCTCCTCACTCGGCAGTAAGAGACCATTGTGAATCTTGTGATATCTTACTTGAAGAGGAGTATTTTAAAATATTAGCTTCTTCATCAAATAAAAACTTAAGATTACTAGAATCAGTATATATATAAAGTCCCATAATCCATTTCTACCTAACACTATGTCTTCAGTACCTCTTTGTGTTACGTAACTTTTAGTATCGTTTCCCATACCCTTATATTATTTCCGTCATATGTAGACCGTATGTATCTGTGTATTTTTTCACCTGCACAATATTGTGGTTTTAGTGTTTTGATTTGATTTTTTTGTTTCCCACTTTTAGATCACTGATGATGACATTTTAGATGTCGAAACATTTGAATAAAGATGCTGCTCACGTCAACGCTAGTTGTCCTCTTCCTTCTGAAATTGAGGTTCCCTACGAACACCCCACTATCAGAGGCTATAGTGTTCCACTTCAAGACCAGTCCTTTCGTAGGGTTGCAGAGCGATAGCCTTTGATAAATATTTCCCTTGCTGATCAAGTAATAATCAGATAGAAAAGTCTGCAGTGAGTATAGTGCATGTGCACTTTAAAAAATTTAAGTTTGCATGTCATCAACTGGGCGAGAACATACATCACGTTATGAAATCCTAGCAGCAAAACGCTTCACGAGCTCGGATAACATTTTAATGGGGCTAGCGAAACAAAAAGGTTGTAATGAGGCTACTGCAGGTCATAAGTCATGCTAAAAATTTGATTTAAAGATTATCATGCGTTCAGGGAAATAGTAAGCAAAAATGAAATCATTCCATTAATCTTGGACAGTTCCTAGCTTGGCAAAGAAATCACAGATATAAGAGATAGGAGAAGCCTGCACATAGGTGTGGTGTTGCATCAAGCCAGATAGGACAAGTTCTTAACCCTCTCCTGCACCATAAGTTTTCAGTAAATTTTGGTTCCACGCACAGAACCAAATCTCTCGCTCAGGCTGGCTCCACTCATGTAGCAGGGAAGAAGCTCTATAGCTCAATTTACCATCGGAAAGTGTTTATATTGTCATAAATAGCTTCCCATCATCTTCACTGATGTTTATACTATCAGATAAGAAAAAAAAAACATACAGCATATGAATAAATGTACAGAAATGAAGCCAGAATAAACCGTATTTAGGTGAAAACTAGCTTCTCATAACTTCCCAACATCACCGTGAACATTTTTTCCCATGATGTGCAGTTGCAAAGGACATGCCTATATGCAGAATTTCACGATCTTTCATATGAGAAAGTTTCAGATTGATACGTCCTGTCGAGTAAATCGGAAAAAACTACGAAAATTGCTTAAAAACGTCTTATTTGTTTATTATTTCCTACGTTATTAGTGACACTGTAACAAACGTATATGTAAATTCGATCCAGTTTTTTAGCCCAAAGGTTAAGGAAGCCCATGACATAATTCAAAGTGTTATAACCTTTACTGTTATTGAGAAAATGAATTTTGAAAACTTTTGATGGGTTGCACGTGGTGACAGCACCTATGTTCTGGCAAGTAGGCTGAGTATGTTCGTCTTTCGTAACTTTTCCCCTGTTATTTGCACACATAGGTTACTTTGCTTTACAAAAGTATGCATAAGAAATCATCAGCTTGATCATGTTTTCTTCAGATTTTTTATGCGACCTATACTTGACGAGTAAAATGACTGGAAGAATAGCAATGAAATGTACCACATTTTCCCTATGACAAATATATAGTAAACACAATTTATACCTTACAGTACAATAGTATAAAAACTAGACAAATAAGCTGGTTATTCACATCCTCTAGCAATGTTGTAGCGTTTCTTAAGAGGACATGGAGTTGCAGAGAGGAGGACAGGTATGATCACAACCTGTGAGTATTTGTGATGTGTGTGTGTGTGTGTGTGTGTGTGTGTGTGTGTGTGTGTGTGTGTGTTTGCGATGTGATTTACTGCTGTATGCTTTTATCAGTATGATACTGATGACAGCATAAAGATGGTTGTGGTGGTGATGGTTGTGGTGAAGGTGGTTGTGGAGGAGATGGTTGTGGTGCTGCTGCTGATGCTGGCTTATATCCTAGGGAACTGTCCTAGGAGTGATGGGAGTAGTGACAGGAGTCACTAGTGGTGGCAGTTGGGAAAGGAGTGGTGGTAGTGATGGTGCTACTACTGCCTGTTGTGCTAATCGCTGCAACCTTGACCATGGCTTTGCGCTTATCTCCCTTGGGGTTAGATATAGCCCTTGCTCTCCTGCTCCTCACTCTCTCCTTAACATATTCACTATCCAATTCACTTTCACTGCTATCTTCACTTTCACTTCCACTGAACAAGTATTTTATGTACTCTTTCTCAGATAAGCCCTTGCGAGACATTTTTAGGTATAGTGTAAAACAGCAGGGGAATGGTAAAAATCAGTTACAAATTTTCACATCTGGCTTTCTCTGAAAATATATAAGAAACACTTATAAACCTTCTTCACAAGCACACTGCACTATATGTAATGCAATATCATTATAATACACGAAAAGCATGGATGGTGCGGTAGTAGGACACGCGGGCTTAAATGGCCAGCTGCACGCTCAGTCATCCTTCGAGGCTAACTGCTGGGAGAACAATGAGCTAAAAATAGGCCGCTTGCCCCTCTGATAAGCTCCCAGGAGTTGCCATATAGTTCCCCTAGACCTGGCCACCCTCGGCTTTGACTCAAGCAAATTTGACACAAATCCATCCACAGGAAAATTTTCTACGACCATTTATAGGGAATTTGTGTCATGTTGCATCATCGGTTACTCTTCAGACTGCAAGGATTATGACTCACATTGAGTCATCGTGCACAAAAGGTTAAATACTGTTGATAAATTAATGGACAACAGCTGGCATTTTTAGACCAAGAAAGTTGGTTTTCGTAATTTCATTTAGTCACAGTATTCGTATTATAATTCTGCTAATGTTCAGTACGAATTCCAGTGTAACTAGGAAATTTAAAAGTTATTATATATGTTGCTGTTTTGTCAAGTACTGTACTATTGCCCAAATAAGTGATGACTCACTTTCATTAAGTTTCGGACAAACTCCCTGCATCTGGCAACGTTCACTTGATTGGGAGTTAGGAAACGCAGAGTCTTTGCCTACCCTGCAGACATTGTTTATGGTGTAAAAAACTAATCTTGTGAACCTATTAGTTAAGTTTAGCATTTATTTCTTTTTATGTCAATAACAATACTTCAATAAAAAGTAACATCAGGCCCATTTTCACTTGTCATCATGATTCATGCCAGCAATGTTACCAATAAAGCAATTTTCCCACTTCGTTTAGAAGTTTTATACGCAATCTGGCTGGTAAAAATTTAAGCACTTTCTGTATATCTTGCGTTTTTTTAAGTCTTGTCTTGAGTTTATTTCCTTAATTTCCCTCAGTCTGGCAGATTTTTACCACTTTTGAGACCAATCTAGTGGATTTCTACATTTTCCTTTGGCAACACTGCATGCCAGGCCTAATGTCAATCAGTCACTATCATGCCACTGGTATGAGTGGAAATCTTGGCCTTTTTCATGATTCCCCCCCCCCCTTTTGATACAATCCTCTTCGTCTTTAGTTCTCTTCATTGTCACACTCTTCCATTTGACTATCATTCTATCCCTCTTTAGTTCTTTCATGAAACTGCCCTACATATTTCATTACATGTTGGATTTTCGTGTGAATAAAAGTGACCATTTCCCCCCCCATAATTGCATTGGTTTCACTGAATACTGGCAGATTAATTTGCTTCTTGATAGCAACACAGGTGGGTAGGAGTGGTTTTTGGGCACATTCAATAATTTGTTTTTCTTGGTCTTGTGCTCCATTTGGCAAAATTTCTATGTTCTACTTCTTTCTGTATCGCTTATGTATACGTTAGTTGTCATCTACTTGATGTTAACCCTCCCAGGCATGTTGACGTGAATTGTGTTCTTTGTGGTTTGGCACATAATCACACATTGATGTGAATTGCGTGAAAAAGCAGAAAAAAAGTCGAAAGGGAAGTGTTTGGCCGATTTGCGTCAAATTTTGGTGCATTCTAGCGGATGGGTCCCTCTTCCAAGGTAAACACTTGGCAACATTATAGAGCCTCCTTGGACCCTGCCTGTAGCGATAAACCTCAATACCTCACAAGGAGTCAGGATCTAGGGTCGCATTGACCCTTTAAATGCCTCTAATTTCCTCCTACCTGAGCCAAAACCCGTCTTAATTGGGTGTGATAATATATTATTTCTGAGCATATATTCATGTGATTGTGTCAATGGAACATAGATATCAGCCGTTAGGCCTAGGGGCAAGACACATGTTCACTGTAGTGGGGTTTTGCCACTCCACCTCCCCTGGACCCAATGCTGTGAGTACATATACGTATATAGTGAAGCCAATGCCTAAACTGTATATTGTGTGAAAGATATAGTGGCTGGCTTTGTGATAAATTGGAACTAGCATGAGTTACATATGCCATGGCCATAGTGTGGAATGCGGCAGGCATTACCTGTATGCCGTAGTCGGGAAAGGATTATTAGAGGTGTTTAGGGATGGAATTTTATAGTGATAAAGAATTTGTGTGAAATATATGCCAAACATGCTGCGAGTGTTTGTGAAGAAGTGTGATGTGTGTCAATATAGCGGTGTGTCATAAATCTCGAGGCGAAGGTGCTGCTTCACGGTCTTGTTGTACCATAGTAAGGAACATAATAACTGCGGACGTAGGGGTGGAATCGTTGTGGTACACATGTATTTGCGTATGATTTTGTGTGAAGTGTACGTGAAATGAGCCGCAAGTGTTTGTGAAGGGATAATTTAGGGTATGTAGTGTATGTTAGTGATACCTTAGCAGCAGGTGTGCAGGGACGTAAGGACACCTAGGAACCATGGACGTCACTGAACAGGTACTGTACCTTGCTCAGACATTTTGTGAGAACGTATACTTTATGTAGAATGTACGTGAAATTTGCCGCAAGTGTTCCTGAAGGGATATTGTGGGTGCATAGTGTATGTTAGTGTTACTTTAGCAGCAGGTGTACAGGAAGTAAGGACACCAAGGATCCATGGATGGTATTGAACAGGTCCTGTACCTTGCTCAGACATTTAGTGAGATCTTATACTTTATGTACAATGTATGTGAAATGTGCCGCGAGTGTTCGTGAAGGGATAATTTAGGGTGCGTAGTGTAGAATAGCAATACCTGAGCGGCAGGTGTGCGGGGATGTAAGGACGCCAGGCAACAACCAGCGTCAGTGGACAGGTACTGTATCTTGCTAAGACATTTGTTGATTATTTATGATTTACATAAAATGTTTGTGATGTGTGTCACAAGTGTTCGTTCTGGGATATTGTGGGTGCGTAGATTATGTCAGCGATACCTTAGCGGCATGTGTGCAGGTGACGTAAGGACGCCGGGCAACGACGGACGTCAGTGGACTGGTACCGTACCTTATTAAGACATTTGTTGATTATTTATGATTTATATAAAATGTTTGTGATATGTGTTACGAGTGTTCGTTCTGGGATGTTGTGGGTGCATAGATTATGTCAGGGATACCTTGCAGCAGGTGTGCAGGTGACGTAAGGACGCCGGGGGAACGATAGAGGTCAGTACAGGGAATGTACCTTGCTATGACAATTGTAGATTATTTATGATTGATATAAAATGTTAGTGATATGTGTCACGCGTGCTCGTCGAGATATAGTATCATGTGTTGGGGGAACTTTAGGGAAGAAGGAAAAATATATCTATATCTGTCTATCTATCTATATACAGTATATCTATCTATCTATCTATATATATGGCACACACCCACGGACGTCTGTGGACAGGTATAAACTGTACCTTGCAAAGCCATTGGTGGATAACTTATGATTTACATGAAATGTTAGTGATGTGTGCCGCGAGTGTTCGTGGAGCTATTAATATGGTGTATATCATATGTGGGGGAAATCTTAGGGGAAGAACAAAAAATAATATATATATATATATATATATATATATATATATATATATATACATGTATGTATATATATATATATATATATATATATATATATATATATATATGTATATATATATATATATATATATATATATATATATATATATATATATATACTTGTATATATTGCCAGATGCCATAATCCCATAAGGGGTGGCCATTTGACTTTGAGTTATTTGTTTTACAGGGAGGGGCACTAACTCTCCACCATTCCACTTGTTGACCCATAGGGAGCACGTATGGTTTGGTTATATGCTTACCACCCAGCATTGTAAATGGTTTCTTGGCTTGCAGGAACCATTTGGCTTGTCAATGTAAACCCACCAGTATAGGAAAGAAAAGCAATAAGAAGTGACAGGAAAGATGGGAGAAATAGGTAGAGCGGAGGGCAGGTACAGAATAAGAATGATAAACGCTAATGAAGAAGTAGGCAGCACTACATCAAATAAGTGGATGATGGTCGCCACCACCTACCACTATATATATATATATATATATGGCATACACCAACGGACGACAGTGGACAGGTATGACACCGTGCAAAGACACTGAAAAGCTATCGTTTATGTGAACTGTTCGTAAAAGGTGCAGCGATTGGTTGTACGGAAAGATTTAACATCACTTCTGTGGTGCTACTCTCAATGGAAGATGTTTCGTAACAGGGACTAATATCTCTTGTTTTTCAGCTGAGAACCTATAGCTCATACTGGACTCTAGTGAGTCAGTGCTTGCCATGATGGAGAAGAAGGGTTTGTCTTCTGAGGAGTGGCAGGAGGTTCTCTTTGATAAGGAGACCGAGAGCGAGGAGGAGCTGCTGAGCGATGCTTCAAGTGGGGAGGACTGGGATGATGTCTCACACCTTTCCCATCGGGAGGCTTTGCCCCAACTCCTACCAACATGGGAGCAGACACCACCACCAGCCTCAGAACCATCAGCCCAGCCATCGTCTTCACTTGGATGACAGGCATCGCCTTTGCTTGGACCTCTCACTCCAGCAGCCATTGTGGTCTCTCCACCTCTAGCCTCCAGTTCCCCCTTGGCCAAGCCCATGTCACCGGTAGCACGGCCAAGTTACATGACACTGGCACTTGCACATGGCACAGTGTCTGTGGCGCAACTGGTACAGGATGCAACTGTCATCATCCCCTGCCCAGTCGATGAGGGTGCTGTCTCCGACAGCATTTATCCCCCCCGATGTTTTGCAGCAACAGGAGACAGCCTCGTCATCCTCATCATTGGAACCACCACCACCTCGACAAGCCCACCGTGGTCCACAGCCCGGCTACAGGGGGCAGCCAAGGGTTGGCCAAGGAGGCATAATGGTGTCAGTAGGCTGACCCAGTGCCACCACTGCGGGAGGTGTTGCCGTAGAGGATCCAGAGTGGAACAGTGGCCCATTCACACCACGTAATGGGCCCTTCTTAGGCTCCCCAGGAATGAGGGTGGATCCATGCTGATGCGGAAGGGGCGCCTCAGCTTCCTCCTTTACAACCCCTTGAAGCCATCGAAGTATTCCATAAAGTTCTACATCCTGGCTAAGGCTTCCTCGGGGTACATCTGGAACTTCGAGGCGTATATGGGAGAGAAGAAGAAGCTGGAGAACACTGCTTGGAGTCTCATAGAACTGCTGAAAGACAAGGGATACAAAGTTTACATGGACAACTTTTATAACTCTGTATCCCTGTGTGAATGCCTCTTCAGTGCAAGGAACTTCTGTGTGTGCGACCCTACACCTGGCAAGAGGAGCACCAATGCAGCTGCAAGACATTGCCAGGGCCAAAAGTCTGCCAGAGGGGGGCATGGCAGCAAGGCACAAGGTCAATGTGGTGGTGTCGCTGTGGAAGGACAAGCGCATCGTCAATATGGTCTCCACTTTCCACTGCACAAGCACCTTTCAAAAGCAGGTTCGAGGGAAGACCAGAGGTCCTGACGGGAGGACA
This sequence comes from Coenobita brevimanus, assembly GCF_032717465.1. NCBI lineage: Eukaryota > Metazoa > Arthropoda > Malacostraca > Decapoda > Coenobitidae > Coenobita > Coenobita brevimanus. The sequence goes on along the minus strand of NC_136999.1, from coordinate 22,680,352 downwards.
ACTTATGTCCAGAAGACCGTGGACAAGCCCGTCATGGTGGAGGACTACAATCAACACATGGGTGGGGTGGACCACTTTGACCAGATGGTCCAGTATTACCCCATCCAGCGGCGGACTGTGAAGTGGACCAAGGTCACCTTCTACTTTATTCAGATTCCCAATTTCAACGGGTTTGACCAGTATACGAAGTGCTTGCACAGGTCAGTCAGTCTGCTGGAATTTGTGGAGGAGATAGTTAACAAGCTCCTCCTCTTTGATGAAGCAGAGTGGCCCGCATCAGGGCACGTCATCCACTATGGCCCTGACCTTCCAACCTGATGGCCAACAGGACTTATGGCACTTATGGCACCTGCAGCAGCACAAGCACAGGTCCCAGCACCACCATCTCCTGGGCCAGCACTGTCTCCCGGACCAGACCACAGGTGCCAATGCCACCATTTCCAGGAGCAAGACCAGCACAGGAGCCAACACCACCATCACATGCAGGACCAGCACAGGAGTCAAGATGACTATCTCCAACAGTTCCTGGTCCTTTGGGAGAATCTGCCGCCGCTGCCATGCCCGGCCTTTGCAGCTGCATCTCCAGGACAACTGGACTGAGGAAGACCAGGAGGACATCCAACCAAGCATCGGAGAGCCATCAACGACAGAGTGCAGTCGGATCACACACTGGGCCATCGACAGGAGGGGATCCCCAATCAGGGGAGGCTCCGGTGTGCCCTATGTGCCCTGGCGAAAATGAGGAGGGACACAAGTCACATGTGTCCTGTTTGTGATGTGCCGCTTTGCATGGGTGATTGCTTTGAACAGAACCATGCCGAGCGAAGTATTCCCAAGTGAAATGTACACACACACACACAAGGCACGGAGACCAGACGCACGAAGACATCGCTCCATACACAGCCAACCTGGCCAGAGGCATTACCTAAATTTGTATCTTTATATGAGTCAAGCTCTGTACCAGGTTAGACCAAATGATGTTCTAAAAAAAAAAAAAAAAAAAGTTTCAAAGCAGGACTTGTTCAGACAGAAGAGAAAACAAATTAGAGTAAGAATGTGCACAGTCAGCTGATCGTTGTTTAGTCTACAATCTGCCCCAGGGAATATAAGTACCATATGTGTTTTTAGTACTGCAACATGAACACATACTTTAGTAAAGCAAATTTGGAAAAGAAAAGGGATAAAGGTAGAAAGCAGGACGATGATTTCTACCAAGAACTGGTTGAAATGGAGACTCATAACAAACTGGTTGAACGAGTACACAGGCTTGAGACTGCTTTTCAAATGAAATTGATGAAATTAAGAAACAGATGCACTTGCAAAAGGAAGAAATAGAAAACTTAGGAAAGGAAGTCAACAAGAAAGACATAACCATAGGAGAACGAACAGTTGAAGTGGGTACTCTTAGGAGAAAAATTAGTGAAGTGGCAAGTGCAGTAGTCAACAACGAGAGTATTATGGAAGAGTTCAAAAGTGATACAGAGACAATTAGGCAAGTAAGCAGTCTGATAGATCACAGCAGTGATATTGAGGAGAAGATAACACAGGTGAATGAAGCTGTGCAAAGCTACAAAAATGATGCGGAAACCACATATGCTGAAATGGAGAAAGTAAAGAAAGACTTAGAAACAAGGGTGGAAGAAAAAAGTATTAAAAAGGAAGTGAAAAGAATAATCCAAAACAATCCTAAGTTAGTCAGAGATTCAGTAGATATTAACAAATCTATAGTAATCACTGGTATAGAAGAGGAAGAAGTTAAAAACAAGATCTCAAAGAGACAAAAAGGAGATGGCAAATGTAATGGGCATATTGAAAGAAGTATCAGAGGAAATATGTAGTAAAGACATAGAGGAACACAAAAGATTAGGGAAATACGAGAGAAGTAAATCAAGACCCCTAAAGGTAACCTTCCAGAGTGTAAACACCGTGGAGGAGATACTAAAAAATGCAAAGAATCTTAAGGTAAAAGAGGAGTTCAAAAATGTATGGATAAAAAGATGCCTAACACAAGAGGAACTGGAATTACTGAAAGAGATGAGGGAGGAAGCAAAAACAAAAAAATGAGGGAAAATCAGAGGAGGAGGAGAAGAACACATTTTTTTTACAAAGCAATTGTATTGCAGGTACGAAAGTGGTACATAAACAGGAGGGAATAAAAAGGAGGAAGGTAGTAGAACCAAATCATGACAAGTATATAAACAAGATGATTAAGTTGATGTACTCAAATGCGGATGGAATGGTATCTAAATTATTAGAGATGAATGATTATGTCAGAGAAGATGAACCATATATAATATGCTTAACTGAAACAAAATTAACACCAAGGATATCGAATGACATCCTAAACTTAGAGGAATATAATATATGGAGAAGAGATAGGAACTTAAAAAAAGGAGGAGGAATTATAATATTAACTAAGAAAAATCTAAAAGTCAAAGAAATAGAATTAGATATACCTTCACAAGTACAACTGATTGCAGTAAAGATAAATACATCTGAAGGGAAAGTAATTGTAGCTATTTTGTACATGCCACCCAGATCAAACACATGGGAAAGAGACGAATATGAGGACCTGGTGGAGAGTACAATTCAGAGTTTAAGATCATTACTACATAAAATGGAAGAGAAATCGGAAAGAATTATACTAACTGGAGATTTTAATACAAACATAAATTGGAATACTCTAGATATAATAAGCCAAGAAAGCTGTTGGGACCAAAAGCTCCTGGATCTTGTGCAAGAGTTTTTCCTAACGCAACTTGTAAGGGAAAGCTCCAGAAAAAGAGGACTCGATGTACCCTCAATGCTAGATCTCATATTCACTAGGCAAGAAAACGATATTGACAGTTTAAAATATCACCCTCCATTCGGCAGAAGCGACCATGCAGTACTAAATTGCAACTTCAGGATTGCATATGATATAGATAACAGCAATGAAAGATACAAAAAGAGCCTAAAGTATAAAAAGGGAAAGTATCATGACCTAAAGAATTCTTAGAAATTGCTTGGGAAAAGGAGCTTAGAGGACAAGATTTAAATGCTATATATGAAAAGTTCTGTGAACTTTATGAAATAGGAGTCCAGAATTACATCCCACAGCACAAAGAAGCAGAGAGGAAAATAAAGAAATGGTTCAATACAGAATGTAAAAAGTCAAAAGAAAAAAAAGATTTGTTGTGGAATAGATACAGAAGACACAATAGTGAAAGGGCATATAATAATTACAAACAGGCATAAAACAGTTATAGAAGAATAAGGAGGGAAGCCCAAAAACAGTTTGAGGAGGACATCATAAACAAAAGTAGCGATCAACCAAAGCTATTTTACAGCTACATTAGAAGCAAAACCAAAGTCTGTCTATCTATCTATTGCCAGACGCCTCAATCCCGTTTGGGGTGGCCACAAACAAATCGCCTCCACGTCGCCCTGTCCCCCTCCATTTCACTGCCCTGCTCCCAACTCACAGCCCCCTCTCTCATATACCTCTTCACCCCATCCCTCCAGCTCATCCTCGGCCTCCCCCTCCCTCTTCCCCCCTCCACCTCACTCACATACACTCTCTTCGTCAGTCTTTCACCCTCCATCCACTCCACATGGCCAAACCACCTCAGTGTGTTCCTCCTAACGCTTCCTATCACATCCACATCAAAGTAAAAGATAAAATACAATCCATTACGGACGATGGAATCACCTATACACAAGAGAAGGATATTTGTGAAGCACTAAACAAAAAATTCCAATCAGTTTTTACAGAAGAAAAAAATTTTTGAGAGGGATTATGTGGAACATGCATGCCCACACATCGTACTACCAGATATACAGACATCAGAAAAAGAATTACAGGAGCTAAGTAAATTGGACAAAGGAAAAACAAATGGTCCTGATGAAATTTCATGTTGGGTGCTATGTGAATGTGCAAAGGAGTTAAGTAAAGCATTATTTTTAATTTTCAAGAAATCCTTGAGTCAAGGTAAACTACCTGATATCTGGAAGAAAGCAAACATTGTTCCCTTATTCAAGAAAGGGAATAGACAAAATCCACTTAACTACCGACCAGTATCACTAACCAGTGTTGTAAGTAAGGTATTAGAAAAGCTTATAAGAAAAGCTTGGGTAAATCACCTAGAAGAACACAATATGATAACAGAAAGACAGTTTGGTTTCAGAAAAGGAAAATCATGTGTTACTAATCTGTTGAGCTACTCTGACAGAGTAACAGACACATTACAGGAAAGAGAAGGATGGGTGGACAGTATCTATTTAGATTTCAAGAAAGCATTTGACACAGTACCACACCAAAGACTTTTATGGAAACTGTACCATCAAGGAGGAATTCGAGGCAAACTGTATTATTGGATGCAAGATTTTCTCATGAAAAGAAAAATGAGAATAATACTAAGGGGAAACTACTCATCATGGAGAGAAGTGACTAGTGGAATACCACAGGGCTCAGTGCTGGTACCAATCATGTTTTTAGTGTATATAAATGATATAAACAGTAACACTGAAAATGAAAGCTATCTAAATATGTTTGCACATGATGCAAAAATACAAAGGGGAAATACTAACACAAACTCTTGTAAAGAGCTACAAGAAGAATTAAATAAACTTCATGAATGGAGTAATACATGGCAAATGGAATTCAATGTGAACAAGTGTCATGTAATCAAGTTTGGTAAAAGTGGAAAAAGACCTGATTGGGATTATATGTTAGGAAATAAAACCCTACACACATCAGAAAGAGAGAAAGACCTAGGTGTGATTGTCAATAACAGACTATCTCCGGCTGACCACATCAATGAGAAGGTACGGAACATGTATACACTGCTTGCCAATATGAGAATAGCGTTTACATACATAAATGAAGACATGCTAAGAAAGATAGTAACATCATTCATCAGACCAACCCTGGAGTATGCATCAGTAGTCTGGAGTCCTCATCTCAAAAAACACATAGACAAGATTGAAAAAGTTCAAAGGGCCGCTACAAGATGGGTACCAAGCTTAAGGGATCTAAGCTATGAAGAAAGACTAAATAAACTGAATCTACCAGCACTACAGGAGAGAAGGAAAAGAAGTGACATGATTATGCAATATAAATGCATATCAGGGAAGGAGAAAATAGACATAAATGATTCCTTAACCTATGGGGAAGCATCAGCAAGAGGACACTGCAAAAAAATTGAATAAAAAGAGAGGTGATAAAGATGTAAGGAAATTTAGTTTCCCAAATAGAGTGATTGATCAGTGGAATGCACTACCGAATGAAATAATGTGTCCCAAAACAATTCACAAATTTAAGGATATGTACGATAAATATGGTTTAACCCAAGGCGTCCCGTCGACGATCTTTAACGTCCACACGTTTTGTCACTGCCAATCCCGTCGACGTACATAAATGCGGAAAAATTGAAAGGTCCCTAATTTGCACAATTTTCAATTTTCGCGAGTGATTTTTGGTACGTATACACGTGACACCTTCCTCTACAAGATGCCAGGCAGGGACAATGCCTTACCCAGCATGACCTCCTCCCCCCCTGCATGCCATTGTCTCAGCAATTCACTTGTTATCAGTGACCTGACCAGTATAGCCATGTCATGCCCCGGTACGAAATTCAGGGCCAGAGTGATTCCCCATCAATGACAATGTGGAGGAAAAACTTTACATAGCATTAGAGGAAGAAACAGTTAGAAATGATGATCAGGTAATGTGGCATAAAAAGGTCAGGTATCAGTGAGTGAAACAATGCTTATAATGCCTATATTACTGCTTGAAAACCAATATACTCTCGTACTACATATAAATTCGTACCAAGTAAATAAAAAAATACCGTTTTTGAGTGGTGTGAAATAGTTATCCTCACATAGAACTCGTTTTCTTTGGTGCCAGCCTGATAGAAAACCCAGTAAGGTAAGGAGGTACTCCTACCTGTATCGAGTATTTTAAATCTCAGGTGAGCGATTTCTCTATGAATTTTCGATGTTTCTCACCAATAGCGAAGGTTTGAGCCAAAAAAAAAAAAAATTTCCTAAAATGGTCGGGATTGGGGGGAGTCAGTGGTGGAAAAGTGGTCGGGATGGGGCGGGTTAAGACACGGGACAGTACGAGCTTGACTCATTCCTGTAAAGTAACAATTAGGTTAATATAATTAGGTAAGAACTACTTAACTCCTCATCTTCAAACCCTACAAGGTCCTGCAAGCAGCTCAACACCCATGGAGAAAGTGAGTTTTTCGAATTTTGTTGATCTGTATATTGACCTATATCAATATCCCTATATTTTTCACACAAATAACCTTTTTCTTCTACATATTACACATGTGACAGAAAGTACAGCTTCATCATCAGTAACTAGGAAAAAGAGAAGTGGTTATGTCTGTTAGGTTATAGCACTATAAAAACAAACCTTGGAGATTGTACAGTCTGTTCATTAAAAAAAAAAAAAAAAAAAAAAGGCTTTGGGAGCATATTCTTTAGGTTAAGGCGTGGAGTGTTTTTTTTTTTTTTTTTTTTTTCTCACTTGCAGTAAAACTAGGCAGCACTTGGAGGAGTAATCCTTGTTGTCCTATTACTCAAAAACTATTGGACATATCGATTTTCTGTAAGAACAATGATAAAGGTCAGTGAATTAAACGTATGTTCATTACCAAAATATAAGCCTTTGGGGGCATATTTTTAAGGTAAAGGCAGGGGAACACTTTTTTTTTGGGGGGGGGGGGCAGTAAAAGTAGGTAGCGCTTGGAGTAGTATTCTAAATTTGTCGTCCAATTACTCAAAAAGTCTTGGATGTATCGATATCCTGTAAGAACCACGATAAAGATCAGTGAATTACACGTATGCTCATTACCAAAATGTAAGCCTTTAGGAACATATTTCTTAGGTAAAGGCGGGGAAAGAGAGTGTTTTTTTATCTCACTTGTGGTAAAACTAGGCAGCGCTCAGAGGGGTATTCTAACTTTGTCGTCCAAGTGCTTGAAAATTATTGGACGTATCGATTTCCTGTAAGAACCATGATAAAGATCAGTGAATTCTACGTATGTACAGGACATAACGATGTAATATCTCTGATAAAAAGTTGTTGTTACGTAGGCGGGAGTATAACGGTTGTTGTGCGTGCATGACGAAAGTGCAGCATAGTTGTGAGTACCCAGTAGCTTTTTGTAATTTACTCGGAAACTATGAGGCCTATCGAAAGTCAGCTGGTACCATGAGAAAGCTCATGAAATTCTACACAATACTGTGAAATAAAAACATAAGGTGTGCATGAAAAGTTTTGCAGTAGAGCTCCCTGAACAAAAATCATTTTTTTTTTTTTTTTATGGCTGTCAGTTTTTGGCTATTCTCGCGGAAATTACAAATCGTATCACAACCGGACAAAGCTCATTAGAAAGCTGATGAAATTCTCTATCAAAAAATTCTAATAACACTTACTGTATGATTGAAAACATTCGAATTGTGATGTTGGGACGTGAGAGCTACATTCCGAAATATTTATTCACGCCTGCCTAATGTACTCTTATTTGTGTTTTTCTGTTTTTTTCTTTTTCTTTTTTTGTGCTTATCGGCTAGAACAAACATCCACGAATAAGAAGATGTAGGTTTCATGGCTGTATATTGACGTTTGGGTGGCGAATATAAGGCGAGATAACGTGTTTTCAGTGGTGCATGGGCGGGCTGGCCTGGTAGCCGTTCAATTAAAATCGTGCTCAGTAGAACTTATAAAACTTATGCGTGTACGAGAGGGTAAAGCTGCCAGGATATCAGTCTCTCTGGAGTATTTGCTATATAAAGAGCAATAATCTGCTTGCATTGACAGTCTGTTGTATAGTTTTGACGATCCATCTTGTATACAGCACTCACTGGTATTCCCCTGTAATTATCATCCGCACACAGAATTAAATGTGCGTACTTATATAGCCTTAGATGTTTAATTTTCCTGATTTGATGGCACTTGTGATTTCGACATTACTATTATCTGTGTTATTTTTATAGGACATTTTTCTTCAGTAGTGTTGATTTAGGATATAAAATAAGTATTACAAGTTTCTCCACAGTTTAACCCTGATACCGTTGAGTGATAGGCTGTGCATTTCAAATTTGTCATACGGTTATATCTCAACTTTAGTATATTGTGGTTTTCTCTCACGTAATGCGAGATATAAACAGTAAAAACACTTATATAATGCCCTTTGGCGTTGTTTACCTAATTACTGCTCTTTCCGATGTGCACTATAGGAAATATAACTAGACCGTGGCAGTTGCCAGATTCGACTTTCTGAGCAAAAGGTACTGGGAATCGGGTCATCACTTCTTTGGGCATTTGTACAATTCCATGTAACCATCGACATACCATATTATGCAAGTATCCTTGTTGCTGCCGATATACCACGGTATATGCATGCGACCTTTTAGTCCCAGAAAAAAATAATACAATAATTAAGCAATACCCGATGGGAATGGATCACCAAGCCGATATTCATAGCTTGACTCATAAAATATAACACCAGACGAAAACTTCAAAGACATCAAATTCTTTCAAGTACTGGCCATGTGGAGAGGATGGAAGGTGAAAGACTGACGAAGAGAGTATATGTGAGTGAGTTGGAGGGGGGAAGAGGGAGGGGGAGGCCGAGGATGAGATGGAGGGATGGGGTGGAGAGGTATATGAGAGAGGGGTGTGTGAGTTGGGAGCAGGGCAGTGAAATGGCGGGGGACAGGGCGACTTGGAGGCGATTTGTTTGTGGCCACCCCAAACGGGATTGAGGCGTCTGGCAATAGATAGATAGATAGACCGGTATCAAGCAAAGTCATGCTGACAAAAAAAAAAAAAAAAAAGACTTTTCGTGATAGTTAATGCACTATTGTGAATCTGCTAACCTTGCCATACGTACCACTGGAGCTTAGGAATAAAAACGAGTGTGTGATATGATGTTATGAAACAGGGAGATTGGAGGGAAGGAAACCTGGGGGGAGATACTCTCGAGAAATCTAAGTTTTCAGAAGGGAGAGGTTTAACAATGTTCTGCACGTGTATACGAGTATAATGAGTACAAAGTATACATTCCATGATAGTTAGTGCGAACATTTCAGTGTAATACCGATATTGCAGTTTGATCAATCAATCAATCAATCATTTCCTGTGGCACCCTCGGGGATGCATAGGGCCTCAATGAACTCACACCACCACATCCTATCTTGTGCTAACTCCTCAAGATCTCCCCAACACTCATCTCCAGCTTCCCGTCTCATTGTCCTCACCCACGTCTCTTTTGGCCTTCCTCTACCTCTCCTACCAAGTGCCACCCACCCTGGTGTACCTCGTATTATTCCCTGTCTCCAATACACATGTCCTAGCCACTTCCATCGTGAGAACCTAACATATTCATCGACTGGCTGCACTCCCGTTATTTCTCTAATTCTACTATTTGGTATCCTTTCCCACCACTTAACTCCTAATATTCTTCTAAGTGCTTTGTTTTCAAACACCAAGAATTTATTTTCCATAGTCACTGTGCTGTACCAAGACTCGTGTCCATAAATTAAGATACTCCTAACCATTACCTTATAAAGTTTGATTTTTGTATGCACAGAAAAATTGTTATTATTCCAAATATTTTTAAGCATTCCCATTGCCTGATTAGCCTACTTTAACCTTTCCTCGAATTCAAAGTTCAAAGAACCATCATTTGCTAAATAAGTACCTAAATATTTAAACCTATCAACTTGCTTTACAACCATACCTCCAATTACACATTCCTGCTCATTTTCCATATTCATATTGATTATTTCAGTTTTTCCACAATTAACCTGCGACGTCCCGTCGACGTACTTCCACGTCCTCACTGCCAATCCCGTTGACGTACTTCAACGTCCTGCAATTGCAAGGTTCATAATTTCCACAATTTTCAAAATTCGCGCGAGATTTTCGATTCGCCCACGTACCCAAGCCTCCCCTACCTGCCCCCAGGCAGGCAGCGTCCCAGACCCCGCGTGACCTGCGCTCGCTCTTGTCTCGGTCACTCACCTGTTAGCAGTGACCCAGGTCAGACATGGCGCGTAAAGGTCTCTCAGACAACGAAATACAATCCGCCCTGGATGCCTTCACTGGAGATAGTGATTCTCCACTTGATGATGATGTGGTGGATCGAGATTATGTGCAGCCTGAGGAGGATATAACAAGCAGTGATGAGGAGGTCCCTTCGCCCCAGAAAAAGCGGTATGTCACGTATCGTAAGGCAAGGGAAGGCCAGCCTGCACCCAAAACACCTGCATGGACCTCTCTCCATCCCCTAGAGAGAGATTCTGATGGGGACGAGGATGAAGATGATGACGATGACGTCAGCTTAGGACATGATGTTGCCTCGTGGTTGGGGAAGGAAAAAATCTCACCCCGAGGATCAGAAGATGGGGCGAGAAGGCAAATAAAGTATGGCCTAGTGTTTTGTCTGGGGAAGGCGAAAGTGGTGTGGTGGGAGTGCGGGGTGAAAGGGAAGTGGTGTGAGGGAGGCAGCACGAGCACGTGGTGCACGTAGGCCTGGGGGAGAGGAGGTGGAGCCACTCCCCAGCACGTCTTTCGCCATACAATATTCCCAAACTTCCTCCACACAGCCCCAGGATGTGGGGAAAGGAAGGAAAGGGAAGGGAAAGGGTAAAGGAAACGGGAGAGGGAAGAGAAGTGCGAGTGATGAAAGGCGCCGCTCTCCACCTCCCCCACCACCACCAATGTTGCGTTGTGACTTCAGCCATGTTTCAGAGAGTACCATAACTTCCTACACTACTGAAACTGTGTGGGATGGCGATATGACACCCAGTATAATGGTAAGGCCAGTCAGTATGTGCCAAGTCTTATATAAACTTGAAACGGGTGTAATGTTTGCAGGAAAGTAATGTATAAGTTGAGAAATAGTGTAAGTTGAACGAAGTGATATGAAAACTACACCCACTGTATAAATCTGCGAAAATATGACGCTCAGTATAACACTCTGGTCAGTAAATATGTGATAGCAAGAATATAAAGTGGAAACGGGTGTAATGTAAGCATGAATAAAAGGTATAAGCTGAACAATAGTGTAAGTTGTAATAATTGATGTCACGAGTACACCCACATTCTGGTCAGTAAGTATGTGATAGGATTTATATAAACTGGAATTTGTTGTAATGTTAGTAGTAAGGTATTTTATAAGTTGAATACTAGTGTAAGATGAAACAAATGATGTCGTGATAACACTCCCTGTGTAAGTACGCGCTAATATGACGCTCAGTTGCATCGTAAGTTCTGAAATTATGTGATATCAATTATATCAAGTGTAAACATGTGCAATGGTAGTGGAGAATTATTATATAAGTACAAAAATAGGTTGTAAGTTGAAATAGTAGTCATAGCGACTTCACCGTGTGTGTTATTATGCGCTATTATTATGCTATATATTTACGTAAGGCCTGAAATTATCTCAAAACAGTTCTATAAAGTTGAAAAGTGTATAATGTTATTAGAAAAGTATTTTGTAAGTAGAAAAAACACAATACGAGTTGAAACAACAGTCACAGTGAGTTCACTCACTACGTAAAGAAGCGCTAACATTACGCTAAATGTTATCAAAAGGCCTGTGAATACGTAAAAACAGTTCAATAAAATGTAAAATGGTATAATGTTATTGTAGAAGTATTATGTAAGTAAAAAAAATGATATGTATCATGATTTTCGAATGTTAGCGATTCATCGTGACCAAGTTGCCCGATTTTGCTCGTTTCGCACGATGGCACAATGCTTATTTCTGCTCTATTTTTGTATAAAATCCAATATACTCTTTTATCACATGTTTTTATGTTTGTAATAAATACATATCTACTTACTTTCATTGGTTTCCCAGACTTATAATACCATAGAAAACGTTAGAGGCTCAGACCGCCTACGGAGAACACGGGGCCAGGTGGGACCAAGGCATACCTGGTTAGGGTAATTATAGACCCCGGGGAACAATTTCCTTGACACTGACCATTGTTTCTGACCAAAAGCGAAAGTTTTAGCAAAAAAAAAAAAAAGGGTCGAAAAATGGTCGGGATTGGGGAGTACCAGTGGTGAAAAAGTGGTCGGGACGGGGCGGGTTAATAACCAAACCCACCTTGCGACCTTCACTCACCAAACAGTCCAACACTCACTGCATCTCTTCTGGCCCATCACAAATCAAAACTATATCATCTGCATAATCTAAATCCAAAAGTTTCCTGTTCTCTCCCCAAAGTATACCTGCACCGGTTTCTGTTCCAACGCGTTTCATAATGTAATCAATGACCAATATAAATAGTAAAGGCGATAGAATACCACCTTGAATTACTCCGGACTTGACTTCAAACGAATCACTCAGACAACCATCAACCATCACTTTACAAAATGTGTCCTCATGCATGTTCATAATGACCCTCACAAACTCCTCTGGTATTCCATAATGTCTCATGATCTTCCCCATAGTCTCTCTCGAAACACTATCAAAAGCCTTTTCAAAATCAACAAAACAAAGACTTAACGGTACTCTCATTTCATTAACTTGCTGCATCAAATGCCTAACTATAAAGATCTGATCATTGCAACCACGTCCCTTTCTAAAACCAGCCTGTTCATCCCTCAGAATACCCTCAACCACCGGCTCCAACCTATTTAACAACACTCTACTGAAAACTTTCAAAGCTATTGGTGACAAAGAGATTCCCCTCCAATTACCACATTCACTCAGGTCTCCCTTCTTCGGAACTTTAACAATTACACCATTCTTCCAAACTGATGGTAGTAACCCCGTCACCCATATCTTATTGAATAGCTTGGTCAAGATCATTATTAATCTATCCCCCTCCACTTTAAACATTTCCGGAAATAAACCATCCTCCCCTGGTGTCTTATTATTCTTTAACTGTTTTACTGCTTTCTCCACTTCTGCAAGCCTCAACTCTCCTGTTTCTATATTTAAATCTTCCTGAGCAGACGGTATATCCTCTTCTGGTGGTATTGGTCTATTAAGAACTGACTCAAAATGCTCTTTCCATCTATTTTTAATATCTCCATCTTTGGTCAATAAATTTCCTTCCCTGTCTCTAACTGGTATTTCCTTGCGTTTACCTGCATTACCACTCAGTTTTCTAATCGATTCATATGCTATTCTTTGACTCTGTCCATCATTTTTGTTTATTAAGATTTCAGTCTCTGCAACCTTTTCATCCACACATCTTCTTTTATCTCTCCTAGCTAACCTTCTTACTTCTGAATTCAAACTCCAGTACGCAGCTCTTGCTATTTCAATCTCTCGTTCATCAACTCATTGCATCTCACTCCTCAATTTAGCCGCACCTCTCTTTTTTATCATATCCCACGTTTCCTCTGATATCCATTTCTTTCTCCTGAATCTATGTCTCCTTCCAATCGTACATTCAGCAGTCTCATGCAAAACTTTGTTCACATCCTCCCACATCTCATCTACACTTCTCTCCTCCTCTTCCAACGTTTCCAACACCAAAAACCTATTTTTGAATGAAGTGAATAAAATATATTAAAAGCATTAAACCAATTTTATTTCTCTGCAACGAATGTAGGACATTTCAGCCATGGACGTTTGGACAATGGGCCACAAACCTAGGACGTTTTGAAGTGTGAAGTGTTGTGAATTTTACGTAAACTAACCTGTGCCCCAAAAGTCTCAGGTTGGTGGCTCCTGACTCAAACGTCCATGGCCAAAACATTCGAGCACACCCTGCAACACACCAAAATTACCCACGCAACTCACCTGTCAGCCCCGACCCAAATATTGAGAACCGCTGATTTAGAGCAGTGGTTCTCAACTCGTTTCAGGCCATGGACCACCAGCCCAATTAAAATAAATATCCTGGACCATTTCATTTTTGAATAATGATAAATAAAGCATAGATAACAAACATTTTAGTTAGAAATATATTTCTTACAAACAGAATTTCGAGAAATGATATAAAATAGTAGACAGCTGACATTTTGGTCTGAAATATATTTCTTCCAAACATAATTTCCAGGAAATACATGAATACTTCTCTAACATTTTGCTGTGAAATTTATTTCTAACGAACAGAATTTTGAGATTATGTAGAAGTATACAACCAACATTTTTCTTTGCAACCAGACTTTTGGATTCTCTTCTCACTGACAAGTTTTTCAATGTTAGGTGTGGTACTTGATAATGCACAATGAATATCGCTTTCCACTGCAAGCCGATTCCTCTGTTTGGACTTAATGTGCAACAAACATGAAAATCTGCTCTCTCACATGGAAGTTGATGCAAATGGCAGAAGACATCTAACTGCATGTGTTGACAGAGATGGGTAAGTACCAATCATACTGGAATAATCAATAGGAATAATACAATAAAATGAATGGCCAATTATTTACTTTGATGAAATTTTTCGTACTGAATTTTCAATAAATTTAAAAATATATGCACCAATCTCCAGTTTATTACCATTTATAGTGAACGTCCTGTAGACCACCTAAAAAGTCACCATGGACCACCAGTTGAGAACCACTGATTTAGAGCATCATAATGTATTTATGTACCTCTTGAGAAGACCCTATAATTAAGCATGATGTCTTCAGCTGTAAGTAATATATACTAAGTTTTGTATGATATACAGTATATTAATGCATCTTTTTTATATGTTAATCATTTGTGGCGGTGAATAAATATAAATTAATTTGACAACTATATACATCTTCTTGAAATATTCTTTTATTGCAGCATTGCCCATTATAGTAAATATGAATGCTGTTTTAGTATGCTTTCAGTATTAATAAAGCAAAAGGGCTTCTTCTTCTTCTTCTCCTTTCGGCTTTCCCCTTAGGGGTCGCCACAGCGGCCGCCTCCATCTTACTCTGTCTTCTGCATCTTCTCTCACACCTACCACCCACATGTCCTCCTTCACTACATCCATAAACCTTCTCTTTGGCCTTCCTCTCTTTCTCCTGCCTGGTAACTCCATTCCCAGCATCCTCCTCCCGACATACTCCTCATCCCTCCTCCGCACATGTCCAAACCATCTCAGTCTTGCCTCTCTAGCTTTGTCCCCAAACTGACCTCTGTGCGCTGTCCCTCTAATATGTTCATTTCTAATTTTGTCCAACCTCATCACTCCTAGCGAAAAACGCAACATCTTCAATTCTGCTACCTCCAACTGTGCCTCCTGTCTTTTTGTCAATGATACTGTCTCCATTCCGTACAACATGGCTGGCCTCACTACAGTCTTATAAACTTTCCCTTTCATTTCTGCAGAGACCCTTCTGTCACAGATCACTCCTGTCACCATTTTCCACCCACTCCATCCCGCCTGCACTCTCTTTTTTACCTCTCTACCACAGTCTCCGTTTCTTTGTACAGTTGACCTCAAGTATTTGAATTCATCTACCTTTCCCACCTCTACACCCTGCAGCCTCACGGTTCCCCTGTCATCTGTCTCATTTACACACATGAACTGAGTCTTGCTGCTGCTTACTTTCATTCCCCTTCTCTCCAGTGCATATCTCCATCTCTCAAGCTCTGCCTCAGCTTCCTCCCGGCTCTCACTACATATCGCAATGTCGTCCGCGAACATCATTGTCCACGGAGGCTCCTGTCTAATCTCAGTTGTCAATCTGTCCATCACCATTGCAAACAAGAAGGGTCTCGAAGTCGATCCTTTATGCAATCCTACCTCCACCTTGAAACCCTCAGTCATTCCTGCTGCACATCTCACTGCTGTTACACTATCGTCGTACATGTCTTTCACCACCCTCACGTACTTCTCTGCCACTCCTGACTTTCTTATACAGTATCACAGCTCCTCTCTCGGTACCTTATCATAAGCTTTCTCCAAGTCAATAAACACACAATGCAACTCCTTCTGCCCTTCTCTGTACTTCTCCATCACCATTCTCAAAGCATATATGGCGTCTATAGTACTTCTCCCTGGCATGAAACCAAATTGCACCTCGCAGATCCTCACTTCTCTTCTCAGCCTAGCTTCCACCACTCTTTCCCATACCTTCATTGCATGGCTGATCAGCTCTATACCTCTGTAGTTGCTGCGGCACTGCACATCACCCTTGTTCTTGAAAATCGGAACTAGAATACTTTTTCTCCACTCCTCCGGCATCCTCTCACCCTCCAGGATTTTGTTAAACAATCTGGTAAACCACGTCACAGCCATCTCTCCTAAGCTCCTCCATGCTTCCACTGGTATACCATCTGGGCCCACTGCCTTGCCATCCTTCATCCTCTTCATGGCATTCCTCACTTCCTCTCTGCTGATCTCCTGCATTTCCTGATTCACTACCTCCAACTCTTCCAACCTTCCCATTCTCATATTTTCTATATTCATCAACTCTTCGAAATACTCCTTCCACCTTCTTAGTACACTCTCCTCACTTGTCAGTAGGCTACATTGCCATCTGCATCCTTTATCATTCAAATATGCTGCACATCCCGCCCAGCTCTGTCTGTCTGCCTGACTAATCGGTACAGATCTTTTTCCCCTTCTCTACTGTTCAACTTCTCGTACAGCTTCTGGTATGCCTTTTCTTTTGCCTTAGCGACCTCTTTCTTGGTTATGTTCCTCGTCTCCTTATACTCCCGAATGTTTTCTTCGTCCCTGTGTCTATCCAATAAAGCAAAAGAGCTTATTAGTCCTAATGCATTGGTAAGTTATAACACAGTATACAAGCTTTCATATATCCCATCACAATGTAATAAAAGCCAAAAGTGTTTATTTGTGTGAATTTTGTTTCTCCCGCCAAGCGTAACACAATAGTTTTATGCGTGTGACTGTTGGACTAATTATTCTGAAGGTCAGATATAACATCACATTTGATGCTGGGATTAATTTGACCCGGAAACAGATGCCAAATTTCATAAATACTACATCAACATAGGATTAATGCCTCATAGGAAAGAACGGTATCATGTAGATAATCATGGATAAGTTCCATGAAGAGTACACAGAATCTCACGCTTTGTAAAGAAAAATTACACATAAAGTAGTCACTACGAATTACTAACCAGATGCTGTAAATATACTATCAAACTGTGCAACCTATCACCATCCAGATTTGCTTTACATTCCACAAATTCATCCCATGATAATAACAAGAATAACATCAGGAATTCTGACCATACACTCATGCGAAAAATCATCACAACAAAATTCCAACAAGATAAAACATGTCAACAAACAGTTCAACCCTTTCAGTACCGGGACGTCTTTCACAGGTTTCTGTTACCCTCACATGTCCCCTGGTACTGAAGCGTTAAAAATATATATAAGGGATATTTTAAAACCTATCTTGATTTCCTTCATTACGATGGTATCTTTAATATGCCGAATTCTTCTTAGAATCGTGTATTTTCATCATCATAATCATCATCATCCATCCATCCAGCCATCATCTAATCCTACATTGCTCCATGAGAAGCGTAGGAGCCCAGGGCTAGGCAATTTGGTCCTGACATTTAAGATGAGAGTGACCAGCCTCACTCATCCCTGAATGGCATTATGTGAGCAATAAACCCCAACCATTCCTTGGATATAAACCTTCACCGGCTCAATCCGATTGGAGTGCCACAATTACTCACTAAACCACCAGGCGCCAAAATTTGGTTATATGGTTACCATCCAGCGTAGTAAATGGTTTCCTGGTGTTCAGGAAACCACTTGACTTGTCACTCAGTGTCGAGTCACCCACAGGCAGAAGGAAGAGGAAAGAATGAAGGAAAGAAAGATAGAAGAGGGAGTGTAAAGTCACCCATAGGCAGAAGGACAGGGAAAGAATGAAGGAAAGAAAGACAGAAGAGGATGGAAGGAAAGAAGGATGGAGAAAAGGAAAGGGCAGATACCCGAGAGCAGCACTACATCGAGTGAGTGGATGGTGAGTGCCCCCACCTACCACAAATAATAATAACAATAATAATAATTATTATTATTATTTCACCAAACTTTTGACAGTGATCCAGTATGAGGAGATAAGTAACTGATTAGGTCAGCTAGGTCTAGAGGTCGAACTTTACTCTTCTCTACATTCACCTCTGATTCCGTTTCTTACACAGACTCCCAGACTTATTGATCAAGCTTTGCAGTTCCCCTTCGCTTTCACTTAACAACAGAGTACCGTCTGCAAACAACCGATACGGGGAGTGTCCAAACACTGCCCTCTCTTATTGGAGTCGCTCCAACATTCACTGCCCTACATTATACCTCTTTTATAACCCAATCCATATACAGATTCAACAACCATGAGGACATGACACATCCCGGTTTCAATACAACATTCAGACACAAAAATGCACACACTGCAATATCCACACGCACTGCAGCCGTAGCACCCGCATACATACAGTGCGCTTCACGACATTCAACAACTTCCCATTTACTCCACATATCCTTCATACTTTCAACATTCCTTGTCTATCCACCCTGTCATATGCATTTTTCAAATCCACGGACGTCGCATAAAACTCTCCCGTAAGTATCACTGTGATAAAAAAAAAAAAAAAATGAAACTGACAGAAATTTACAATAGCACTAGTCAACTGAGTCACGCTACTATATGTTTGTTCCACTTCAATACTGGTATGATATAGTCCTGTGTTTTGTTCCAGCTATATTCTGGTTAACATTGTTATGTTACACACGAACATTAATATTAAAAATTCTAAATGCAAACATATTGTAATAAAATATTCGTATGTAAACAAATTTTATAGATTGAAATTATATATATAAAAAAAAAAAAACTAATTGAAAACTGAAAAAAAAAGGGTTTTGTGAAAAAATGTTACGTGATGGAGAAAAGAAATGAGCTGGTCATAAAGGTGGGGGCAGGGAGCCAAGAGAAGTAACTGTCATCTTAAGCGGGTTATTTCAAGCAAGATGTTTGCTTAGTTCGAGTTATTTCTCCCGCAATTTTCCTCTCCCTTCTCCCCTGAGCACCAGTTTTCTCGATGACACTGAAAGCGAGGACAATGGCCAATGGTCGTACCACCTGACGCTTCCTACTTCGCCCAACAAAATGCTCCCTACACGACCATAACAGTAACATGCATTAAAGCTGCCCTGACAAGGAAAGCTTCACTTCGCTGTTCGTTCCTTACACACAGCAAACATTGCACTATCGTTACGTTACTCTGAATCACACATAAGAATGATTATATTTCATTTTAGTAGTAGTAGTAGGAGGAGGAGGAGGAGGCTTGTAGTAGTAGTGGTAGTAGTAACAGTAGTAGCAGTAAATTAATCCCCTTTAAACATACTGAAACTTAATCATTTTATTCCAGATGTAGGCTGAAAGTGGGGGGGGGGCGGATCTTTCCGGTGGTAGTGTTAAGCCTATACTAGAGGATGTAATGATCCACTTCAAGACCAGTCCTTCCGTAGGGTTGCAGATCGGTAACCATTGACAAATCTTTCCCTTGCTGGTCAAGTAATATCAGATAGAAAAGTCTGCAGTGAGTATAGTGCATATCCAGGTTGTATCTTTAAAACATTTAAGTTCGTATGTCACCAACTGGGCGAAAACATACATCAGTGTATGAAATCCTAGCAGCAAAACGCTTCACGAGCTCCGATCACACTTTAATGAGACGAGTCAAACAAAAAGATTGTAATGAGGCTACTGCAGGTTATAAGTCGTGCTAAAATTTGATTCACAAAGTTGTCATACTTTCAGGGAAATTGTAAGCAAAAATGTAATCGTTCCAATAATCTTAGACATTTCCTAGCTTGGCAAAGAAATCACAGATATAAGAGATAGGGGAACCCTGCACATAGGTGTGGTGTTGCATCGAGCCAAATAGGACAAAGTCTAAGTTAATGTTGATTAATTAAAGGACCGCACGTAGCTGGCGTTATTAGAACATGAAAGTTGGCTTTCATAATTTCATTCAGTCATTACGCGTGTTATAATGCTGCCAACGTTCAGTACGAATACCAATGTTAGCAGGAAACTTAAAACTGATTATATGTATGTTGCTGTTTCTGCAAGTAAAATTCCATGTAACCAGCCACATACCATATAATGCATATATCTTTGTTGCTGGCAATACACAGCATTATATGCATGCGACCTCTTAGTCTAAGGAAAAATAATACAGTAATTAAGCAATACTCGATGGGAATGGATCACCAAGGCTATATTTAGAGCTGTACACATAAAATATAAACACCAGACGAAAACTTCAATGACATCAAATTCTATCAAGTATCAAGCAGTCTTGCTGACTAAAAAAAAAAAAAAAAAAAAGTAAGATTTTTTGTGATACCGCTAATGCACTATTGTGAATCTGCTACCATTGCCATACGTACCACTGGAGCTTAGAAATGAAAATGAGTGTGTGATATGATGTTGTGTAACAGGGAGAACGGAGGGAAGGAAACCTGGGGGGGGGGGGAGTTACTCGAAAAATCTAAGTTATTCACAAGGGACAAGATTAACAATGTTCTGCACGTTTATACGAGTATATTGAGTACAAAGTATAAAGTCAATGATAGTTGGTACGAACATTTCAATGTAATAACGATAATACAGTTTGAATGAAGTCAGTGAAATATATCAAAAGTATTGTACCAATTCTATGTCTCTACAACGAATATAGGACGTTACGGCCACGGACGTTTAGGCCATGGGCCGCCAACCTAAGACGTTTTGAAATGTAAAGTGTTGTGAACCTTACCTAACCTAATTTAACCTAACCTAACCTATGCCCAAAACGTTCTAGGGTGGTGGCCCATGGCTCAAAGGTCCGTGGCCCAAACATCCATGGCCGAAACATCCGAGCACTCTCTGCAACACACCGAAATTTCTCACACAACTCACCTGTCAGTCCCGACCCAAATATTGAGAATCGCTGATTTAGAGTATCGCAGTGTGTTTATGTGACTCAAGAGAAGACCAATTAACACTGATGTGTTCAGCTATAAATAATTTGTACAAAGGTTTGTAAGATATACTGTACAGTACAGTACATTAATGCATCGTATATATATATATACCAATCATTTGTGAAAATGAATATACTGTTATAAAGGGGGATTTGCCAGTTAGGTAGTCTCATACCTTCGAGACGTTTCTGGTACCGTAAGTTTCGATACGAGTTGTCAGGGTTGCCAGTTTGCCTGGTGTTTGTAAGCGTAATTATTTCGTAAGTTAAACATTAATTTATTTTTATGCCCTTTTTCTTTATAATGTTTTATTTAAGCGATTGCTTGTTAAATTATGTAATTTAATTTCGTATGGTAAATGATTTAGAGTGTTATGTAATGTGAGACAACTCTAGCATGTTTTGATTCTCCTAGTTGGTATCTGTTGTTACTAGGGGCTGATGCAAGACCAGCAAGTCCGAGAATGTTTGAGAAGTAGGTCTTTCTAGAACAATGCAAGTTTATATAAGGATAGGGAAGAGCTTAGTTAGTTGGACTTTGATGCATGGTCATGAGGAGAGTGGATGTATGCACGTTGGCTCTCTTCTCACGCTTTCTAGGGTTGCCTCACTGGCATTAGTTCTTTTTTTTTTTTTCACCCTTCTGGTGTGCGATAGGATAGCTAGTTCCTCATATTCCTCCCCTCCCTGTAACTAGGTACAGTAGGTGTCTGTGCCATTACACTGAGTTTATCTTTGCTTATTCGCCCACGGAGGGTCCCCCCCACTGATCGCTCTGGGGCGTGAATAGACACGGTCGGGCCTCCCTGGAGTGGTGTGAGAGGGCAACCTCAGACAAAGCCATTGTACCCCAGGTATTTTATCCTTTGGTTGTTTTCTCTCCTCCTTCCCACTTTCCCCATTAGGGGGGAGTGGATTCTATGGCGGATGCCCCTACTGCCTCCCCCCCCTTTAGGGGGGGAGGTAGTCCCAACCGACTCCCGACTGACCAATGGACGGACTGTCCCCCGATTGAACGGCCCCGGACCCGGGCACTTGATATCAGTGTAAATAATGCATCATTTGTCTTGATCCATGTGGTTGGTTCCACTCCCCTGTCCAGCCTCAATCCCTTCATCATCAAGAAGGTGATTGATGGTGCAGGTGAGGTGGAACAAGTAAAAAAACTTGCTAGTGGAGATCTCTTGGTAAAGACGATAAATTCTTCCCAGGTCAAGGATTTGCTGAAACTGAGCAAGTTCCACTGTTATGATGTCCAGACGACGATCCCCCACTCCATGAATTCCTGCAAGGGTGTTATCACCTGCAGGGATCTTGTGCTTATGGAAGAGGAAGAAATTGTACAGGAACTTGCTCAGCAAGATGTAAAAGAGGCAAGGTTTAATACTAGATTCACGGAAGGCAGGACGACAAAGACTGCAACCGTTATCTTGACTTTTGGTAAAGTATCTCTTTCAGCTAATGTGAAAGTTGGATACGAAATTGTAAATATCAGACCTTTTATCCCAAATCCCCTTCATTGTGGAAAATGTCAGATCTATGGACATCATGAAAACACTTGTCGATCTTCTAATGTAGTATGTGGCAAGTGCGTGGCTGTAGGACATTCTGCTGAACACTGTACATCAGAGACTGAAAGTTGCTTTCACTGCCAGGGTGCTCATCCCACTTCCTCTCGGGTTTGTCCCAAGTGGAAGGAGGAGAAAGAGGTATGCACAGTGAAAGCGACGGAGGGCATATCCTTTTATGATGCTAGGAAGAAGGTGAAGGAGTTGCATGCAACTCCAAAACCTAATATCTCCTATGTATCGGCGGTTGTGTCCCATCCCGTGATGTGCACCGTGGAGACACAGACTGACCTTACATTCGTGCCTCATGCCTCACGCCCTACCTCTCAGTGTAAGCCTCCTGTACGTTCCAACTCTCTGACGGACATCCCTGTTGCTACTTAATACTCCCAGGCTGCTGCTGCTCCTTATCAGTCAGTGCGGCCAAAACAGAAGTGTGACAAGTTTGACATGATTAACTTGACAACCTTCACCAAACAGTCACGTCCTCATGTTCTTCCCACTCCTGGTCCAGCAAAGGAGAGAAAGAATAGCTCTTCCTCGGTGGAGTCTGGGAGCCTTGTCATTGACGAAAATATGGAGGTCTCCATGAACAAGCACCGGGAAAGGTCCCCTGGTAGCCACTCGCCTGTTGGCGGGCAGCATAAAAAAACTAAGAGCACTGGCCACCCCCGTAAATCTTAAACCGTCGCATTCACTATATTACAGTGGAATTGTAGAGGTGTCGGGAATAAGTTACAAAATATAGAAATCTTGCTTTCCTTACACAGGCCAGACATTGTTTGTTTACAGGAGACGTGCCTGGAGGATCATCCTGATCCTCCACAGTTCAAACACTATCACTCGTATAGAAGATATGACGGTCACGGAGTTGCCATATACACACACAAATCACACCCACAAACGGAAGTGATTCTAAATTCTATTCTGGAAGCTGTCGTGTGCAGAGTAAAATTTAATAACACATATCTGTCTATTTGCTCTCTGTACTGTCCTCCACATGGCCCCATTGATAGTGATGCTTTAAATTCACTATTCGAACATCTTCCTAACAGTAAGTTAGTGTTGGGCTATTTTAACGACCATCACTATCAATGGGGTAGCTTGAGGATCGATGGTCGTGGGGAGCAAGTAGCCGACCTAATACTACAGTCCAACATCTGTCTTCCGAACGATGGTAGAGCAACTCTTGTAGATGATCATACTGGTAACTTTTCGGCCATTGACTTATCTCTGGCCTCCCCTGGTATACATCAAGATTTCTCATGGGACCCTTATGACGACTCTTTCTTATACACGCGACATCGTTTCAGACCCTCCACCTCCAAAATTCAACTGTAAGAAAGCAGATTGGGGATCTTTCTCAAGGATCGCCAATTTAGATATATCTGGGAGACAATAGATTGCCGACAAGCATTAAGAAAACGCAATAGGAGATACAGGATTTTTGATAGTCAGCCCACTGAGAAAAATTTTATTGCACACAAACAGGCACGGGCTGAGGCAAGGAGAATAATAAGAAGGGCCAAACGTGACTCCTGGCGGTCATTTGTGTCCACGGTGACTCGTACAACACCATTAAGTAAAGTCGGGTCCACCATAAGAATATTAAATAATAAAGGCCCATACTTCACTATTGCCACCCTGCAGATCAATAATAACATCTATGACGAGCCCGTGGACGTTGCTAACATCCTCGCCAGGAGTTTTTCTCATGTAACTCAGCCAATTATGATCCACGTTTTCAACATCATAAACGCACAGCTGAGCTACAGTTAATAGACTTTGCCACAGAAGATGTAGACTCCCCGTACAATCAAGAGTTTACGTTAGATGAATTGCTCCTTGCCCTTAAATCCTGTAAAGACACCAGCCCTGGACCTGACACCATCACGTACGGTATGATCCAGCATCTTACTCAGGACAACCTGATTAAGATGTTAGCATTGTACAATGAGATTTGGGCATCTCGAACGTTCCCAAACTCATTGCACTTTGGGCACATCATACCGATACCCAAAGAGGCTGGTTGTCTTATGAATCCCACTTCATTTCGTCCTGTTATGTTGACCTCTTGTCTATGTAAGGTCATGGAACAAATGGTAAACAATAGGCTTCTTTTTGTTTTAGAGTCGAAGAATTTGTTAAATGATCAACAATGTGGCTTCTGTAAATACAGAAGTTCACTAGATCATTTAATGAATTTGGAGCATTGTATTGCAGAGGCATTTGCCAATAAAGAATTCATGATAGGGGTGTTCTTGGATATCCATAAAGCCTGTGACATGACATGGCGACACGGTATACTAATGAAGCCCTATGCTTATGGTTTAAGAGGAAATTTGCCTATTTTTATTTCAAATTTCTTAAGGGACAGGACTTTCTCTGTCAAAAGACCCCATAACGTAACATCGGATTTATTTATCCAGGAAAACGGGGTGCAGCAGTGAAGTGTGCTTAGTCCTACTTTATTTAGCATTATGATCAATGATATTGTCATCAGCTCCCATCCCGAGGAATCTTAAATACTCGCTCTACGCTGACGATTGTGCAGTATGGCACTCTTCCCATAATGCACAATTTTCGGCCGGGCTGATTCAAGCAGCCCTTGGCTCCATCCACCAATGGGCCTTGCTGTGGGGGATTTAGATTTTCCGTCCCTAAGTGTGCCGCTGTAGTCTTCACTAATCATAACGTACCTAATTTGTGCTTAACATTGGATAATCAGGTGGTACCTTTTCAAAATTCTGTAAAATTTGGGGGAATTCATTTTGATCATCGGTTGAACTTCAAAATTCATGTTAATAATTTGCTTGCTCTTTGTGATAAATCTGTAAATGTCCTCAAGTACCTAGCAGGTACTACCTCGGGTGCTGACAGAAAATATTTATTAATGGTGAATAAGTCCCTTATTCGATCAAAGCTAGACTATGGCACACAGGTGTATGGCTCGGCATCCGATGCCATGCTGAAAGGATTGAATGTGTTGCAGAATAAATGTTTGTGAATGTGTCTTGGAGCCGTCTGGTGTACCCGTGTAGCTCTTAAGGAAGTGGAGGCGAATGTGTCTCCCCTCCGTATTCGCCGTGACCACCTGGCTTGGTCCTATTGCCTCAGAACATCGAAGAAAAGTAATATCGGCAATGTGGCCTGCACCCCCCTGCATCAATACCACCACCTCCTGCGGGGAGGTGCGTCGGCCACTTGCCGTTCACCTCCACTTACTGACTCAGGAGCTTGGTGTGGACCTCAGTGACTGTGACAAATTGGTGTTAAAAAATATAGCGCTTTGGGAGCCACCCGGCCTTACCATTGACATATCATGGCTCCCAGCACCAAAGGCCAAGGCGCCGGAGGTGGAGGTCCACCACTTGTTTCATAACATCATCATGCGTCACTTGGGGTCCCACCAATTTTACACCGACGGTTCCAAGTCGAGTGAATGTGTGGGTGCAAGTGTATGGTCGACCGAATGTGCCCTCAGGTATCGGTTGCCGACTCATACATCTGTGTTTACCTCCAAACTTTTTGCTATTGACAAAGCCATAGACTATGCTCTCAATTCTGGGCATGACTCATTTGCCATATTTTCGGATTCAAAATCAGCCCTTCAGGCAATTGCATCTTGTACTACAGACTCTCACGAGATCCAGGACCGCATCATTAATAAGTTGCATTCATGCAACAAGTCATTCACGCTGATCTGAGTGCCTGGTCATTGTTGCATCTATGGCAATGAGCAGGCTGACTTACTTGCAAAGGCGGCTGTAGAACTCGAGGAGACTTGGGACGTTCCTCGTGATCTACAGTCGAGTCTCTCTCTCGGAAAGAAATCAATAAATCTTCTGTGGCAAGGTCAGTGGACCAGACTAAATATTCGAACGTGTAAGCCATACCTGGGCGACTGGGCCACTGCCAACCTTCCCAGTCGCCTGGAAGAAAAAGTGTTGGGGTGGTTACAGCTTAATGCCACCATGCTTACTCACATGAAACCTTATATGGAAAAACGATTCCCACCGCACTGTGACATCTGTGATGCAGTGTTATCTATCAGTCATATCATCGTGCGCTTTTGGCGATTTATTCGTGAACGTGCTTCACTTATAAATTACTGCGAAGCGGCAGACGTCCCCTTCACCCTTTCCACCATCCTGGGTGATGAGGACATTGTTATGACTGATAAATTGATGGCTTTCTTGAGAGAGACCGGACTGATCAGAGTGATGTGACTTTTTTACTATATGGTTTTGTTTTCTATTGACTGTAATTATGTATATATTGTACTATTAATTAGGGTTAACAGTTGACATATTTGAAATAGTTCCTCCTTCCCACTGATCTATTTCTAATATTGATGTCCCCTACATTAAACCCCGGTCCTCGACTGACAGTCACCAGCTGATGAGTGTAAGTGTGCAATATAGAAAGTATTGGGCAGTTGCAGTCGATGGTGGTCTGTTGGACGAGGTCCTTCACTTTTTGTACATGTTATGTAGATACCTTATACTGTACCATCATGTTTAAGTTGTTCTAATTAGGGCCGACAGCTCACGTATATGGAAATGTTCCTGACTCGTCTGGTTGCCTTTCATGTATTGATGTTCCCTATATTAGGTTGTGCCTCGACTGACAGTCACCAGGTGATGAGTGCAGGTATGTCATGTAGAGAGGCATTACATATCTGCAGTCGATGGTGGTCTGTTAGTCGAGGTATTTTTATCATTAGTGTAGGTCTAGCTATTTGTCTCTGTAGGATTTAATATAGGTTAGCGATTTGTCTGTTAGGTGATTAGTTTTAGGGTCTTTTGATTAATTTTTCTTTACAATATAAGGTATAAAAAATATAAAACAGAAAAAAAAAGATAAAAATTATATACAGTATATATATATATATATATATATATATATATATATATATATATATATATATATATATATATATATATATATATATACGTGTGCATGAAAGTGTGTCTGTATGTATACATGGAAGTGTGTGTGTGTGTGTATATATATATATATATATATATATATATATATATATACACACACACACACTTCCATGTATACATACAGACACACTTTCATGCACACGTATATATATATATATATATATATATATACGTGTGCATGAAAGTGTGTCTGTATGTATTCATGGAAGTGTGTGTGTGTGTGTGTGTGTATATATATATATATATATATATATATATATATATATATATATATATATATATGGCCTTAATGACCAGGGGCTTCGGCCCCAATGGTTGATAGGCCAGAAATAAAAGAAGCAAAACAAAAAAATAAAAGTTAGTCAGTCGGTTTGGAGTTCAGTCGGGTTTCAGGTCAGTTTGAGTGAAGATCAGTCGGTTTTGGTGTAGTGTCAGTGCAGTGCTGTTTGTGAAGTTTGGGAAGAGTTGCTTTGCAACCATTAAGTGTAATTACTATCAGAGAAGATTGTATATTTCTGATACTTGTGAAAACAGTGGCAAACAGTGATAGGTTATTAAAGTTTGTATATCAGTGGAACTTGAGAAGTCATTAAAATGTATTAAGTGTAATTAGTGACAGTGAAGATTATTTTCAGTACTTGTGTAGTAAGTGAAGTGTTAGCAAGCATTAAGTGTACTAACTGTGAAGTGTTGTTAAACATTAAGTGTAACTGCAATCGGTAAAGTGTGTATAGCTCCAGTGCTTGTGAGAACAGTGAAGTTGGAAAGCATTAAGTGGAATTATTTGGAAAATAAAGACAGTGAACTTTAAGAAGCCAGTGTATCGCCTCAGCTGATCTTGTGTACTGCACACCCAAAGGGTGACCATAAGAAGAACAACTCGCTTGACAACGTCCTTCTTATACTGTACTACTGCTGTTGGAGCCTGTGGCAGTGTGGGGACTGGGACGTAACACTGGTTCCAGGAGTGTAGGATTATTTCAGGGCATCAGTGAGTCTAACCTTCGACATGGAAGCAGAAGGTGTGAAGACAAGTTCTCCAGCTGGGCAGGAGGACGAGGTGCCATTGGCGGCAATTTTGGAGCTAGTACAAGCAAAAATTTGACAACTCCAAGAACTGTTAGAGGCCCTAAGTGAAGAAAAGAAAGAGCACAGAAACAATATTGAAGAACAAATACATTCACTAAATGAAGTGGGGAAGGAACTCAAAGAACTATTACAGGCACGAAGTGTACAATTGAAGCCACAGAGTGAACAACTAGAGGCACAACGTGAAGAACAAAAAGAACGATATGAACAACTTCAAGAGGCATCAGAGGAGCAACAGGGGGTATTACAACTGACCATGCAAGGACAGCCAGATGCATTCACTGGGGAAATCAAGGAAGTACAGCAACAGCTTAAGGAGGAAGTAGATGCCAAGCTAGAGCAGCAGAAGTATGAGCTAAGCAATAATGTGACAGAGTGTAAACAGCATGTAGATGAACGATTGAAGACAGTTAATGAGGAAAGAGTGACGAAGTGCAAACAGCATTTGGAAAACCAGCTGAAAATTAGCGAGGGAGTAGCGACAGAGTGCAGACAGCATGTGGACAACCAGCTGAAGATTAGTGAGGGAATAGTGGCGGAGTGCAGACAGCATGTAGACGACCAGTTGAAGTCAATTAGTGAGGAAATAGTGACGGCGTGCAGACGGCATGCAGATAACCAGTTGAAGCATGTAGTCAATCATGAGAAGATAGTGAGAAAATTGAGGCTGTAGAGAAATATTGCACTGTTGAGCCTCAGGTTAGTGTACAGGGAGCATATGAAGGGAATGGACAGCGTATGGTGAATCTTGACAGATCCCAAGCATCTAAAGGTAGCACTGCAGGGCTGAATAATCAGAATGCAGAAAGTTTAAGTCCTGGACTTAATTATGATGCCCAAGTTTTCAGGCATCAAACCAGTGAAGTGCATGGCTATAATGGGGATCCAATTAAGAAGAAACCTCAAGAATTTGATGGTAGAGTATCTTGGGAAGCTTACCGTGCACAGTTTCAGTTACTTGCGGATCATGGTTGGGATGATAAGAAGAGGGCTACAGAAGAACCACCACTTAAGAAATGCAGGAGAACTTTGATGAATAGTGTGCGAGAAGACAGAGGAACAGACAGCATGGAGTGTAGTAGGAATGGGAATCACAGGAAGAAATGCAGCTGTACTGTAGTGACGAGGCTGGCTTTGGACGGAGAAGACCTGGGAAGGATGCAGATTGAGGGTGCATGTTTGCAACCGGTGCTGGAGTGGTTGCAGCAGAGTACAGTGCGACCATCATGGGGAGGAGACCGGGAGCTGCTGGAGTCAGTGGGACCTTCTCCGTTGCAACGGACTACAAGAGCATTAGTGGAAGATGCCCAATGGTCTCAGCAAGTGTTGGCAACTGGTGGTTCTGAAGAAGATGCAGTCTGAGATCTTGAATGAGTCCCATAACAAGATCACTAGTGGGCACCTGGGAGTGAAGACAACTCTAAGCAGGCTGCGACACAAGTTCTACTGGTTTGGCATGCGTCAGGATGTTGAAGAGTGGTGTCGGACATGTGATTTGTGCTGTGTCAAGAAGAGGACCAAGACCTTCCTGGAGGAGTGGATTGTGTGGAGGAGCAAGGACATCGTCGGAAACGGAATAGAAGAAGACCTGATAAGTTGAAAGATTATTTTGCGTATAGCTAGAGGTTTCAATAGAATTAAGGTTTATGTTTGTGTATATTGTGTAGTTTTGTCGCAACAACAAAGAACTAGGGAGGGGGTAGTGTTATGAAGGGGGATTTGCCAGTTAGGTAGTCTCGTACCATCGAGACGTTTCTAGTACCGTAAGTTTCGGTACGAGTCGTCAGAGTTGCCAGTTTGCCTGGTGTTTGTAAGCGTAGTTATTTTGTAAGTTAGACATTAATTTATTTTTATGCTTTTCTTCTTTATAATGTTTTATTTAACCCGCCCCATCCCAACGTTTTCTGGGCAGTGGTACGCCCCAGTCCTGACATTTTTGGACCTTTTTTTTTTTTTTGGCTCAAACATCCGCTTTTGGTGAGAAACATCGAAAATTCATAGAGAAATCACTCACCTGAGGTTTAAAGTACTCGATCTATGTACAAGTACTTCCTTACCTGACTGGGTTTTCTAACAGGCTGGCACTAAAGAAAACGAGTTCTATGGGAGGGTAACTATTTTATCCACTCATAAACAGTATTTATTTATTTACTTGGTACGAAATTATATGTAGTACAAGAGTATATTGGTTTTCAAACAGCAATATAGGCATTATAAGCATTGTTTCACTCACTCATCACCATTCATGACCTTTTTTTTCCCACAATACCTGATCATCATTTTTTACTGTTTTTTCCTCTAATGCTATGTAAACTTTGTCCTCCACATTGTCATCGATTGGGGAATCACTCTGGCCCTGAATGTCTTTATTGGCCAGGTCACTGGTAACAGGTGAATTGCTGAGACAATGGCGTGCAGGGGGGGGGAGGTTATGCGGTGTAAGGCATTGTCCTTGCTTGGCATCTTGTAGAGGAATAGGGGAAGGTGTCCCGTGTATACATGCCAAAAATCACTCGCGAAATCACTCGCGAAAATTCAAAATTGTGCAAATTAGGGACCTTGCAATGTTGCCGCATTAATTCACGTCGCCGGGACATGAGTGCACATCATGTGCGGACGTTAATTCACGTCGCCAGGACGGCGTGGGTTAAGTGAATGCTTGTTAAATTATGTAATTTAAGTTCGTATGGTAAATGATTTAGAGTGTTATGTAGTGTGAGACAGCTCTAGGATGTTTTGATGTCTCCTAGTTGGTAACTGTTGTTACTAGGGCTGATGCAAGACCAGCACATCCGAGAATGTTTGAGAAGTAGGTCTTTCTAGAACAATGCAATTTTATATAAGGATAGGGAAGAGCTTAGTTAGTTAGTCAGTCGGTTTGGAGTTCAGTCGGGTTTCAGGTCAGTTTGAGTGAAGATCAGTCGGTTTTAGTGTAGTGTCAGTGCAGTGCTGTTTGTGAAGTTTGGGAAGAGTTGCTTTGCAGTCATAAGTGTAATTAATGTAAGTGAGGATTGTATATTTTTGGTACTTGTGAAAACAGTGGCAAACAGTGACGTGTTATTGAAGTTTGTA
The DNA here is from genome assembly GCF_032717465.1 of Coenobita brevimanus. Lineage (NCBI taxonomy): Eukaryota > Metazoa > Arthropoda > Malacostraca > Decapoda > Coenobitidae > Coenobita > Coenobita brevimanus. The sequence continues at coordinate 22,648,756 of NC_136999.1, read as the reverse complement.
TATCAATGGAACTTAAGAAGTCAGTAAAGTGTATTAAGTGTAATTACTGTCATTGAAGATTATTTTCAGTACTTGTGTAATAAGTGAAGTGTTAGCAAGCATTAAATGTACTAACTGTGAAGTGTTGTTAAACATTAAGTGTAACTGCAATCGGTAAAGTGAGTAGCTCCAGTGCTTGTGAGAACAGTGAAGTTGGAAAGATTTAAGTGGAATTATTTGGAAAATGAAGACAGTGAACTTTAAGAAGCCATTGTTTATTTTCCCCTCAACTGATCTTGTGTACTGCACACCTAAAGGGTGACCATAAGAAGAACAACTCACCGGGCAACGTCCTTCCTACACTGTACTACTGCTGTTGGAGCCAGTGGCAGTGTTAGGATTGGAACGTAACAATACTGTCACGGGGTTTCTTTTATTATCAAGGTAGTTTTTGAAATAAATGCTTAAATATTATTTAAATTGATATTAATATTCAATAATATTGAAGAGCAGAGACAATGATTGTCTTACTAAATCAAGCAACGATTCTCTAAGAACGAGAATTTATAAACTTTCTCAACAGTACACAGCAGAGACTAATTACTCACAAATGCTGAATTAGTACTGTTAGCCTCTGGAGAAAGTTACTTCACCCCTGACAATAAATAACTAATACTAATAATAATAATCAGGTCCTTGCTGATGCTTAACTCCTATGGCACAACGGATTTTAAGTTAATACAACAAGACTGGTCTAAGTACCAGTTATGAAGGCAAACGTTTATGCAAGCTAGGAGCTATATGGAAAATAAGCTTAATTATGGAGAAATGAAACAAGATTTTACTTTACATTAAGCTCAAGAAATAGAACTGTTAAATTTATTGATTACAAAAAATAAATTTAACGTTACAATTCAAATCAAATTAATGAGACGCATCACTCACTCACGCAATAGCTAAATACTTACGCCTAGGAAAAAAAACACTTTAACTAACTCTTAAGACTACAGAATACAAAAGGAAATACTATAGTCGATGAATGCTTTGTATCACCAAGGTGGGAGTTTGAAGAAACCGTACTCTGTGGAGCTTGGGCGCTAGCGACCTCTTCTCTCGCACTTCTGGAACACAGGACCTCTCTCAGTAACAGCAAACACTAGACTGACCAAGTCGTGGGAAAGAAAAGCGGAGCACTAGGCTGCATTTTCTAACGGTCGAGTGAGCAGGGGCGAACAATAAAAAAACAATAGTATCGCTCAGTACAGCACTTAGTGACGTGCAATAAATCGGTCACTTTTGAAAATGGTGATGAATGTTTTGAAAAGTATACTCCGAAATGGAGGGAGAAACGGTTAGCTGAGCGATACACAATGAGTTTTCCACTAATAGTTCGTGGCTTCTCACAAAAGGGAAATGTTGCGAATTGATTCATGACATTACGCCCCTACAAAATTAAATTTTTTCCTTATGGGAAAAAATTTGTGGATATATATATATATGTACACATCCTAAGTCATTCGCACAAGATTCACACTGTGGTGTGTCTGCTATCCTGCTACAGGAGAAAGTTGCAGTCGCCAGTGAGCAAAAAAACCTCGTATTTACGTTAATAGAAGCAAGCTTGAGGGAAAAACTCCGTGACGACAGTGAAAATCCTGTACTCAGGTCAAACTGAGCGAAAATTCGCTACATTTACACTGACAACTAATTGTTGTGTAGTGTGATGTATGTAATACACGGTGTAGGTGTGACAGTTGTAGTGTAACTGTACCTATGTGTAAAATGACACAATAATAATAATATGACGACGACGAAGGCAGAGGAGAAGAGGCGGCAGCGTGCGGCAGACGATCAGCTGGCCCACACAGCAAAACTGCTACACCCATTGCTGAACCTGCAAAACCAATTAAGGTGGAGCATCAAGAGTGTCAGTGAGACAAAATTCTTATTAAGTTACAATTACTCTCTCTGCCTAGCAGTCAGTGCTACGACGTACATTCGAGGTCGCCATTAATTATCGCACACGATTATGGTTGGCAAGTTGAGAATCCTTGTGCAAACTCGGGTCTTCCATAGCCTCGAACTGCACACGGGTCCTCAACCTGTGCCTTAACCTACAGTTCTTATATTAATATCAGGAAGCTGAGAATCCCTGTGAAAACTTGGGTCTTCCATAGCCTCAAGTCGCCTCTGCGGAGTTCTCACTTCCCCCTTAACCTACAGTACTTATATTAGTATCGGGGAGCTGAGAATCCTTGTGCAAACTTGGGTCTTCCATAGCCTCAAGTCGCCTCTGCGGGGTTCTCTCTCTAACTTCCCCCTTAACCTACAGTACTTATATTATTATCGGGAAGCTGAGAATCTTTGTGCAAACTTGGGTCTTCCATAGCCTCAAGTCGCCTCTGCGGAGTTCTCTCTCGAACTTCCCCCTTAACGTACAGTACTTATTAGTACCGGGAAGCTGAGAATCCTTGTGCAAACTCGGGTCTTCCATAGCCTCAAGTCGCCTCTCAACTTCCCCCTTAACCTACGGTACATAATATGTATGTACAGGCTCTGGACATACTGTGTCCTGTGGGGCCAATGGGCGAGACATCAGATCTACACCCACTTCACCACTACCCTGTCTCTCAACTGACTCAGAGATTACAGGTGTAGTTACAAATGGCACAGGAAGGGCATGTCCCTGATTAGTGGTGGTACTTTGGCACACACTGCAAGAACGGACAAAACTATCTATGTCCCGTCCCATCCCTGGTCAGAAAAAGTCAGCTCGGATATGGCCCTGGGTCTTCCTTTTGCCCATGTGACCTCCTGAGACTGAACAATGACCCCATTGTAACACTGCTAGGCGGTACTTGGCGGGAACGACAAACTGCAGTCGAACCTCGCCCTCGGGTGTTCGTGACTCACGGTAGAGCTGTCCTTGTTTGCGAAGGAACTTGGCTCGACCTCCCCGTGAATACTTAATCACTCGACCCTTTTGTTTGTTCCGCACGGCAGCAAGTGTCGGGTCAGAATGTTGTTCTTGTACAACAAGTTGACTACACATCAGATCTTGTGGCGATTCAATGATCACTGGGGTGACACAGTCTGGAGCCTCAGTCATGGCTCGTGTTACCGCAGCAGCTGAAGTCTGAGTAGCATCATCATCGGAGCAACTATCCTTGACTCCTTGAATGTTGCCGATGATGAGTTCAAATAAAGGTTCTGGCATGACAACTGCAAGTGTCGTACCAGTATAAAATGGAGATGCCACCTGGATTTATGCCTCAGGGAACAATCTCACTGATCCATCAATAAGGTTTGCATGGATCTGTCGATCTGTATACTGCTCAGGCCGAACTAAACTCTGCTTAACAGAGCAACCTGAGGAACCATTATCTCTCAGGACCTTCACAGGAATGCCTCCCACAAACCCTGGCTGAACAAGGAAGGTACTGTCACCTGTGGGAGGGCCTGTGGAGGAAGCAGCTAGCCACTCATGAGGCTGCTGAATTGATGTGGCAAACATTGTCCCTTGAGGGTTATATTGGGAAGATGGAACATTGGCCATCTGTGGAGGGGGGTTCACTGTCACTATGGGACTAGTGAACTGTGGGGAAGTACCCACACTGGTAGGGACGTGACCACCATGCTGCTGCTGAGGAATGAAGGCTGCGTTCGCTTCCTGCCTCTTTTGATCTGGTGATGAAAAAGTTTGTCCCGACGGTCGGTTGCGTGGCTGATACTGCTGCTGGTTAGGGTACTTGTTGTACCTCTTCCACTCAGGTTTCTGAGTGTTTTGCCTCTGGTCCTTCCACTGCGGTTTTGGACCTTGGCCATTATTCTGAGAATGGCCTTGTTGCTGGGGTTCAGTCTGAGACGGCTTCCCAGACTTGGCAGTATCTTTTCTGCTCCAGGTGTTTTGCTTACGAGTTTGATACCCGTATGCAGTAAAGAATGCGTCAGCCTTCTCTGCCATTTGGCTGGCATCTTTCACCTGGCAGATCTTAAGCTGTGCTATGAGCTCAGCGGGCCACGACCTCTCTAGCTGTGTACGCAGCATAAGGTCAATTATCCCCTCACGCGTGGAAGGAGTTTCATCTTTCTCCATCCACTCATTTAAGTAAGCTGTGAGACGATCAAGGAACTGCACAGCTGTCTCCTTGTCTTGGAGACAAGCTCGCATGAACTGAACTTTGGCGTCGTCTACTGTGAGACCATACGCCTTAATGAGTGCAGCTTTCATCATCTCATATGTGAGATTGTCTCCACGAATTCTGTGGAGAATATCGAGGGCAGGGCCCTCAAATAAACTAAGAAATTGAAGCCGCTTAGCTGCCTCATCCAGTTGATATAAGTCTGCCATGTCCTCAAAACGAGCTATGTACGGCTCGATTCGCTCGCTTTCCTTGTATGAAGGAAGCTTGATGCGTGGGGTCGCCAGGACATGTGCAGGGAGAACGCTCGTGGAGCTTGGACCAACTGCAGCAGACGTGTCTGAAGCCAAGGAATCTCGCTTGAGCTTCAGCACTTCAAGTTCATGTTTTTCGCGTGCCTCACGTTCTGCACGTTCGTGCTCTCGTTCTCTCTCACGTTGTTGTAACTCGTATTGACGTTCTCTCTCTCGTTCCTCACGCTGTTCTCGCTCATGTTCTAAGTCGAGTTCGCGCTGTTTCTGCTCGTGTTCGCGCTGTTCTCGCTCGTATTCGCGCTGTTCTCGCTCGTGTTCGCGCTGTTCTCGCTCGTATTCGCGCTGAATTCTACGCTCTTCACGAGCATCTTTCTCACGTTCTTGCTCGTAATTGAACCGTGAGAGAACGTAACTCTGTATTTTCTCTGGGTCTGTGAGACCCATATCTTTGGCTTCCTGTACATAAGCACTGGCTGCCATGATGCTAGCTCAATTTACTAAGTAACCGAAACTGAGTACTGACTGCTTAGCGACGAATACTAATAAACACAAGTAAAGAATACAGACACGAGCTAGTGGTGACCAGTCTTATCTAGTTAACTGGCAAAGATTAAAGCAAAAATGCGAATAACTAAGAACTCTCAATAATTAACACAATGGGTACGGCGGCTACCCAGGAGCGAATAAAATCGTCTGGCGTTACCAAGAATAAACTAGAGTTAAGTACTCTATTGATTAATAAAGCAAAAATTCACTTGCTAAATCAACGGTAACCACCAGTAAACTTGTGCCTATAAACTTTAATGATAAATTCCTAAATATGAACGAGTGAGCACTATCTCGTGAATAGCTTTATAGCTAGGAGTTAATATCCTGGAATGAGGTCGCCAATTGTCACGGGGTTTTTATAATATCACGGTAATTTTGGAATATAAATGCTTAAATATTATTTAAATTGATATTAATATTCAATAATATTGAAGAGCAGAGACAATGATTGTCTTACTAAATCAAGCAACGATTCTCTAAGAACGAGAATTTATAAACTTTCTCAACAGTACACAGCAGAGACTAATTACTCACAAATGCTGAATTAGTACTGTTAGCCACTGGAGAAAGTTACTTCACCCCTGACAATAAACAACTAATACTAATAATAATAATCACGTCCTTGCTGATGCTTAACTCCTATGGCACAACGGATTTTAAGTTAATACAACAAGACTGGTCTAAGTACCAGTTATGAAGGCAAACGTTTATGCAAGCTAGGAGCTATATGGAAAATAAGCTTAATTATGGAGAAATGAAACAAGATTTTACTTTACATTAAGCTCAAGAAATAGAACTGTTAAATTTATTGATTACAAAAAATAAATTTAACGTTACAATTCAAATCAAATTAATGAGACGCACTCACTCACTCACGCAATAGCTAAATACTTACGCCTAGGAAAAAAAAACACTTTAACTAACTCTTAAGACTACAAAATACAAAAGGAAATACTATAGTCGATGAATGCTTTGTATCACCAAGGTGGGAGTTTGAAGAAACCGTACTCTGTGGAGCTTGGGCGCTAGCGACCTCTTCTCTCGCACTTCTGGAACACAGGACCTCTCTCCATCACAGCAAACACTAGACTGACCAAGTCGTGGGAAAGAAAAGCGGAGCACTAGGCCGCATTTTCTAACGGTCGAGTGAGCAGGAGCGAACAATAAAAAAACAATAGTATCGCTCAGTACAGCACTTAATGACGTGCATTAAATCGGTCACTTTTGAAAACGGTGACGAATGTTTTGAAAAGTATACTCCTAAATGGAGGGAGAAACGGTTAGCTGAGCGATACACAATGAGTTTTCCACTAATAGTTCGTGGCTTCTCACAAAAGGGAAATGTCGCGAATTGATTCGTGACAAATACTTTCATTAAATTTGACAACTACATCTTCTTGAAATGTTCTTTTAATGCAGCATTATCCATTGCATTAAATATGAATGTTGTTTTAGTATGCTTTCACTATAAAGAAAGCAAAAGAGCTTATTAGTCCTAATCCATTGGTAAATTATAACACAGTATACAAGCTTTCATAGAGCTCATCACACTCTAATAAAAGCCAAATGTGTCTATTCGTGTGAATTTTGTTTCTCCTGGCAAGAGTAACTTTGTTATATGCGCGTGACTGTTGAACTAATTATTCTGCAATCAGACATAACATCATCTTTGATGCCAAGATTAATTTAACCTGGCAACAGATGCCAAATTTCATAAATTCTCTATCAGCACAGGATTAATGCATCATAGAAAACAACGGTATCCTTTAGATCCTCATGGATAAGTTTCATATACAGTACACTGAATCTCACGCTTTGTAGAGAAAATAACACATACAGTACAGTCACTACGATTACTAACCAGATGCTGTAAATGTAGCCTACTAACAAACTGTGCAGCCTATCATCATCCAAATTTACTTTACATTCCATAAATTCATCCCACGATAGTAACCGAAATAACAGCATTCTGACCACACACTCATGCGAAAAATTCACCAGAACAAAATTCCAACAAGATAAAACATGTCAACAAATAATTTAATCCTTTCAGTACCGGGACGTCTTTCACAGGTTTCTGTTACCCTCACATGGCCACTTGTACTGAAGCATTAAAAACATATATATTTCAAAGCATATCTTTATTTCCTTCATTACGATGATATCTTTTAAATGCCGAATTCTTCTTGTCTTCGATTATTATTATTATTATTATTATTATTATTGTTGTTGTTGTTGTTGTTGTTGTTGTTGTTGTTGCTGTTGTTTTTATCATTATCATTATTAGTATAATTATTATTATTATTATTATTATTAGAACGAGCTTTACTTAAGATGTTTTATTTCTGAGTCGATTAATTCGTGGTTGTAGGTTTTGGCCTTTTATGGTTAAGGTGTTACTTTATACATTTTTGACGAAAAATTCATATGTAGTGGTCAAACTGATGAATAGCTGATATTAAAATATGTTTTTGAGGGGTTAAATCTAGTAATATTCGATTTCTCACTTCTCTGTAGGAGCGTATTGTTTTTTTTTTTTTTTTTTTCATTTCTTCAGATTATACAATATCCGATGCACACAGATAAAAATAACTCTAATACCTCCATCGATTTTTTATTACTGTGATTATTACAGGCACAAAAAATGCAGTAGAGTTTTTAAGTTCGTCATAGACACTCGTCAGAGCATCGGTGCACAGCCTGGCACTCTTATTGTGCTTTGTATATATTTGTGTTAAAAATCGATAGAATTCATTGAACTTTGGGTATGTGCTCAAAAACCACTTATACAAAATAATTCTGGAAGAAAAAGAAAGACCAGCTTCCGTTAAACTATATAAAAACACGTCTTTAGGGTGTGTGTGTGTGGACATTTTAATTCCATGACTAGTGCTTCCTTGTTGTATATTGACATTTCCTTTGTCTTCTGTTAAAACTGGGAATGAAACTTTTTCAAACACTTTATTTAACAACCAAGACTTCTTGCCAGACAATGAAACATGAAAAACCAATGTAGAACCACCGAAACACTAGGTTTCATCGTTACTGACGTACACTTTAGGCACCTATGTACAAGAGTGGGTGTCAGATTTATCAGTAGTCTGCCTAGCTGTTTCTGCCATGTTTGTCATTTTACTCTCAATCTCTTCCATTTACTTGAGTCTTCCCATCCTCCTTAACTCGCCGTTACACCATCATCTCATTTTTACTGTTTCTTCCATATTTATATATATTTCTTGTTATCACTATCAGTCTACCATTGAACTTTGACGTCTCACCACTAACCTTCCGTACTGATCACTTTCCTTCCCACCTGACCACTTTCTCTCCCAACTGACCTTTGCTTTCCACCTGACCACTTTCCTTTCCAATTGAACTCTCCTTCCCAACTGACCGTCTTCCTTCCTAACTGACCACTTCCCATCCTTACTGACCACTTCCCTTCCCAAATGACCACTTTCCATCACTATTGACCACTTCCTAACTGACCACTTCCCATCCTTACTGACCACTTCCCTTCCCAAATGACCACTTTCCATCACTACTGACCACTTCCTAACTGACCACTTTCCATTCCTACTGATCACTTTCCTTCCCAACTGACCAGCTTCCCTTCCTTACCTACCACTTTCATTCCCTACTGACCACGTTTCTTCCGCACTGACCACTTTCCTTCCTCACTGACCACTTTTCTTCCTTACCGATCACGTTCATTCCCCACTGACCACTTTCCTTCCCTACTGACAACTTTCCTTCCTTACCAGCTTCTTTCCTTTCCTGCTGAACACTTTCCTTCTTTACATACCCTTTTCCTTCGCTGCTGATCAGTTTCCTTTCCAACTGACCATTTTCTTTACCTACTGACCACTATCCTGCTTTACTTACCCTCGTCCCTCCCAGCTGATCACTTTCCTTTCGTACTGACCATATTCTTTCCCTGGTGACCACATTCTTTCTCTGATGACCATTTTCCTTCCCTACTGAGCACTTGCCTTCCTTGCTGGGAACTTTCTTTCCCTAGTGACTCTTTTCCTTCCATGCTGACCATTTTCCTTCGTTGCTAACCATTTCATTCCTTACTTGCCACTGTCCTTCCCTGCTGACCACTTTTGACAAGTCTCTCTGCTGACCACTCATCAAAATTTTATTTCTCTGCTGACCACGTTCCTGCTGTGCTCGCCATTCTCCTTCCCTACTCACCACTCTTCTTCCCTACAGATTGCTTTCCTGACCTTCAGAAAAATTTTTCCTCCCTACTGGTGACTTTCGACTGCATTCTTTACCTGCTGACATTCCTATCGTATTCGCAACTCTCCTTCTCTACTCACCATTTCCTTCACTGCTCACCACGTTCCTCCTTTACTTACCTCTTTCCATCCATTTCCATAATTTTCGCTTCTCCTTCCCTCCCTATTTCTCTGCTTCCATCATGACCCTGTTTCTTTATAAACCCTTTCCTTTCATCCCCAGCTCCTTTATTTCTTCCACTTTTCCTCCCCCCCCCTCCCTATTCCTCTCCTTACCACTAATGTCTTGTACACTTCTTTTAGAGGGTAACGAGGAGCCAACACGTGGAGACCCTGTGTACACTGGGTGGAGAGAAGCCGCTGTGATGTCCACACAGGAGGTAAACCTCACAATACCCTGTTCCTCTTCTTCGGAGGGACCCTTGTGAGGCACTGGTTCCTACCTGTACGACTGCTCCGCAGAGGCAGTTGCTTACATGTGGTTGACGTGTCTGTTTTGCCACAGACCTGGGTTAAGCAACAACACCTTTTTGTTCATTTTCTTCTTCATCTGTTTAATATTTTACAAGGAGTAATCTTGAATCCATGACTTCCATTTGTTGTTAGCCCATGTAAGGGAGTCTACATATGCTTAAAGTACTCGTAATTTTACTTGTTCATTACTAACCTATATTACCATAAGTATTCATGAACAATAAAGATTAATTTTAAAAATGCCACAAACAATGTATTGAGTCGTACACAAATAATCTTACAACAGAATGGGTAAATACTAAAGATAAAGGTACTGTGAGTGTGTTGCCACGTATCATGGCAACACAGCAAGTCGCCTCATGCAGTCACAATGAAGGAAGGACGAATGAATGGCAAAATAGTTGTGTTTAGTCGTAGTGAAATGTACGAGTAATATTCCACTGAAAAAAGACTCTTAATCACTTAAAGTAAACATGTTTATATCCTCATTTTGGAGACATCTGTGGACATAATGTTAATAATAGTACAGGTATAATTCTCTACTTGCAGTATAGTATACTGTGATATAAACTAAGGAAAATATCTTTTACACAAGAAAATGATTTATTAAATCTGCAAATTACATTATGTAGCGGAGAGTGGTGATGGTTTGGCAACTTTTTAAGGAAAATATTTGTCAAAAAGGGTATTAACAGCAACTACAACGCTTTAATGCCAAAATGTTGTCCCATCCTTCGGCCAAAAAATGTGTAATATTCAAACCTCTGGTGCTTTAAGTTTCTGCTGAGGATGTCAAAGCGAGGAATCTAAAACGTCTGAACCATCACTCACTGTCAGGATAGTTCGGTCACAAAAGTGGGATGATCTGGCCACATATAACACTAGTCCAGATCATATACAGCAGTGGTTCTTAAACTTTCTCGTGCAGCAGACCCTTTTTATTAAAACTAATCATGTGGTGGACTCTTAATTATGAGTAGATTTCCCTCCTACCCTGACTCTTGAGTTTAAAGGTGTTTGTAGACTATAATATAATAACATTGGTACTGAATTATATATTAATGGCTTAACTTGAAAGTAACTTTTCAAATTTTACTTCACATAACTGTCATAACATTATTCATTCTACAATTTATTACATGTTTTATCTTATACTCAGATTAGCCTGTGGAACCCTTGGAACATTCCACGGACCCCTGGGGGTCCACGGACCACACTTTAAGAAACATTGATATACAGTAATAAAATTATGGAAATCAGTTACTAGGCAAAATGTACTGAAACAAACCTATTACATAGTATTTAACACAAAAATTGCTCCATACACAACACCAGGTATACCTAATTGTCTGATATGATTTCATTCATCATTCAATCCTACATTGCCCGATGAGGAGCGTAGGAGCCCGGGGCTAGACAAGTTAGGCCTGACAGTTATGAGTGACCAGCCTCACTCATCCCTGAATGGCATCATATGAGCAATAAATCCAAGCCACCCCTTGAATATAAACGAGTGAGTGGATGTTGAGTGCCCCCACCTACCACACTGCTGCCTTCAAAAATAAGATAAACTGGACAATAAATTTATGAATTTCCAATTCACCCCTCCACACACACACCAGATACACATACACAAACACTTTCACAACCTTAGTCATTTTAATTTACAGAATTGCTTGGAAGGGGGATTTTCCCATGGGTCTTATGACCATCATGAATGATGTTTTAATTACATTCTTCTATTTTCATTATAAAGTTTTGCAAGGCTCCTTTGATTTTTATGTCTATTTTAGGGTGCTTTATGGCAAATTGGTGGAACAGCTTATTTGTGGCTATTGCTGTCCTGATTTCATTCAGTTTGGCACATAACCAGTTTTAACATTGGCGTGAAAAGCTGTTTTTAACAGTTTCCTCTCACTCTGTATAATAAGGTCTGCCCCTAATAGTCCATACAGTTCTGTGCTTTATCTTACCAAATACATGATTAAGATTTTCTAACATTTCTTCTCCATTGTTATTGTTGAAATGACTGTCCACATATGATGGCTCAGAATCTGTACTGACCACCGTATAACTGTCATCAGTCGGGGAATCATGCAGTACATTTGTGACTGTGTCATGTACTGATGAGCAGTCATCTCCTGGGCTACTGTCTACTGCACCATCATGTGTGCTGGCTCCAGGCTGCTCCAAAGCTAAATCTGTAAGGAGAAAATGATATTTTATTTATATATAAATACAGCATGGACATCTTTGGTTTCAGTACAATACTGTACTCATCTTACGAAGTAAATTGGCTACATCAACCTAAAAATATCATAATTAGTGAAAATCTTTCCTCATTCAATACTGTATCATGGCCTACACCTTCATTTTGATCAGAATCTCACCACCTATCTCCTCATTTTGAGAAACCATGATGCATGCCTTGTTATACAGACTTTACGGTCTCATTCTCAGTCTGTTGAACCTCCTAAATAAAGAAAAACAAAGGAAATACAATACTGTAGAAGGCAGAGAACAGATATTCGAATATTATTTTCCCCTATACCAATGCAGTGATTGTCAATGAATACTGACATTTAGTACAGTAATACCCCGATATACGATACCCCTAGATGCAATACCCTGGCTTAATGATGGGGGTAGAAATACCACCATACCCCACCTAACGCTGGACAAACCAAGGTTAAATGATGGGTTTTTATTTTTTTTTTTTCACCGATTTTGATGATATTTTTGACTAACACTATATGTTTATGTTGATTTATAAACAGTTTTTAAATTTAGATTAATGTTTTAGTCACAGATGAGGTGAACATTGTCATTTTGGGGTACTGTTTACTAAGTCTGATTTTTTCCAGACATATTTGACGATTTTCAGATTTTTGTTGTTGGAATCAGTGAATTATTTACAGGTGTTAGGAATAAGTTAGCTTCTTTTACAGCTGTTGGGCCATTTGTATTGACTTGAAACTTATTTTGGGGCTCATTTGGGTGGGTTTTGGACTTGGAGGGGGGAACCCTAGCTTGAAAAATGCATTCCATTACTTTACATGTTAAATCCACCCCGATATATGATACCTTGCCTAACGATGGGTTTTTAGCCAACCAGTTACATCATTAAACTGGAGTATACCTGTAGAGGAGTAGACCGTAGCACCAGTCGAGCAGAGCAGTACTCCCAAGGTGGGTGTAAAGCTGATAACAGGGAGAGCCGGAGCTCCCGTTCATCAGTCCTCGGGACTAGTTCCTGGCCATCCCCTTTTGCTGAACTTTTTCAGTGTTTCAGTAACACAGAGAGTAGGCCAGCATGCTCTCCAATACAAGTTTCTCAAACTGTCAGCACCAAATTACATGCACAGTACACACTACACTTCCTTTTCGGGATTTATGGCAAAATGTAATTATTAAAGATATATGAGGTGGCTGGGAGCGTAAAATGTAAAGAGCATAACACCTTTAAATGAGTAAACACACTGGTACATACCTACCTGAACGCTGGAACGAAAATACACACACACACACACACACACACACACACACACACACACACACACACACACACACACACACACACACACACGTACGCACGCACGCACGCACGCGCGCGCCCACACACAGAGAACACTAGCGAGTGAGGCAAAACGCTTGTTATATCCGTCCATATTCAGCATCAGTAATTCCACTGTTTATACAACAAATATCACACACGGGTTAGCGACCGTTCATGCAAATATGGAGTTCTAACAGAACACCATCGCTCATTGTGTTAATATGTAACTGAAAACTGAAAGGTTCGCACTATGACGGATATTTGGATTATAGATTGGATTTTATTTACTTCGACCATTTATTTTTTACGTACGTCTAGTAACCGTGGATATGACAGTTCAATTAGTTTGTAATTCCGCAGCTGATGACTGTTACTAATATTTTATAACGTATATTTTACTTGTAGTACAAGCAGTAGTAACACAGTGTGATTACCAACCTAAAAATGCTAAACATGGAATGAGAGAGGATTAACAAGCTGACAATCATAAGGTCAAAGCAGAGATGTTAACTGGCAGTGTCGTGCAATGAATGTTATGCAGACTATTGATAATTATGAATAATAATGGCAATGAAATCAAAGCATCCTACAGTATGAAAGTCACTTTCCTTCCTTCACTGAATCAAACCTCTGCCCTCTGACATTTGATTTTCTGTGCTCGACCTGATGAAAGTGACAGATAACAGTCCTCCCACACACATTTCATTCCTACTGTTATTTTTTTTTTCAAATCACTCCCTTGTTACCCTCACTAATGATGTAGCTTATTATTTCTGTGTATTTTCTTCTTCACGCTACTCTCTCATCTAATTTCCATATATCCCTTTTCCACATTTTAGATTTTCACCTAGTGTCTGTATTACGTTGGTGATCCTGCTGAAATTAACTCTCTTATCACTGATAAGCCACTTTTTCCTATTGTAACTTCTACCTTTACTCTGTCTCTTCGTCTCTCATTTTCTCTTCCACGCATCCATTATCTCAGTTAAGGTTTTTCAGATCCTTTACAGTTTTTACACTACCCTGGTCATCATTTTCTCCTTTTCCTTATCACTAATCCTCTTTCTGTCTGATTTCCCATCTTTTCCAACTCTTTCTTGCATTCTTTATAACAATTTAATAGTTTAAAGTCTTTCCTTTCTTGTTCTGGTTAAATGCCCTTATGTAATTTTCCCTACATTTATCGTTAATTCTGTAGTTGTTCACAATACTCCTCTGTTTTCCAGTCTCCGTAGTCCTTCACGTTTCTGAGCAAAGGTTACAGCCTTGCTGGCTGTTACCTCATTTTTTGCCGTTTAGCTTCATGTTCTCCTGGAATTGTAATACGAGAATAATTTTTTAGGACCTCATTAAAGCTCTAGTTCCCTGCAACAGAAATAGCCATCAAAACAAACATTAACCCCTTCACTCCTAATACCTCTTTCATGTACTGTAGTTTTGTTTCTTGTTACCAAACCGATTTTATCCATGAGATTAAGGAAAGCCTCGCATAGAATAATTTATAAATAATATTTCATTAAACGCTTCAGCATGATCACACTGTTTTTTTCACTCTTATTACCAGCAATCAGTTACACTGAGCTTCATCAAATACTATAAGTCTAACCACCCTTGGCACTGTGTAAGCTTGTACCTTCCATATTACTCGATAAACAGATACTGAGGAAAACCAACAGATGTTAAGGATGAAACTTAGCATCATAGGCTGTGATGTCTGTCCAAAAGCTGTTATTTCTCTTCCTAACGTGACGTAATCCTACTCTGCAACGAACAAATATGTCACTGTGATTGTCAAGCCATAAAACACACACACACACACACACACACACACACACACACACACACACACACACACACACACACCCACACACAGTCACTTTCACAACTACAGAAAACAGTGGACTCGGCACGGTACAACCCCGGCATAAACAATGCCGCCAACCTATTCACAGAAAACAACACAACACTAAAAAAAAAAAAAAAAAAAAAAAAAAAAAAAGAACAGCGTCACACAAGCAAAACAAAGCACACCACAATATACAACGAAGCACTACACCAAGTACAACAAAACCTGCTTGCACAACACAAAGCCTGGAGGTACAGTACTAAAGGCATGTATAAAATCATTCTCTCTCTCTCTCTCTCTCTCTCTCTCTCTCTCTCTCTCTCTCTCTCTCATTATTTTAGGTATTCCAAAACTAGTTTAAAGAAGGTCCTATATATTCTGTGCAAGGGATGGGTGAGGTCAGGACTGCTTGTGTTTGAGAAGTGGCTTGTGTTCGCAAGTTAATGCCCTTACATTTCCTTGTTGCATACCAGAACTTCATTTAATTTTTCCTTCGTTTCTAGCTTTATGTTTACTTATTATGTGCCATGATAACTTTTTCTTTTTTATCTAGTATAACAGTACACTCCCGTACTATCTCCATCGCCATTATTAAACCCTGTTTAACCTGACAAACGTAAGTCACTCATTGACTTCTAGTGCATTGCTGTCATCGATTGAAGCCTTAGGGAGTAGCAGTTGCGGAAATTTAGAGCGATTTATTTACCTCTTACATAAGATTCGGTAAATCTTATTTCATCGTTGCACAACAAAATAAAACTCTTATAGTGAACGGCGGTGTGAGGCTGACTGCAGTTGACGACGGTGAAAATCCTGTACTCAGGTCAAACTGAGCGAAAGTTCGCTACATTTACACTGACAACTAATTGTTGTGTAGCGTGGTGTATGTGATACACGGTGTAGGTGTGACAGTTGTAATGTAACTGTACCTACGTGTAAAATGATACAGTAAATTTAATAATATGGCGACGACGAAGGCAGAGGAGAAGAGGCGGCAGCGTGCGGCAGACGATCAGCTGGCCCGCACAGCAAAACTGCTAAACCCATCGCTGTACCTGCAAAATCAATTAAGGTGGAGCATCAAAAGTGTCAATAAGACAAAAATTCTTATTACATTACAATTACTCTCTCTGCCTAGCAATCAGTACATGCTATGAAAGGTACGCTCTAGCTGAAAAATACGAGTGACAGCCTACGCTTCGTACATTCGAGGTCGCCATTAATTCATTAGGTACATTATTAACCAGGAAACGTAGTCCTTGGACGCCGTTGGTCTCGAGGACTCGTGTAGTTTAGTGGTTAAACTTAACTCTACACTTACGATTAGTGTCGGCAAGTTGAGAATCCTTGTGCAAACTCGGGCTCGTGTGTCCTCATAAACAGCCTCGGAAAGCACACGGGTCCTCAACCTCCCTCTTAACCTAGTGCCTATATTAATATCAGGCAACTGAAAATCCTTATGCAAACTCGGGCTCATGTGTCCGCAGACACAGCCTCAGGTCGCCTCTGTGGGGTTCTCTCTCGAACTTCTCACTTAACCTACAGTACTTATATTAATATCAGGGAGCTGAGAATCCTTGTGCAAACTCGGGCTCGTGTGTCCGCAGACACAGCCTCGGACTGCACATGGGTCCTCAAACTTCCCCCCTTTAGCCTAGAGTACACATGTATATACAATATCGGGACAGCTGAGAATCCTTACGCAAACTCGGGCTCGTGTGTCTGCAGACACAGCCTCGGGTCGCCTCTGCGGGTTCTCAAACTTTCCCCCCCTTAAACTACGGAACACGTGTATACAGGTCTTGGACATAATGTGTCCTGTGGGACCAACGGGCGAGACATCAGGTCTTACTGGTACACTATTAACAATGAATTCAAAAGAGTTCACGGCCACAGAGGGCTCGCGAATCCAGATATGGAAACTAGGCTGGTCCTTGGATTACGTAAATCTCTGAGGACGCCTTCCAGAATCAGTGTACAAGTTACCCGTGTTAGTCATCAGTTAGCAGGCGAAACATCAGGTCAGCACCTACGTTATCACTTCCCATGATGTATCTCACAACAAGGTTAAACTGCTGTAAATACAGTGTCCAGAGTGTCAATCTTGCATTAGCCATCTTGGTCGTGCTAAGACTAGTGAGTGGCAGATGATCAGTTTCCAGAGTGAATGGTGCCCCAAACAAATAATAATAATATTTTTTAACACCATCAACCACAGCCAAGAGTTTCGTCTCAACAGTACTGTAATTCCTCTCGGCGGGTTTTAGCCTACGGCTGTGGTATGCCACTGGGAAGATTCCACCTTCCGATTCCTGCATCAATACGGCACCTACTCCATCTTGTGAAGCATTAGTGCACAGTATGAAAGGTTTGTTGGAATCAGGCAACTACAAGATAGGCTCCTTGCACAACATGTTCTTAAGAGCGATAAAAGATCACTCTTGCGCTTCTCCCCATTCAATGGTGTTTGGAGCATATTTCCGTAGCACCTCTTACAACGGTTGGGCAATGAGAGCAAAGTTGGGGATAAAACTCCTATAATATCCCACTACGCCAAGGAATGCCCTAACCTGTTTCTTGGTCATGGGTCTCGGGGCTTCTCTAACCTTCCTGATCTTGTCACCCTGACACCTGCAGTGATTGTTGCCAACAATATGTCCGAGGAACTCCACCTCACTGTGAGCAATCTTGCATTTGCTAGGCTTCACAGTCATGTTGAAACTCTGGATTCTACTGAAGACAATTTCCAAGAGTCTGAGGTGCTCCTCCAACGTGGTGGAATGAACGAGGACATCATCAACGAACATCTCTACTCCTACAATACCATGGAGCACTTGTCTCATGGCACGATTGAATACTGCTGGGGAATTGGTAAGTCCAAATGGGAGGACTCTATACTGGTACAACCTCCTAGGAGTAGCAAAGGCAGTGAACTGACGGCTCTCGGGGTGAAGGGGAATCTGGAAGAATCCCTTCGCCAAATCGAGCTTTGTAAAATATCTTGACCCTGCCAGCTTGGAGAAGATGGCAATGTGGTCACTCATCGGCTCAGCATCCACTTTGGTGATTGCATTGAGCCTTCTATAGTCGCCACAAATCCTGACTCCACCATCTTTCTTGCGAACTACTACCATTGGACTGCAGTAAGGAGATGAGGACTTTTCAATAATACATGCAATCTCCATGTCGGCAATTTCGTTGTCTACTGCGCCCAGTAGTCGCATGGGAATCGGGTATGGCTTAACCTTTACGGGAGTATCGCTGGTCAACTCAATCTTGTGACAATCAACCTTTGCAAGTCTAGGTTGGTCAGAGAAGACATCAGTATACTGACAGAGCAGTGACCTTATGGCATTCTGATCACCTAATGCTAAGTCAGCATTAAGTAAAACATCTCCGACAGTCTCTTCCTGATGGGACTGAGCGGTTAAGGGCTCGTCATCATGGTCATCAGCTGGGATCACCGCAGCTGCCCCGGTTTCTTCCAGTGGCTGGTCATTATCATCAGCTACTCGTAGGCCAGTCTCCTCAGGGTCTGACTCATGATAAGCCTTCAACATCTTAATGTGGAACCTTTGGCAAAGATTCCCCATCTGAATTATGTAGTTGAGGTCTGAAATGCGCTCTACTACATCAAATGGACCCTTCCACTGCGCCAACAACTTGTTCTGGGCAGTGGGGAGTAACACCAGGCACTTATCGCCTGGACTAAACTTCTGAAGTTTTGCCTTCTCATCATAATAGGCTTTCTGAACTTCGTGCGCCCTGATCAATTCTTCCTTAGCTAACTCGCATGTCGACTGGAGGCGCTCAGCTAGATCAAGGACGTAGGTGTAGGTGGTCTTGACTTCAGGATCAGGTTCTTCATCGTCCCACAACTCGCAAAGGACTTGAAATGGTCCACGGACCGACTTTCCATACACCAGTTCAAAGGGTGAGAACTTCAAGGAGTGCTGTGGGGCTTCTCGATAAGTAAACAGAAGAGGAGCAAAGAACCGCGGCCATTCCTTTGGCTGTTCGGCAGCCATGTGCTTAACATCTTCTTGAGAGTCCCATTGAACCTCTCACATAGCCTGTTACACATGGGATGATAAGGTGTAGTTCGCAGGCCTTGGATGGACAACAACCTGAATGCTTAGTTCATCATTAAAGAGGTGAACTGCGAACCCCTAGGAGAGATTGGCCCAACAATGTCAACTGCTACTCTCTCGAACGGTTCAGAGATTACAGGCATTGGTTTCGATGGCGCAGGAGGGACACGTCCCAGGTCAGTGGTACGCTGACACACATCTCAGGAACGCACAAGCCTTTTTATTTCCTGTCCCATTCCTGGCCAGAAAAAGTCAGCATGGATGCGGTCAGAGGTTTTCTTTTGGCCCATATGATCTCCCATGACTGAACAATGACCCAATTCGAACACTGCCCGGCGATACTTCGTGGGAACGACGAACTGCAATCGAACCTCACCCTGGGGTGTTTGTGACTGACGGTACAGCTGTCCTCGCTTGTGAAGGAACCTGGCTTGAACTCCCCGTGAATACTTAATCAATTTACCCTCTAGCTTCTTATGCACTGAGGCAAGTGTCGTGTCAGACTGTTATTCTTGGACAATGTCTTGACTACGAATCAAATCTTGCGGCGTTGCGACGGTCAATGGGATGACACGATTCGGAGCCTTGGCCATGGCTCGTGTTACTGTAACAGCTGAAGTCTGAGTAGCAACATCTACGGCGCAACTGTTTTTGATGCCCGGTATTTTGCCGATAATGAGGTCAAACAAGGGTTCTGGCATGACAACAGCAGCTGTCAAGCCAGTGTAGAAAGGAGATGCCACCTGGATACGTGCATCAAGGAACAATCTCAGTGACCATCAATAAGTCTAACTTGGATCTGCTTACCCGTGTACTCGTCGGGCTGAATTAAACTTTGTTTGACAGAGCACCCTGAGGAACCATTATCTCTCAGGACATTTACAGAAACACCTCCCACAAACCCTGGCTGAACAAGAAAGGCAGTGTTACTGGTGGAAGGGTCTGAGGAGCTAGCAGCCAGTCATTAGTGAGACTGCGGAATAAACCATGCAGCAAATGTGGTGCCCTAAGAACTTGGTACCTGAGGGGTCGTGCTCACCATCTGAAGGGCTGGAGCATTGACCACATGTGGAGAAGGGTTCACTGTCGTTGGGGAACTAGTGAACTGCAAAGTACCTGTACTGGTGGGGTTGGCACCACTGTACGCTTGTTGTGGCATAAGGGCTGCATTTGCATCCTGCCTCCGATACACTAAAGTCGATTGTCCTGACTGAGGGTTACGTGGTTTGTCCTTGCCCTGCTGCTGCTTGAAATACCGGTACTGCTGCTGGTTAGGGTTCTGTTTATCATACCGCTTCCACTCAGGTTTGTGAGTGTTTTGCTCATGGTCCTTTTTCTGCGGTTTCGGACCTTGGCCATTTTTCTGAAAACGGCCTTGTTGCTGGAGTTCAGTCTGAGACGGTTTCCCAGATTTATCAGATTTTCTGTTCCAGGTATGCTGCTTGCGAGTTTGATACCCGTATGCAGTGAAATATGCATCAGCCTTCTTCACCATTTGGCTGGCATCTCTTAACTGCCAGATCTTAAGTTGAGCCATAAGTTCAGCAGGCCACGACTTTTCTAGCTGCGTGCGCAGCATAACGTCAATTATCCCCTCACACGTGGAAGGAGTTTCATCTTTCTCCATCCACTCATCTAAGTAAGCAGTAAGCCGGTCAAGAAACTGAACGGCAGTCTATCCTGTAAACGTGCCCTCATGAACTGACTCTTGGCGTCGTCAACTGTGAGACCATACGCTTTGACAAGTGCGGCCTTCATCATCTCATACGTGAAATTGTCTCCACGAATTCTGTGGAGAATATCGAGGGCAGGGCCCTCAAACACGCTAAGAAACTGAAGCCGCTTAGCTGCATCATCCAGCTGGTACAGTTGAGCCATGTCTTCAAAACGAGCTATGTATGGCTCAATTCGCTCGCCATCTTTGTATGGGGGAAGCTTGATGTGTGGGGTCGCCATAACATGTGCAGAGAGAACGGTCGTGGAGCTTGGACCAACTGCACCAGATGTGTCTGAAGCCAAGGAATCTCGCTTGAGCTTCAGCATTTCAAATTCGTGTTTTTCGCGTGCTTCTCGCTCGGCACGTTCATGTTCTCGTTGTTCACGCTCGTATTCACGTTCTCTCTCACGTTGTTCTAACTCGTGTTGACGTTCTCTCTTGCATTGTTCTAACTCATGTTGACGTTGTTGTCGCTTTTGTTCTAACTCGAGTTCGTGTTGTTTCTGCTCGTGTTCGCGTTGTTGTCGCTCTTGTTCTAACTCGAGTTCACGTTGTTTTTGTTTGTGTTCACGCTGTTCTCGCTCGTATTCATGCTGTTCTCGCTCGTATTCGCGTTGGATTCTACGCTCTTCACGAGCATCTTTCTCACGTTCTTGCTCGTACTTAAACCATGAGAGGACGTAACTTTGATTTTTTTCTGGGTCAGTGAGGCCCATATCTTTAGCTTCCTGTACATAGACACTGGCTGCCATGATGCTAGCTCAGTCTAAATAACTAGCAACTCAGTACTGACTGCGATTTTTTTTTTTTCAGAGAGATACCAATAATAAAAAATAAAGAATATAGGCACGGTTTAGTGGTGACCAGTTTTATCTAATTAAACTGGTAAAGAACGACAATTGAACAAACAACTGACTGTCAAAACTATTATGTAAAATAATAAAAATGAATCAATAATCACTAGTAAGGTAGTGCCTATAGACCTTAATAATAAATACCTAAGTATGAAAAAGTGAGTATTATCTCGTGAATAGCTTTAGAGCTAGGAGTTAATATCCTGGAATGAGGTCACCAATTGTCATGGAGTTTTTAAGATTATACAATATTAAATGATGTTCAATAATACTGATGAGCAGGGACAATGATTGTCTTGCTAAATCAAGCAATGATTACACTATGCCAGCTTGCTTCGCCAATTCTCTCAGAACGAGAATTTATAAACTTTCTCAACAGTACACAGCAGAGACTAATTACTCACAATTGCTGTTTATTAGTCCTGTTAGCCTCTGGAGAAAGTGACTTCACCCCTGACAATAAATAACTAATACATATCAGGTTCTTGCTGATGTGTTAACTCCTAGAAGGCACAACAGATTTTAAGCTTAATACAACAAGACTGGCCTAAGTACCAGTTATGAATAGCAAAGCGCTTATGCAAGCTAGGAGCTAATAGAGAAATAAGCTTAGTATGGAGAAATGAAACACGAGTTTACATTACATTAAGCTCGAGAAAAAGAACTGTTAAATTTATTGATTACAAAGAAATAAATTTAACATTACATTTCAAAATGAATTCAACATAAAGAGATCGCACTCACTCGCTCACTCAGAAGCTAAACTCTTAAACCTAGGAAAATACGAAAAGGAAATACTGGTCAGAGAGTGGACTAAGCGGATGACTGGGTGTCGTTACTGAGGAAGAACACTGCACTCACTGTCTCTCGCCAATCAGCTATGTGGACGGTGGGAACTAGGTGTCGTTGAGGAAGGACACTGCCACACACAACCTACTTCTGTGACGCTCAAATCTTGACTGACTAGCTCGTGGGAAAGAAGGGAGCGCTGTATCCTGATTTCTAACGGTTAAAATGAGCGAAACACGCCTAAAACAAATCGCTCAGTGGAAGCACTAATGTCTCACACAAAGACGATCACTTATGACGGTGAAAAATTGATTTGAAAACACTCCCGGCAGAGTGAGTGGTTAACTGAACGTTAAACTGGGATTCCACTAGAGTTCGCGGTTTCCCACAAAAGCCAGTGTCACTAGCCGACTTGTGACACTGGGCAAGTGTGGAAGCATGCATGGATAAATTAGAAAGGAATGGGAGAGTGTTTTTGACTGGCGTTATCAATGGTAAAGTAAGGAATGTGAAGGTAGATGGAATAGTTTGTGACTAGGGTGGGTCTGTTGAGACAGATGAGAATGGCAGTGCTTTAGTGGACATTTTTGCCGGGAGGGGGTTGGTGATAGCCAATACACTCTTCAGACACAAAATGATCCATAGGTATACGTGGCGAGTGATGAGAAGGATGGATGGTGAACTGAATGAACGGAAGGCAATGATTATGTGTGTGTTTGTGAATGGATGAAAGTGTGTAATGGATGCAAGAGCATACAGAGATTCGGGGAGTGGACTTTCGGACCATCACTTGGTGGTGGTGAGAATAAAGGTCCAAGTGAAATGGAGAAATAGAAGATGTGAACGACAGGAGGAAGTAGTATATGCAAGGAAGGTGGAATAGTTACATGAGGATGGAAATAAGGCAGAATATAAGAGAGAAGTGGAGGAGCCATTGGGTTAATATGGATTGGAGCAGATGGGGGACGTGGAAGGTGTGTGCAAGATATTCACAGTAGAAATTTGTGCAGCATGTGAGGTGGTGTGTGGGGTGAGGAGAAGACAAAAGGGGGTACAAGGAACAGTATGGTGGAATGAAGAGGTGAGAGAGGCTTTGGTACAAAAGAAGAAAGCATATAGTGAGTGGATGAGAAATAGGGACATGGAAGAAGTCAAGAAACAGAAGAGAGAGTTATATGTAGAGAGGAAGAAAAAAGTGAAAAGATTAGTAAGAGAGAGGAAGAGAGTGGATGAGGAATTTGGAAGGAATTTGAGTGTAAAGTGGAGGGAATGTAAGAAAATGTTCTGGAAAGAGGTAAAGAGAGTTCAACAGGGTGCCAAAGAAGTTAGTCTTGGAGTGAAAGATAAAAATGGTAAATTACTAGTGGAGAAGGGAGAAAAAGTGAGCAGATAGAGAGAACACTTTAAGGAATTGTTGAACATAGAAATTGAAAATGATGAGAGTATAAGTGGCTGGGGAATCGCTGGGAGAGGGAGGGATGTGACAAGAGAGGAAGAAATCAGTAGGATGGAAATTGTGGAAGCAATGAAGAAAGTTCAAATGGAGAAAGCCCCAGGAATAGATGAAGTGTGTGATGAAATGCTTAAGCATGGGGGAGAGATAGTAGTAGAACAGATGTGGAAGATGTTCAGATTGGCCTGGGAGGAAGGTAGAGTCCGGGAGGATTGGAAGTCAGGTATAATTATGCCATTGTACAGAGGAAAAGAGGAAAAAAAAGAAGTGTGCAGTAATCATAGGGGCTTTTGTCTTCTTAGTGCTATATGAAAAGTATAGGAAAGGATACTTATTGACAGAGTTAGGGAAATAACAGAGGAATTAATTGGAGAAGAACAGGGAGGTTTTAGCAAGGGAAGAGGTTGTGAAGATCAGATATTCTTTCTCAGATCTTTAATGGAAAAGTTTCTAGAGATGGGAAAGGAGTTGTATGCAGCCTTCATGGATTTGGAGAAAACATATGACAGGGTGGATAGACAAGGGTTGTGGAAAGTATTTAGAACATACGGGGTAGATGAAAAGTTGTTGAATATTGTGAAGAATATGTATGAGGGTGGTAAGGCTGCAGTGCATGTAGAAAGTGAACTGAGTGAATTATTCTATTTGAAGGTTGGATTGAAACAGGGATGTGTCATGTCTCCATGGTTGTTGAATCTGTACATGGATGGGGTAATAAAAGAGATACAAGGTAGCGTAGTGGATGTTGGAGTGGCCCTAATGAAAGAGGGCAGTGTTTGGAAACTCCCTGTACTGTTGTTTGGAAATGGTACTGTTATGTGAAGATGAAGGGGAGCTGCAAGGCTTGGTGGATGAGTTTGGGAGAGTGTGTAAGAAACGGAATCTAAACGTGAATGTAGGGAAGTGTAAAGTTATGGTCTTCGAGAGAAGTGAAGTCAGTGAATGTACAGTGAGACTGGATTAGGAGGAAATGGCAAATCTGAGTGCATTTTAGTATCTCGGTAGTGTGATGAGTAAGGATGTAACTTAAGAGGGTGAAGTGTTTGAAAGGGTACAACAGGGAAGAAAGGTTGCTGGTTCCTTGAAAGCAGTGATAAGAAACAGGGAAGTGAGCATGGAAGTGAAAGAGTTTCTGCATGACAGTATTGTGATACCAACTCTAACGTATGGAAGTGAAGCTTGGACCTTGTTGGAGGGACAGAAATAAAGGGTGAGAGTAGTGAAAATGATTTATTTGAGAAGAGCATGTGCAGTCACAATGAGAGACAGACTGACAAATGAGGATGTGAAGAGACGTTGTGCTGTTGATGTGGATGTGATAAGATGCGTTAGGAGAAACACATTGAGGTGTTCGGCCATGTGGAGAGGATGAAGGGTGAGAGACTGACGAGGAGAGTGTATATGAATTAGGTGGAGGCGGGGAGATGGAGGAGGAGGCCAAGGATGAGATGGAGGGATGGAGTGGAGAGGTATATGAGAGAGGGGTGTGTGAGCTGGGTGTAGGGCAGCGAAATGGAGGGAGACAGGGTGAAGTGAAGGCGATTGTTTTGTGGCTACCCCTTACGAGATTAAGGTATCTGGCAAAAGATAGACAGAATACAAATTTTAGGCCTGATCCACCTAACACTGACCCCCTACCGCTAACGGGAGAGTCACCACCCCTGATATTATGTGGCATGTTGTAGGATGCAGATTTAAAAGATGGACCTTTAGGTTTTGGTTTCTTGCCGGGATGGCGAATTTGAAGGAACTTATGGAGAAAAAGGAAAAAACAAATTTTTACCCCTATTTTTTACATTTTTTGAGCCTAGAGCATGTCTATCTATCTATCTATTGCCAGACGCCTCAATCCCGTTTGGGGTGGCCACAAACAAATCGCCTCCAAGTCGCCCTGTCCCCCGCCATTTCACTCCCCTGCTCCCAACTCACACACCCCTCTCTCATATACTTCTCCACCCCATCTCTCCATCTCATCCTCGGCCTCCCCCTCCCTCTTTCCCCCTCCACCTCACTCACATACACTCTCTTCGTCAGTCTTTCACCCTCCATCCTCTCCACATGGCCAAACCACCTCAGTGTGTTCCTCATAACGCTTCCTATCACATCCACATCAACACCACAACGCTCCTTTATATCCTCATTCGTCAGCCTGTCTCTCCATGTGACTCCACAGGCTCCTCTTAAATAACTCATTTCCACGGCTCTCACTCTTGACTTGTGTCCTTCCAACAACGTCCAAGCTTCACTTCCGTACGTTAGAGTTGGTATCACAATACTGTCATGTAGTAACTTTTTCACTTCCATGCTCACTTCCCTGTTTCTTATCACTGCTTTCAAAGAACCAGCAACCTTTCTTCCCTGCTGTACCCTTTCAAGCACTTCACCCTCCAAACCTCCATCCTTACTCATCACACTCCCCAAGTACTTAAACGTACTCACATTTTCCAATTCCTCACCATCCAACCTCGCTGTACATTCACTGACTTCACCTCTCTCAAAGACCATCGCTTTACTCTTCCCTACATTCACCTTTAGATTCCGTTTCTTACACACTCTCTCAAACTCATCCACCAAGCCTTGCAGCTCCCCTTCGTCTTCACTCAACAACACAGTATCATCTGCAAACAACAGTACAGGGAGTTTCCAAACACATCCTCTCTCACCAGGGCCACTCCAACATCCACTACCCTGCCTTGTACCTCTTTTATTACCCCATCCATGTACAGATTGAACAACCATGGAGACATGACACATCCCTGCTTCAACCCAACTTTCAAAGAGAAAAATTCACTTAGTTCACCATCCACACGCACTGCAGCCTTCGCACCATCGTACATACTCTTCACAGCATTCAACAACTTCCCATCTACTCCATATATTCTTAACACTTTCCACAATCCTAGTCTATCCACCCTGTCATATGCTTTCTCCAAATCCATGAAAGCCGCATACGACTTCTTTCCCTTCTCTAGAAACTTTTCCACTAAAGATCTGAGAATGAATATCTGATCTACACAACCTCTTCCCTTCCTAAAGCCTCCCTGTTCTTCTCCAACTAATTTCTCTGTTCTTTCTCTAACTCTGTCAATAAGTATCCTACCATACACTTTTCCTATTATACTAAGAAGACAAATGCTCCTATGATTACCACACACTTCTTTTTCCCCTTTTCCTTTGTACAAGGGAATAATTATACCTGACTTCCAATCCTCCGGGACTCTACCTGCATCCCAGGCCAATCTGCACATCTTCCACATCCATTCTACTACTATCTCTCCCCCATGCTTCAGCATTTCACCACACACTCCATCAATTCCTGGGGCTTTCCCCGATTTAACTTTCTTCATTGCTTCCACAACTTCTATCCTAGTGATTTCTTCCTGTCTTCTCACCTCCCTCCTTCTCCCAGCCATTCCCCAGCCACTTATACTCGCATTACTTCCATCCTCCACGTTCAACAATTCCTTAAAGTGTTCTCACCATCTGCTCACTTTTTCTCCCTTCTCCACTAGTAATCTACCATTTCTATCTTTCACAGCATGTGCCTCGCCCAATTTGGCCCAAAAATTAATCCGGGGATCAGAATGTCATAGCCCTTCGACCCTGTAAATTTAGTCAAAATCGCACTAGGAGTTTGCACCTAAAGATGTTAACAGACAGACAAACAGACAGACAAATCGAGTGAAAACAATATCCTTCCCTGAGCCCCCCTGGGATGAGGACGAGTAATAATGGAGATGAAACAAATATTAGCACTGATAATATATATTTTTACTCATAATGATATTCATGGTAATGGAGAGGCAGAACACAGGTGAATTCTGTCGTGTTGATCAGATGATGTGTTGGTTCCTGGTGGGTGACAGTCGTAGAGGGGTAGAGTGAGGCAGCTTGTTATGTCTGTGTCGATCAATCTGTATTATAATAGCAAGCTACTATCAACACTGAGTATGGAAAGGTGTGAAGAAGCTCCCAGCATTTGACAATAATTTCTGAAGGATGTGATGATGATAGAACATGTCTGACCTTTCTGTATTGCTGCTGACTACACTCTTTAATGTGGGGTGCAACCTGATCACATCCAGTCTACATAAAAGATCACAAAAAATAAAAGGGTTGAGTCTTTTTGAACTAACTTTTAAATAACGAACTGACTGCCAAGTTTGTCTGGATAAGTTTCCGGCCTTGGGAAGAATCCTGGCTGGACCCGTTATAGCCGCTGGCAAGACCAGATGAGTCAGTATCACAAGGGCAAGACCCTGCCACCCTGCCCCACAGCTGTCAATGCAGTGGATAGTGAATGGCGAAGGATTATAGCGTACCAGTTCAGCCTCAGATGCTGATGGCGGGGGGAAGGGAAGTGAAGTACACAGTGCCCAGCAATGCAGAGAAAGGAAGTCTGTCCACACTGTCAAAGTCGGAGGTATACGAGTAAACCTCATGCAGGCCACAGATGTCGAGGTTAGTCAGGAGACAAATAATTTTTTTTTTTTGTCCATTAAAATACCATGCTTAGAGGAAAAATCACTGATTTGCAATGGATGGGCTCTGCATCAGATCTTAGACCCTGAACTGGTAAATATTTGTGTTTGCGATTATTTACTATGAGTAAGCATTGAGATCTGACCAGAAAGTATCCGACCATAGGCTCTTAAAACAATAAATAGCTATCCAGTTGAGCGAGGACACTAACTTCTATCAAAGTAGGCCCCTTCTGACTTAACATAAGTAGCCCAGCATTGTATGCGCTGCCTGAAACATTTTTCAAAGCTTGTTTTCGGTATGTCTTGCAAGTGCTTCACTCCATTCGTCATGATCACTTTCGTCTCAAATCGGGAAAACTTCAGCGGAGTTTTCAGCTTGGGGAATAACCAAAAGATGCACAGAGCTGTTTCTGGTGAGTACGGAGCCTGTCGGACCTGTGGGATGTATGCTTGGCCAAAAATCCCTAAATCAGTTGAGAAGTATGGGCAGGGGCATTGTCATGGTGCAGCTTGCAACCTGCTGCTTTCCAAAGAGCTGGTCTCTTCTGACAAACTGCATCACGAATGCAAGGGATAACGTCGAGGTAGTAATGATTGTTGATAGTCTGACCTCGTGCGTATTCCTGATGCACATCACGGTAGTCCAAAAAAAAAAAAAGAGCACTATCCACATTCATTTCACCCCTCTGTGGACCTGTGATGCTTTTTGTAGGCGAGACGACCCTGCCACTGGGATGACTGTGCTTTAGTTTCTGGGTTGTACCTGTGCATCCAACTCTCATCTCCAGTGATAACAGTTTTCAGAAAGAAGAGAGAAACCTGTACTGTACACAGGAAAAATCAACTGATAAATTACCAATATGCCGGGAATCGAACCCAGGACTCTCGGGTGCGAGCCAAGCAACGTACCACTACGCCACGACCAGGTGAAAGTTAACTCACGTTGTCACAATCTTGTAACCAATGTCTCATCGCCCCTACTGTGGGCGTCAAGAGGTCGAGTTAACCCCCTGGCAGGGGGTTAACTCATCCTCTTGTCTTTACACAGGAAAAATCACCCAAAATATTACCATTATGGCGGGAATCGAACTTAGAATTCTCTGGTGAGAGCCAGGCAGCAATCAACTATGCCACGACCAGGCAAAAGTCATCTCACATTGTCACAATATTGTAACCAATGTCCCTCTGCCCCAGTTGTGGGTCTGAAGAGGGTGAGATAACCCCCTGGCACTCGGGTAAGTAGCCTCGATGCTTTAAATCAATCTCGAGCACTTACAGCAAGCCAGAATGAAGAGAAAAACCTCTACTTTACACAGGAAAAATCATCCAATATACTACCATTATGCCAGGAATCGAACCCTGGACCATTACTTCCAGTCCTTAAATTATGCAACAGATCAACTCTGGAACTCTCTCCCTCTGTCTGTATTTCCTACTTCCTACGATTTCCAGTCTTTCAAACGCAGTGTGTCCAAGCATCTCGAAATGAACGGATCTTGAATTTGGCTCTCTTTTGTATTGTTTTTGTGTTTTTTCTTGGAACGAACGGTTTGCGGGCTCCTGGCCTTTTGTTTCTTCTTCCTTGCATAAAAAAAATGTTGAGAGTCAGGCAACAATCTGCAGCGTCACGACCAGGTAAAAGTTATCTCACATTGTCACAACCTTGTAACCAAAGTCCCTCTGCCCCCACTGTGGGCCTGAGAGTCCCGGGTTCACTTCCCGGAATAATGGTAATAAATTGGATGCTCGAGAGCGATTTAATCCCTTCCGGATTCTAACGAATGCATACCTCCAATATGTGTGAGAGTGATTTCCCCCAAACCAAAACCGAGTGGTTACACTCCCCCAACACGAGCAAGAGTGATATCCCCCAACCCATGACACAGTCATGGGAAATACGTTGTACAGAACAACCAGCCCCAGGTTTGGGAGAAAGTATTGGAGGGAGGAGAGGAAGAGGGGAAGGCTGTACAGGATGAAGATGATAATAATGTGCTCCCCATGTTTTTAACATAGTAGAGATGTTTAATGATATTTACATAGCCATATTTTTTCCGTTCCTAAACATGAGAACCAAGACCCTGTCATGTATGTACAGCGTCATTTCAGTTATTTTCTCGAAATGCTGACTGAAATGTGTAAGAAACGATTGGAAAGGTGCTGTCTCTGAGCGTAGGGTGCCATGCTTCCATTCTGGTAAAACTAACTGACGGTCGGAACGTCCAAACACGATACTTCTCCCTCATCACTAGGAGCATTAATGTGTCGGTGGATAAACCGGAAGTAGTTCTACAACACTTCCTTGATTATCTCCATGAAAGACTTGAATTCGTTCTAAACGGGAGCATAGAGAACACTGAATATTTGAAAATCACAATATTCATCGTTGGAAGAGTGCACGGACTCAGATCCTGTCTGCCTTACCCACTGGAGTTGTCTGAGAAAGAGTGGGCCTTCAGCCCCTCAGGAAAAGACAACAGCTGTATGCTGCAGTGGCTGTCTACGTATCAGTGTCACAGGAACAACCCCGACGAACAATGGGGCCCATAGCAAGAGGATGGTGAAGAACGTGGTGTCATGCAAAAATGCAATGTTGGATAGGGAATTGAGCTTTCCCAATGTATTTGAAAAAAAAAAATCATGTTTTCGAGAGTTTAGATCACCTGTCCATTCACATTTGTGGGTGGAAACTAGCAAAAGACAGCACAGAGCGTACTTGGCATGAAGAGTGAGCAATGAGAACCAGAATTCGGTTTATATGCTTTTAGTTGGGGGAACTAACCCCATGCTTTTCAAAGATTTCCACCAGTGGGGCAGCTGCACCATGACAATGCCCCTGCCCATACTTCTCAACTGATTTAGGAATTTTTGACCAAGCATACATCCCACAGGTCCGACAGGCTCCGTACTCACCAGAAACGGCTCTGTGCATCTTTTGGTTATTCCCCAAGCTGAAAACTCCGCTGAAGTTTTCCAGATTTGAGACGAAAGAGATCATGACGAATGGAGTGAAGCACTTGCAAGACATACCGAAAACAAGCTTTGAAAAATGTTTCAGGCAGCGCATACAATGCTGGGCTACTTGTGTTAAGTCAGAAGGGGCCTACTTTGATAGAAGTTAGTGTCCTCGCTCAACTGGATAGCTATTTATTGTTTTAAGAGCCTATGGTCGGATACTTTCTGGTCAGATCTCAGTGCTTACTCATAGTAAATAATCGCAAACACAAATATTTACCAGTTCAGGGTCTAAGATCTGATGCAGAGCCCATCCATTGCAAATCAGTGATTTTTCCTCTAAGCATGGTATTTTAATAGACAAAAAAAAAAAAAAAAAAAAAAAATTATTTGTCTCCTGACTAACCTCGACATCTGTGGCCTTCATGAGGTTTACTCGTATACCTCCGACTTTGACAGTGTGGACAGACTTCCTTTCTCTGCATTGCTGGGCACTGTGTACTCCATTTCCTTTCCCCCCTCCATCAGCATCTGAGGCTAAACTGGTACGCTATAATCCTTCGCCATTCACTATCCACTGCATTGACAGCTGTGGGGCAGGGTGGCAGGGTCTTGTCCTTGTGATACTGACTCATCTGGTCTTGCCAGCGGCTATAACGGGTCCAGCCAGGATTCTTCCCAAGGCCGGAAACATATCCAGACAAACTTGGCAGTCAGTTCGTTATTTAAAAGTTAGTTGAAAAAGACTCAACCCTTTTATTTTTTGTGATCTTTTATGTACAGTAGACTGGATGTGATCAGGTTGCACCCCACATTAAAGAGTGTAGTCAGCAGCAATACAGAAAGGTCAGACATGTTCTATCATCATCACATCCTTCAGAAATTATTGTCAAATGCTGGGAGCTTCTTCACACCTTTCCATTCTCAGTGTTGATAGTAGCTTACTATTATAATACAGATTGATCGACACAGACATAACAGGCTGCCTCACTCTACCCCTCTACGACTGTCACCCACCAGGAACCAACACATCATCTGATCAACACGACAGAATTCACCTCTGTTCTGCCTCTCCATTACCATGAATATCATTATGAGTAAAAATATATATTATCAGTGCTAATATTTATTTCATCTCCATTATTACTCGTCCTCGTCCCGGAGGGGCTCAGGGACGGATATTGTTTTCACTCGATTTGTCTGTCTGTTTGTCTGTCTGTTAACAGCTTTAGGTGCAAACTCCTAGTGCGATTTTGACTAAAATTACAGGGTTGAAGGGCTATGACATTCTGATCCCCGGATTAAATTTTGGGCCAAATTGGGCAAGGCACAGGCTGTAGGCTCATAAAATGTAAAAAATATGGGTAAAAATTCGTTTTTTCTTTTTTCTTCCATAAGTTCTTTCAAATTCGCCATCCCGACAAGAAACCAAAACCTAAATGTCCATCTTTTAAATCTTCATCCTACAACATGCCACATTATATCAGGGGTGGTGACTCTCCCGTTAGCGGTAGGGGGTCAGTGTTAGGTGGATCAGGCCTAAAATTTGTATTCTGTCTATCTTTTGCCAGATACATTAATCTCGTAAGGGGTGGCCTCAAAACAATCGCCTCCACGTCACCCTGTCTCCCTCCATTTCGCTGCCCTACACCCAGCTCACACACCCCTCTCTCATATACCTCTCCACTCCATCCCTCCATCTTATCCTTGGCCTCCTCCTCCATCTCCCCCCCTCCACCTCACTCACATACTCTCTCCTCGTCAGTCTCTCACCCTTCATCCTCTCCACATGGCCGAACACCTCAATGTGTTTCTCCTAACGCATCTTATCACATCCACATCAACAGCACAACGTCTCTTCACATCCTCATTTGTCAGTCTGTCTCTCGTTGTGACTGCACATGCTCTTCTCAAATAACTCATTTTCACTGCTCTCACCCTTTACTTCTGTCCCTCCAACAAGATCCAAGCTTCACTTCCATACGTTAGAGCTGGTATCATAATACTGTCATGCAGAAACTCTTTCACTTCCATGCTCACTTCCCTGTTTCTTATCACTGCTTTCAAGGAACCAGCAACCTTTCTTCCCTATTGTACCCTTTCAAACACTTCACCCTCTTAAGTTACATCCTTACTCATCACACTACCGAGATACTAAAATGCACTCAGATTTGCCATTTCCTCCTAATCCAGTCTCACTGTACATTCCCTGACTTCACTTTGCTCGAAGACCATAACTTTACACTTCCCTACATTCACGTTTAGATTCCGTTTCTTACACACTCTCCCAAACTCATCCACCAAGCCTTGCAGCTCCCCTTCATCTTCACATAACACAGTACCATTTCCAAACAACAGTACAGGGAGTTTCCAAACACTGCCCTCTTTCATTAGGGCCACTCCAACATCCACTACGCTACCTTGTATCTCTTTTATTACCCCATCCATGTACAGATTCAACAACCATGGAGACAGGACACATCCCTGTTTCAAGCCAACCTTCAAATAGAAAAATTCACTCAGTTCACTTTCTACATGCACTGCAACCTTACCAACCTCATACATATTCTTCACAATATTCAACAACTTTTCATCTACTCCGTATGTTCTTAATACTTTCCACAACCCTTGTCTATCCACCCTGTCATATGCTTTCTCCAAATCCATGAAGGGTGCATACAACTTCTTTCCCATCTCTAGAAACTTTTCCATTAAAGATCTGAGAAAGAATATCTGATCTTCACAACTTCTTCCCTTGCTAAAACCTCCCTGTTCTTCTCCAACTAATTCCTCTGTTATTTCCCTAACTCTGTCAATAAGTATCCTATCCTATACTTTTCATATAGCACTAAGAAGACAAATGCCCCTATGATTACTGCACACTTCTTTTTCCTCTTTTCCTCTGTACAACGGCATAATTATACCTGACTTCCAATCCTCCGGGACTCTACCTTCCTCCCAGGCCAATCTGCACATCTTCCACATCTGTTCTACTACTATCTCTCCCCCATGCTTAAGCATTTCACCACACACTTCATCTATTCCTGGGGCTTTCTCCATTTTAACTTTCTTCATTGCTACCACAACTTTATCCTACTGATTTCTTCCTCTCTTGTCACATCCCTCCCTCTCCCAGCCATTCCCCAGCCACTTATACTCTCCTCACTTTCATTCTCTACGTTCAACAATTCCTTAAAGTGTTCTCTCTATCTGCTCACTTTTTCTCCCTTCTCCACTAGTAATCTACCATTTTTATCTTTCACTCCAAGACTAACTTCTTTGGCACCCTGTCGAACTCTCTTTACCTCTTCCAGAACATTTTCTTACATTCCCTCCACTTTACACTCAAATTCCTTCCAAATTCCTCATCCACTCTCTTCCTCTCTCTTACTAATCTTTTCACTTCTTTCTTCCTCTCTACATATAACTCTTTCTTCTGTTCCTTGACTTCTTCCATGTCCCTATTTCTCATCCACTCACTATATGCTTTCTTCTTTTGTACCACAGCCTCTCTCACCTCTTCATTCCATCATACTGTTCCTTGCACCCCCTTTTGTCTTCTCTTCACCCCACACACCACCTCACATGCTGCACAAATTTCTATTGTGAATATCTTGCACACACCTTCCACGTCCCCCATCTGCTCCAATCCATATTTACCCAATGGCTCCTCCACTTCTCTCTTATATTCTGCCTTATTTCCATCCTCATGTAACTATTCCACCTTCCTTGCATATACTACTTCCTCCTGTCGTTCACATCTTCTATTTCTCCATTTCACTTGGACCTTTATTCTCACCACCACCAGGTGATGGTCCGAAAGTCCACTCCCCGAATCTCTGTATGCTCTTGCATCCATTAGACACTTTCATCCATTCATAAACACACACATAATCATTGCCTTCCGTTCATTCAGTTCACCATCCATCCTCCTCATCACTCGCCACGTATACCTATGGATCATTTTGTATCTGAAGAGTGTATTGGCTATTACCAACCCCCTCCCGGCACAAATGTCCACTAAAGCACTGCCATTCTCATCTGTCTCAACAGACCCACCCTAGTCACAAACTATTCTATCTACCTTCACATTCCCTACTTTACTATTGATAACGCCAGTCAAAAACACTCTCCCATTCCTTTCTAATTTTTCCATGCACGCTTCCACACTTGCCCAGTGTCACAAGTCGGATAGTGACACTGCCTTTTGTGGGAAACCGCGAACTCTAGTGGAATCCCAGTTTATCGTTCAGTTAACCACTCACTCTGCCGGGAGTGTTTTCAAATCAATTTTTCACTGTCATAAGTGATCGTCTTTGTGTGAGACATTAGTGCTTCCACTGAGCGATATGTTTTGGGAGTGTTTCGCTCATTCTAGCCGTTAGAAATCAGGCCACAGTGCTCCCTTCTTTCCCACGAGTTAGTCAGTCAAGATTTGAGTGTCACAGAGGTAGGTTGTGTGTGGCAGTGTCCTTCCTCAATGACACCTAGTTCCCACAGTCCACATAGCTGATTGGCGAGAGACAGCGAGTGCAGTGTTCTTCCTCAACGACACCTAGTCATCCGCTTACTCCACTCTCTGACCAGTATTTCCTTTTCGTATTTTCCTAGGTTTAAGAGTTTAGCTTCTTAGTGAGAAAGTGAGTACGATCTCTTTATTTTGAATTCATTTTGAAATGTAACGTTAAAATTATTTCTTTGTAATCAATAAATTTAACAGTTCTTTTTCTCGAGCTTAATATAATGCAAACTTGTGTTTCATTTCTCCATACTAAGCTTATTTCTCTTTTAGCTCCTAGCTTGCATAAGCGCTTTGCTATTCATAACTGGTACTTAGGCCAGTCTTGTTGTATTAAGCTTAAAATCCGTTGTGCCTTCTAGGAGTTAATGCATCAGCAAGAACCTGATATGTATTAGTTATTTATTGTCAGGGGTGAAGTCACTTTCTCCAGAGGCTAACAGGACTAATAAACAGCAATTGTGAGTAATTAGTCTCTGCTGTGTACTGTTGAGAAAGTTTATAAATTCTCGTTCTGAGAGAATTGGCGAAGCAAGCTGGCATAGTGTAATCATTGCTTGATTTAGCAAGACAATCATTGTCCCTGCTCATCAGTATTATTGAACATCATTTAATATTGTATAATCTTAAAAACCCCGTGACAATTGGCGACCTCATTCCAGGATATTAACTCCTAGCTCTAAAGCTATTCACGAGATAATACTCACTCGTTCAAACATAGGTATTTATTATTAAAGTCTATAGGCACTACCTTACTGGTGATTATTGTTTCATTTTTATTATTTTACATAATAGTTTTGACAGTTGTTTGTTCAATTTTCTTTCTTTACCAGTTTAATTAGATAAAACCTGTCACCACTAACCCATGCCTATATTCTTTATTTTTTATTATTGGCATCTCTCTTTGCAAAAAAAAATAAAAAAAATCGCAGTCAGTACTGAGTTGGTAGTTATATAGACTGAGCTAGCATCATGGCAGCCAGTGTCTATGTACAGGAAGCTAAAGATATGGGCCTCACTGACCCAGAAAAAATTCAAAGTTACGTCCTCTCACGGTTTAATTACAAGCAAGAACGTGAGAAAGATGCTCGTGAAGAGCGTAGAATCCAACGCGAACACGAGCGAGAACAGCGCGAATACGAGCGAGAACATTGTGAACACAAACAAAAACAACGTGAACTTGAGTTAGAACAAGAGCGACAACAACGCGAACACGAGCAGAAACAACGCGAACTCGAGTTAGAACAAAAGCGACAACAACGTCAACATGAGTTAGAACAACGCGAGAGAGAACGTCAACACGAGTTAGAACAACGTGAGAGAGAACGTGAATACGAGCGTGAACAACGAGAATATGAACGTGCCGAGCGAGAAGCACGCGAAAAACACGAGTTTGAAATGCTGAAGCTCAAGTGAGATTCCTTGGCTTCAGACACATCTGGTGCAGTTGGTCTAAGCTCCACGAGCGTTCTCCCTGCACATGTTATGGCGACCCCACACATCAAGCTTCCCCCATACAAAGATGGCGAGCGAATTGAGCCATACATAGCTCGTTTTGAAGACATGGCTCAACTGTACCAGCTGGATGATGCAGCTAAGCGGCTTCAGTTTCTTAGCGTGTTTGAGGGCCCTGCCCTCGATATTCTCCACAGAATTCGTGGAGACAATCTCACGTATGAGATGATGAAGGCCGCACTCGTCAAAGCGTACGGTCTCACAGTTGACGACGCCAAGAGTCAGTTCATGAGGGCACGTTTACAGGATAAAGAGACTGCCGTTCAGTTTCTTGACCGGCTTACTGCTTACTTAGATGAGTGGATGGAGAAAGATGAAACTCCTTCCACGCATGAGGGGATAATTGAAGTTATGCTGCGCACGCAGCTAGAAAAGTCGTGGCCTACTGAACTTATGGCTCAACTTAAGATTTGGCAGGTAAGAGATGCCAGCCAAATGGTGAAGAAGGCTGACGCATATTTCACTGCATACGGGTATCAAACTCGCAAGCAGCATACCTGGAACAGAAAATCTGATAAATCTGGGAAACCATCTCAGACTGAACTCCAGCAACAAGGCCATTTTCAGAAAAATGGCCAAGGTCCAAAACCGCAGAAGAAGGACCAGGGGCAAAACACTCAGAAACCTGAGTGGAAGCGGTATGATAAACAGAACCCTAACCAGCAGCAGTACCGGTATTTCAAGCAGCAGCAGGGCAAGGACAAACCACGTAACCCTCAGTCAGGACAATCGACTTTAGTGTATTGGAGGCAGGATGCAAATGCAGCCCTTATGCCACAACAAGCATACAGTGGTGCCAACCCCACCAGTACAGGTACTTTGCAGTTCACTAGTTCCCCAACGACAGTGAACCCTCCTCCACAGGTGGTCAATGCTCCAGCTCCTCAGATGGTGAGCACGACCCCTCAGGTACCAAGTTCTCAGGGCACCACATTTGCTGCATCATTTGTTCCACAGTCTCACCAATGACTGGCTGCTAGCTCCTCAGACCCTTCCACCAGTAACACTGCCTTTCTTGTTCAGCCAGGGTTTGTGGGAGGTGTTTCTGTAAATGTCCTGAGAGATAATGGTTCCTCAGGTTGCTCTGTCAAACAAAATTTAGTTCGGCTCGACGAGTACATGGGTAAGCAGATCCAAGTTAGACTTATTGATGGGTCACTGAGATTGTTCCCTGAGGCACATATCCAGGTGGCATCTCCTTTCTACGCTGGCTTGACAGCTGCTGTTGTCATGCCAGAACCCTTGTTTGACCTCATTATTGGCAACATACCGGGCGTCAAAAACAGTTGCGCCGTAGATGTTCCTACTCAGACTTCGGCTGTTGCAGTAACATGAGCCATGGCCAAGGCTCCGAATCGTGTCACCCCGTTGACCATCGCAACACCGCAAGATTTGATTCGTAGTCAAGACGTTGTCCAAGAATAACAGTCTGACCCGACACTTGCCTCAGTGCATAAGAAGCTAGAGGGTAAAGTGATTAAGTATTCACAGGGAGGTCAAGCCAGGTTCCTTCGCAAGCGAGGACGGCTGTACCATGAGTCACGAACACCCCAGGGTGAGGTTTGACTGCAGTTCGTCGTTCCCGCGAAGTATCGCCGGGCAGTGTTCGAATTGGGTCATTGTTCAGTCATGGAAAGTCACATGGGCCAAAAGAAAACCTCTGACCGCATTCATGCTGACTTTTTCTGGCCAGGAATGGGACAGGAAATAAAAAGGCTTGTGCGTTCCTGAGATGTGTGTCAGAGTACCACTGACCGTGGAAGTGTCCGTCCTGCGCCATTGAAACCAATGCATGTAATCTCTGAACCGTTCGAGAGAGTAGCAGTTGACATTGTTGGGCCAATCTCTCCTAGGGCAAATGATGGATCAAAGTATATCCTCACTATTGTTGATTTCAGCACATGGTGGCCTGAAGCTGTGGCCCTTAAGAATATAGAGGCTGTCACTGTTGCTGAGGCATTGATCAAAGTGTTTTGTCGCGTAGGTATCCCCAAAGAGGTCTTAAGTGACCCGGGGTTCGTAGTTCACCTCTGCAATGATGAACGAAGCATTCAGGTTGTTGTCCATCCAAGGCCGGCGAACTACGCCTTATCATCCCATGTGTAACGGGCTATGTGAGAGGTTCAATGGGACTCTCAAGATGATGTTAAGCGCATGGCTGCCGAACAGCCAAAGGAATGGACGCGGTTCATTGCTCCTCTTCTGTTTACTTATCGAGAAACCCCACAGCACTCCTTGAAGTTCTCACCCTTTGAACTGGTGTATGGAAGGTCGGTCTGTGGACCACTTCAAGTCCTTTGCGAGTTGTGGGACGATGAAGAACCTGACCCTGAAGTCAAGACCACCTACACCTACGTCCTTGATCTAGCTGAGCGCCTCCAGTCGACATGCAAGTTAGCTAAGGAAGAATTGATCAAGGCGACCGAAGTTCAGAAAGTCTATTATGATGAGAAAGCAAAACTTCGGAAGTTTAGTCCAGGCGATAAGTGCCTGGTGTTACTTCCCACTTCCCAGAACAAGTTGTTGGCGCAGTGGAAGGGTCCATTTGATGTAGTAGAGCGCATTTCAGACCTCAACTACATAATTCAGATGGGGAGTCTTCGCGAAAGGTTCCACATTAACATGTTGAAGGCTTATCACGAGTCAGACCCTGAGGAGACTGGCCTACGAGTAGCTGATGATAGTGACCAGCCACTGGAAGAAACCAAGGCAGCTGCGGTGATCCCAGCTGATGACCATGATGACGAGCCCTTAACCGCTCAGTCCCGTCAGGAAGAGACTGTCGGAGATGTTTTACTTAACGCTGACTTAGCATTAGGTGATCAGAATGCCATAAGGTCACTGCTCTGTCAGTATGCTGATGTCTTCTCTGACCAACCTAGACTTGCAAAGGTTGATTGTCACAAGATTGAGTTGACCAGCGATACTCCCGTAAAGGTTAAGCCATATCCGATTCCCATGCGACTACTGGGCGCAGTAGACAACGAAATTGCCGACATGGAGATTGCAGGTATTATTGAAAAGTCCTCATCTCCTTACTGCAGTCCAATGGTAGTAGTTCGCAAGAAAGATGGTGGAGTCAGGATTTGTGGCGACTATAGAAGGCTCAATGCAATCACCAAAGTGGATGCTGAGCCGATGGGTGACCACATTGCCATCTTCTCCAAGCTGGCAGGGTCAAGATATTTTACAAAGCTCGATTTGGCGAAGGGATTCTTCCAGATTCCCCTTCACCCCAAGAGCCGTCAGTTCACTGCCTTTGCTACTCCTAGGGGTTGTACCAGTATAAAGTCCTCCCATTTGGACTTACCAATTCCCCAACAGTATTCAATCGTGCCATGAGACAAGTGCTCCATGGTATTGTAGGAGTAGAGATGTTCGTTGATGATGTCCTCGTTCATTCCGCCACGTTGGAGGAGCACCTCAAACTCTTGGAAATTGTCTTCAGTAGACTCCAGAGATTCAACATGACTGTGAAGCCTAGCAAATGCAAGATTGCTCACAGCGAGGTGGAGTTCCTCGGACATATTGTTGGCAACAATCACTGCAGGTGTCAGGGTGACAAGATCAGGAATGTTAGAGAAGCCCCGAGACCTATGACCAAGAAACAGGTTAGGCCATTCCTTGGCCTAGTGGGATATTATAGGAGTTTTATCCCCATCTTTGCTCTCATTGCCCAACCATTGTACGAGGTGCTACGGAAATATGCTCCAAACACCACTGAATGGGGAGAAGCGCAAGAGAGAGCTTTTATCGCTCTTAAGAACATGTTGTGCAAGGAGCCTATCTTGCAGTTGCCTGATTCCAACAAACCTTTAATACTGCGCACTAATGCTTCACAAGATGGAGTAGGTGCCGTATTGATGCAGGAATTGGAAGGTGGAATCTTCCCAGTGGCATACCACAGCTGTAGGCTAAAACCCGCCGAGAGGAATTACAGTACTGTTGAGAAGGAACTCTTGGCTGTGGTTGATGGTGTTAAAAAATATTATTATTATTTATTTGGGGCACCATTCACTCTGGAAACTGATCATATGCCACTCACTAGTCTTAGCACGACCAAGATGGCTAATGCAAGATTGACACTCTGGACACTGTATTTACAGCAGTTTAACCTTGTTGTGAGATACATCATGGGAAGTGATAACGTAGGTGCAGACCTGATATTTCGCCTGCTAACTGATGACTAACACGGATAACTTGTACACTGATTCTGGAAAGTGTCCTCAGAGATTTACGTAATCCAAGGACCAGCCTAGTTTCCATATCTGGATTCGCGAGCCCTCTGTGGCCATGAACTCTTTTGAATTCATTGTTAAATAGTGTACCAGTAAGACCTGATGTCTCGCCCGTTGGTCCCACAGGACACATTATGTCCAAGACCTGTATACACATGTTCCGTAGTTTAAGAGGGGGATAGTTCGAGAACCCGCAGAGGCGACCCGAGGCTGTGTCTGCGGACACACGAGCCTGAGTTTGCATAAGGATTCTCAGCTGTCCCGATATTGTATATACATGT
Source organism: Coenobita brevimanus (assembly GCF_032717465.1). Lineage (NCBI taxonomy): Eukaryota > Metazoa > Arthropoda > Malacostraca > Decapoda > Coenobitidae > Coenobita > Coenobita brevimanus. The sequence continues at coordinate 22,606,813 of NC_136999.1, read as the reverse complement.
GTACTCTAGGCTAAAGGGGGGAAGTTTGAGGACCCATGTGCAGTCTGAGGCTGTGTCTGCGGACACACGAGCCCGAGTTTGCACAAGGATTCTCAGCTCCCTGATATTAATATAAGTACTGTAGGTTAAGGGGGAAGTTCGAGAGAGAACCCCACAGAGGCGACCCGAGGCTGTGTCTGCGGACACACAAGCCCGAGTTTGCATAAGGATTTTCAGTTGCCTGATATTAATATAGGCACTAGGTTAAGGGGGAGGTTGAGGACCTGTGTGCAGTCTGAGGCTGTGTATGAGGACACATGAGCCTGAGTTTGCACAAGGATTCTCAACTTGCCAACACTAATTGTAAGTGTAGAGTTAAGTTTAACCACTAAACTACACGAGTCCTCGAGACCAACGGCGTCCAGGGACTACGTTTCCTGGTTAATAATGTACCTAATGAATTAATGGTGACCTCGAATGTACGAAGCTTAGGCTGTCACTCGTATTTTTCAGCTAGAACGTACCTTTCATAGCATGTACTGATTGCTAGGCAGAGAGAGTACTTGTAATGTAATAAGAATTTTTGTCTCATTGACACTTTTGATGCTCCACCTTAATTGATTTTGCAGGTACAGTGATGGATGTAGCAGTTTTGCTGTGCGGGCCAGCTGATCGTCTGCCGCAAGCTACCGCCTCTTCTCCTCTGCCTTCGTCGTTGCCATATTATTAAATTTACTGTATTATTTTACACGTAGGTACAGTTACACTACAAGTGTCACACCTACACCATGTATCACATACACCACGCTACACAACAATTAGTTGTCAGTGTAAATGTAGCAAACTTTTGCTCAGTTTGACCTGAGTACAGGATTTTCACCGTCGTCACGGAGATTTTCCCTCAAGCTTGCCTTTATTAACGTAAATACGAGGTTTTTATGCTCATTGGCGATAGTGATTTTCTCCTGTAGCAGGATAGCACACACACACCACAGTGTGAATCTTGTGTGACTGAGTTAGGAATTATATGTATGTATATTGAAATCTTTTTTCTGAAGAAAAAAAGATTTGATTTTCATGGGGCGTAATGTCACAAGTCAGCTAGTGACATTGGCTTTTGTGGGAAACCGCGAACTCTAGTGGAATCCTAGTTTATCGTTCAGTTAACCGCTCACTCTGCTGGGAGTGTTTTCAAATCAATTTTTCACTGTCATAAGTGATCGTCTTTGTGTGAGACATTAGCGCTTCCACTGAGCGATTTGTTTTGGGAGTGTTTCGCTCATTCTAGCCGTTAGAAATCAGGCCACAGCGCTCCCTTCTTTCCCATGAGTTAGTCAAGATTTGAGCGTCACAGAAGTAGGTTGTGTGTGGCAGTGTCCTTCCTCAACGACACCTAGTTCCCACCGTCCACATAGCTGATTGGCGAGAGACAGCGCATGCAGTGTTCTTCCTCAGTAACGACACCCAGTCATCCGCTTAGTCCACTCTCTGACCAATATTTCCTTTTCGTATTTTCCTAGGTTTAAGAGTTTAGCTTCTGAGTGAGCGAGTGAGTGCGATCTCTTTATTTTGAATTTATTTTGAAATGTAATGTTAAATTTATTTCTTTGTAATCAATAAATTTAACAGTTCTTTTTCTCGAGCTTAATGTAATGTAAACTCGTGTTTCATTTCTCCATACTAAGCTTATTTCTCTATTAGCTCCTAGCTTGCATAAGCGCTTTGCTATTCATAACTGGTACTTAGGCCATTCTTGTTGTATTAAGCTTAAAATCCGTTGTGCCTTCTAGGAGTTAACGCATCAGCAAGAACCTGATATCATTAATAGTATTAGTTATTTATTGTCAGGGGTGAAGTCACTTTCTCCAGAGGCTAACAGTACTAATAAACAGCAATTGTGAGTAATTAGTCTCTGCTGTGTACTGTTGAGAAAGTTTATAAATTCTCGTTCTGAGAGAATCGGCGAAGCAAGCCGGCATAAAGTAATCATTGCTTGATTTAGCAAGACAATTATTGTCCCTGCTCTTCAGTATAATTGGAAATCATCCTTCAATATTGTAAATTTTAAAAACCCCGTGACACCCAGAACTCTTCTCTCGCTCTGCTTGCACGATCTTGTGTTGGCTCATACACGCACACAATCACCTGCATTTGTAGTCCAGCTTTCACTCCTACCCAGACAATTCTTGAGCCAGCTGATCCATAGTCTCTTATATTCGGCTTCCATCTGTTACAAGTACTCAAAACAATACACACTCCTTCTTTTGCCCTCTCATTCTTAACTACTCCCGCACATAATACCCGTCCATACTCCCATTCCCTCACTCTCACCTCCCCATTAATTTCAGTTAATCCACATACATCCAATTTCGCATCCTCAAACACCTGGACAATCTCTCTTTCACCTCATCATTCGCACCCCTTACATTCCACGTTGCAATCCGTACCATGTCCTTTGTTCGGTCCTTTTTAGTCATCACTTTTTGGTTAGTACTGGCCCGAGGCTTCTTTTTTCGTATTTTTAGCTAGTTGTTTTCCGGGGAAGGGCACTAATCCTCCGCCAACCCACTTGTTGCCACGTAGGGAACACATGTTGTTATGTTATAAGGTTATCACCCAGCGCTGTAAATGCTTCCTTGTTTACAGGAAATCATTTGGCTTGCCACTTAATGTAGAACTACTCTAAAAATGGAGTACCACAACACTAAGTGGGTGAACGATGAGCGCCCCCACCTACCACACCTAAAATTTCAAACTGGCAAAAAATCGTCAATTTTCACCCGATTTACAGCAAATTTGATATGTGACATCTTTAACTAAATATCTTGTTGTGCTTGTACAACAGCATAAAATGACTGCCGGGGACGGGTTTGCTGTGCCTTGGCACCACTTCTTGTTAACAACTCACTCAAAATTATTCTTAATGAAGTATTAAATGCTCTGTAACCACCAAGGAAAGTCAGTTTCATTATCATTCACATTATTATGTATTCGTATGTAAATATAAGTATCCTTTAATGCCATTTTTATGCAGTATATGAACATTGCAGGTACAGTTTATTGTACCTATCCACTTTTCTCCTCTCTAGCCTCTTCAATAAAATTTCTTTGTTTTCATGTTCAGCAAAGGGTGTTAGAGAGGGACGCCTTCCCTTGCTAGTGCCAATGCACCCACATGGAGGACCTGCCCAGAGGTACAATCATTTTTCAAACGCCACCCCTTCTCCAACCCCTTCTCTCCTTCTGGTCCCCGATAGGAGGTTGGTTGACTGCAGCTTTAGTTTAGCGTTGTCAGTGGGTGAACGTCCAGATGGGTCTGAGGTTCAAGCACAACTACTGTAAGTCTATTTTATTCTATCTTACTGGAAGGATTTTAAACGAGATCCATTAGCATCATAATTACGTTCGGGAAATCATCTGAAAAAACTTCTCTCACTGATTTGGTCATTTCTCTGTCTGACGGTCTCTTATGTGTATAATCTTCATCTCTGTGTTGGATTTCATTTTCTTTCTAGTTCTAGTTCCATTCCCTCTAAACCTCAAAAAAGAAGACAGGCGAAGATGACTTCGTGTTACGAATTCAGGAAACGTTATTTGGTAGTCTTTTCGTCCAGTAAGTGCATGTGCAAACATCTTTTGAGTTGGTTAATGATGCATAGTCATAAGAGTCAGAAAAACAGCTTCACTCCCGACAGAGGTGTAAGCATTAGCTGTCACTGGTTTGCATTCTACGCTGATCGCCGTCATTATTGAGATCCAGAATCCAAACATGCCCTATTTCCATTCAGGGTCTGTCAGGACTGTCGGAACTAAATGCTTCCCTGTATTTTCGCCTGCTCATTCTTAAGAATACAACTGTCAGTCGCCACTGAGCGCTCTTCCGGTCCTCACTCCGTCCCGTTAACCATTACAATGTTGGAAAGTAAGAAATAAGTAAGAGACTTGTCCTCTTTTGTCTTCAGTGAGTGTTTTGCAATTATCACATTGTTTGCCACCAAATGCCTGCCACCCCTTCTTTGCAACTACTGCCATCTGTTTCTGTTTCACCTCACAGTATTATAGTTGATCAGGCGCTGGAGGAAGAGCAGTAAATATAAAACAGTGAATCACTGTAATGTAACCGAATCACATTATTAGGAATAAGGCTGTGAGAAATAACTAAGTGAAACTGGTGAACACAAGAGCGTGCACTGATAAGGATCGGAGTGGTGCAGTGAAAGTAGGTTGAATAGGAAATTGAGAGGAAACTGACGAGCATCATTTTCGACGCTTTGATCACTCCCGAGAATCCTCCTTCAGGGGATGGTTGTAACACTCATCTCCCCCCCCCCCATCTCTCTCTCTCTCTCTCTCTCTCTCTCTCTTTCGTGTTGTGCCCCACTCCTATATTCCAGTTTCAGTTTATTAATAAATTTTTTTATAAACGTCTGAAACGAACCTGGTAGCACCGTAATATTAACAACTGTATAACTTCTTGGCGAGCGCTCGCGCACACACACACACACACACACACACACACACACACACACACACACAGGGAGGGAGGGAGTTGCAGTGAGTAGGGAAAGTGAGGGGGAATGAGCGAGAGAAATGAGTTAGATGGTTTCTACTGTAGGTTGCTTAAGTGAGAGACTTATCGTTTTCAGTGTGATGATTTTTTTTTTTAATGTGGTTGGGTGGTATAATTTTGCTGCCTTCAAACGATATAATTCACTTCAAAAGACCTCTTATACTGATGGTTTTAATTTCCTTTTATTAACCTTGTCAGTCCGATGACACGCTTTGTATATCAATTTACTCCAGTTATCTCACATCTAGGAGCCGATATATATATATATATATATATATATATATATATATATATATATATATATATATATATATATATATATATATATATATATATATATTGTAAGGCTTTAGTTTGGAAGGAGTTACGGACGATTCTACCCACGAAAAAAAAAATGTATCTTAACTAAAAGAAGTTCTGTTGTTGACCTGAGTCAAAGGGTGAAGAGACGTGGAACCAAAGGTCAAGTAAAGTTGTGTGAGAAGTTTCCGGGGAAATTACACAAGTTATTCAAGAGGGAACTTTCTCCTCGTCAGCCTTGGTCTTTCATCCTCTCTCTCTCTCTCTCTCTCTCTCTCTCACACACACACACACACACACACACACACACACACACACACACACACACACACACACACACACACGTAAAAAACACACACCCAAACACAAACAACAAACTTACACACCCAAACACAAACAACACACTTACACACACCAAAACACACTCACAACAAACACATACAACAAACAAACAAACAACACACACACACACACACACACACACACACACACACACACACAGAGGAGTAGTCTGTAGCACCAGTCGAGCAGGGCAGTACATAATCCAGACTGTATACTGTAAGCCACAAAAGTTCCTTTGTATTTCCTTTTCACGGGTCTTATTAACATTTTAGTTACCAAAATTTTTAACCTATATGCGAATGTGTGTACTAACATGCCTAACTGCAATCAGCTGCTACCTCCATCTTCTGATCTTTTCTTTATTTGCACTACTCTCCTTGTCCTTTATATAAATACTCTCTTTCATTAGTACACCAGTGTTCATGGTGTTACTCAACCCCAGTCTGTCTGGTTGAATAGACCCGTCGACCTCCTCGATCTGCTACTGTAGGACCGTCCTCAGTGTACATTACAGTGCATGCACCGTTCAGGAAACCGAAGTCCCTTTGTGGTAGAAAGCGCTACATCAGGGTCTGACCAGGGTCCTTCCTCATGGCGAGGTTCAGGGAAATATGAAGAGGCTGTCTTATGGGTAGATGCCGTATAGCTGCTCTACACGGGGTGCACAGCGCCACCTCATGTAGGTTTTGCAGCAGTGCCTGTACGCCGAGGTACTTTACATTCCCCAGTTTAGATCTCTTTTTATTTAAAAGTATGTCACGCCGAGAGTTATCTATCTTAACATCCATCACATGATTATCTACTCTTCGAATTGGTGGTACCGTATGTTGCTTGTGAATCAACATGCGGGACTTCCAAAGTGCTGCATTGGTGGAAACAGTGAAGCGTGTTGGTGAGTAAGATGGTCGCTGGGAACATTTTATGATATTGGATCTCTAGCTCAGTACAATGGTGTTTTTTATATTATTATATCTGTTAACGCCTGACCATTGTATTCATCTTAGGATAGGCCACTTGTACTGAGGAGGCTTGATCCAGTCCACATTTACCCCTTCAATGTGATGATGTTTTTGTCTTGTCCACTTTTATTCTTGGTGGAAAGAGGCTTTTAATTTTAACCTAAAACCAAAGGAACAACCCTTGTAGTGAATGAATAAATTAATCAAATACTCATCGTGAGAACTGTGTTCATTGTCTTGTCCTTGTCTTTCTTGTGTCACTTTCCCTCAGACGGTGTAATATCCTGCTTAATGTCTCTTGCTGTCGTTAGCTTTGACACTGAGACGAACCCTGTGAGCGCCCATATCTTAGGCTCAGCCTGAAGAGTGAAGCACCATATTAACTTGTGATATGGAATAAATGGAAGATTAGATGAACTGTCAACGAAGACTGGAATAACATCTGTATTTAGGTTTAATGAACATCGTATTAGTTATTTAGCACTCTTCGTTTGATTTTGTATTAAACTATATGTAATAAGAAAAAAAAAAAAAAAGACATATTAGGTTTGTTCTGAATTCTGTCTATCTATCTCAGTTTATTGGTAGACACCTTAATCCCGTAAGGGGTGGCCTTAAACAAATCGCCTCCATGTCACCCTGTCCCCCACCATTTCATTGCCCTGCTCCCAGCTCACACATTCCTCTATCATATACCTCTCCACTCCATCCCTCCATCTCATCTTTGGCCTACCCCTCTGAATTTGGTATACAAAATGCCTTTTTTCTCATTACTAGAGAGCTGAGGAAAGTACAGAAATAAGAGACAAGTAATGACACTATAGGTGATCATTACATTTTGGACCCTAATGATGATGCCTGTTTACTATTTCATCCAGATGTTCATACACTATATCACGGCACCATTTTAAACACCGCATCACCCTCACTGTGGAATCACTAGAAGACAACACACTGCAAAAGGTGGCTGAATATGGTAAGTGACTGTGAGGAAAAACGAGGCACTAAAGAGGAGGAAAAACGAAATTAGGACATATCTTAACCTGTCTTAAACGGATTGGTATCTGCTCCTTGGGCACTAAGATGCGTAGCTTTGTGAGGATGTTGTAGTCTGTGAGACGGAGCCTAGCATTTCGAAGACTTGAATGATGACGGAAGGGTATTTTATCTGATTCACTGGGTTCACTGACTACTTACAACAGCTTCCCTACCCCGATCTGTGCTTTCACACGCTTTCCATTCTTTTCTAGAATATTATTTATTTACAAAGGAGTATAAAGTAAAGCAAACAGCAACAGACCTGTTGGTTCTTTTGTGGCTGTTTGGCATAGGGAGGGTTGTAACTAACAAAACTATTCTTCCAGTTATGGACAAGGAAAGAAAAGCAGGAAGGCTCCCCCCACCCACCAAACCCTCCAGGCGAAACCGGCAGGAAATAGTGAGAAGGACCACCATGCAACATAGAGAAATTGCTGTGGAAACTTCAGAGGAAAGAGGGAAAGGAAATTTTAATCTAAACTATCTACCTGAAAAGGTAGCCAACAGTATTTATCAGAACTGTTCTGCGGATTACATGATCCGACCTCTGAGAAAAAAAAAAAAGTTTATACATACAGAAGCGTTTTATTGTGGAGTAATCATATTATGTTGGGGGTTAACAGACTGATACTTAACCAAGCGACCTTTAAAGGTTAGTACTGTATCACTGTTTACTACACTGGAGGGCAATATATTCCATATATTTACAACTCTGTTAAAGAACAAATGGTAGCTTCATGCCAATTATTTCATTCCCATTGCCTGTAGTATAATTTGAGTGATCAAGTGTTAAGTATTTATAGACAGCCATATTATCATGTCCTTTGAATATTTTAAATACTTGAATTAAATCTCCTCATAATCTGCGTTTAGTTATGGTAAAAAGATTCAGTCTTCTAAACACTCCTCGTATGGTTTGTTCCTCAATCTAGGTATCATTTTGGTCACGTTGTGCTCTTTCAAGTTCCTCTATATCCTTTTTGTAATAAGGCGACCAGAACTGGACACAATACTCTAAATGTGGGCGAACTAGAGAATTATATAAGGTGAGGTTGATGATATCTGATTTATATTCGAACGCTTTACCAATGAATCCAGTTAATTTGTTGGCTTTCTTAATAGTCACAGCACACTGTTTACTTGGTTTTAAGATCATTTGTTATTATAATTCCTAGGTCTTTTTCATGGTGTAACTGGATTTTTTATTTTCATTTCCAATGTTTAGTACTATGTCTATCTATCTATCTATGTATTGCCAGACGCCTCAATCACGTTTGGGGTGGCCACAAACAAATCGCCTCCAAGTCGCCCTGTCCCCCGCCATTTCACTGCCCCGCTCCCAACTCACACACCCCTCTCTCATATACCTCTCCATCCCATCCCTCCATCTCATCCTCGGCCTCCCCCTCCCTCTTTCCCCCTCCACCTCACTCACATACACTGTCTTCGTCAGTCTTTCACCCTCCATCCTCTCCACATGGCCAAACCACCTCAGTGTGTTCCTCATAACGCTTCCTATCACATCCACATCCACACCACAACGCTCCTTTATATCCTCATTCGTCAGCCTGTCTCTCCACGTGACTCCACAGGCTCCTCTTAAATAACTCATTTCCACTGCTCTCACTCTTGACTTGTGTCCTTCCAACAATGTCCAAGCTTCACTTCCGTACGTTAGAGTTGGTATCACAATACTGTCATGTAGTAACTTTTTCACTTCCATGCTCACTTCCCTGTTTCTTATCACTGCTTTCAAAGAACCAGCAACCTTTCTTCTCTGCTGTACCCTTTCAAGCACTTCACCCTCCAAACCTCCATCCTTACTCATCACACTACCCAAATACTTAAACGTACTCACATTTTCCAATTCCTCACCATCCAACCTCGCTGTACATTCACTGACTTCACCTCTCTCAAAGACCATCACTTTACTCTTCTCTACATTCACCTTTAGATTCCGTTTCTTACACACTCTCTCAAACTCATCCACCAAGCCTTGCAGCTCCCCTTCGTCTTCACTGAACAACACAGTATCATCTGCAAACAACAGTACAGGGAGTTTCCAAACACTATCCTCTCTCACCAGGGCCACTCCAACATCCACTACCCTACCTTGTACCTCTTTTATTACCCCATCCATGTACAGATTGGGTAATAAAAGAGGTACAAGGTAGGGTAGTGGATGTTGGAGTGGCCCTGGTGAGAGAGGATAGTGTTTGGAAACTCCCTGTACTGTTGTTATAGTCCATTTGCCAGGTTTGGGCCCAATTAATCAGTCAAGCGAGGTCTCTCTGTATTGCCTGCCTCTGTAAAGATGTGTCTGCTCCATTAAAAATTTTAGTAACAACAGCGAATTTGGTTATTATAGAAATTAAACTCTCATCTGTATCATTTATATATATATATATATATATATATATATATATATATATATATATATATATATATATAATCCGATTTCTGTATGTTTATTGGTTTGTTGGTTTGTTGCATTAACACAACAAAAAAAAAAAAAACGCATATAACGCAATTTTTTGTTAGAGGAAGGTACCGTTAAAATGTTCTAACTTGAAGAAAAGCACAATTTTCAGTCCACTTGGACCACCTGTTCCCAGACTATGAATAATTTCTGAAGATAGGAAGTGACTTGACATCAAGTGGCCTCTCAGCGAGTTAAACCAAGAATGCGGGCCGAATTCTGAGCCCTGTAGGACACAACTAGTAAAATCTTTCCACTGAGATTCTTTTGACCCTCTGTTTACGTTCTGTATGCTAATTATTGATCCACCCGAGCACATTGCCCATGAACACATGTGCATTCACTTCCAGAAGTAATCTTTTATGAGGAAATTAACCAAGTACTTACTGAAAAAACAGATATACAACGTCAATAGATGTTGTCTAATTATATATATTATATATAGGAGAAATCCAGGAGATTTGTAAGGCAAGAGCGATTTTTTCGAAAACTGTAATGTGACTCTTTAAATTATTTGGTTCTAAATGGTTAATCAACTTATCTCCGAGAATACTTTCCAACAACTTGCACACACTGAAGTTCAAATTGACTGTCGATAATTTCCTGGTTACGATTTGTTGCCTTTTTTGAATATCGGGGTTACATTTGCTAGTTTCTACTCATGAGGTACCTCCTGGTTCTTAGTGATTTATTGATTAGTTCAGTTAATGGCCTCGATATTTCAGTCACTGCTTCTTTTTGGATGCACGAACACGTACAGAGAGGATGTACGATATGTATGCAACATTTCATCATATACTTATAATAATCACCTCTTATTCTTGATGCTGCCTGGCGATCTGATTCTCTCTCTCTCTCTCTCTCTCTCTCTCTCTCTCTCTCTCTCTCTCTCTCTCTCTCTCTCTCTTTCTCTGTATGTGTGTGTGTGTGAGGTGGAAATCATGTACACACAATGAATCAACTAACTGAGAAAACTACAGAATATAATCAACCTCTGTACTTAGGTTTTGTTCATTACGAAAAGGCTCTCGACTCAATGGACTACACAGCAAATGTAAATTCAGTGCGGAAACAAAGAGTAAATGTGAATGTTGTAAAACTGTTCGACAACATTATTTTATAAAGAGGGAGCTGCTACAGTTAAATTACATAAAGATTCGGAAATAATTAAGATTGAGAAGGGCGTGCATCAGGGTGATACAATATCACCAAAATAATTTACAGCATGCCTTGAAAGTGTTTCCACGAAGCTAGACTGGTAAAAGAGAGGAGTAAACATAGATGGAGATAAACCATTCGATATATATATATATATATATATATATATATATATATATATATATATATATATATATATATATATATATATATATATATATATATATATATATATATATATATATAAGGAGACAATTTAATTGGCTTTGCGTCTCCAACATCGACATCATGCATCAACACAGTGGTTCTTCCTGGAGTGGCATGGAACACTTGCGGGTACACCTGCAGTAATGCCGAAAACTCCTGCCTTTCCTCGGGAGCTAGATGAGAAAGCTTAGTTTGGAGATCATTCATGATATCAGGATTCTTCCCCAAACTATCACTCAGGGTCATGCTGCATGGGAGAGCTTCACTTGCAGACTCGGGTGGAACAGCTACAGTGCAGACTGGGTTATTTTCGTCCCGCCTGTGATATAACTTTAGCATGTTGATGTGACAAAGTTGCTTGTTCTTTCTACGATCTGGTGTGGCGATGACATAGTTGACATCACTGAGTTTCTTCTCCACGAAATAAGGACCACTAAACTTGGCTTGAAGAGGTTGCCCATGCACTGGTAGCAGAATCAAAACCTGATCTCCTGGCTGAAAGTGGCGTAACCTGGACTTCTTATCATACCAAGTCTTCATCTTCTCCTGAGCAGCTCCTAAATTCTCTCTCGCCAGCTGTAAAGCAGTGGACAGCCGTTCTTTGAACTTCATCACATACTCCAGCAGGTTGACGTCATCTTCCTCCAACAGCTAGCATTCCTTGAGTAACTTAAGGGGTCCTCTTACTTCATGGCCAAACAGTAGTTCAAAAGGTGAGAAGCCCAGTGATTCATTTGGAGATTCTCTTGAGGCAAATACAATGAATAGAAGACCTTTATCCCAGTCTTTCTGATGTTCCAAACAGTATTTCTTGAGTATCGATTTGAGTGTTTTTATGATATCTCTCCAACGCTCCTTGGGTCTGGGGATGGTAAGCTGAAGACGTGATCTGGGTGATGCCCAACTTTTTCAGAGACTGCTTGAAAACATTTGACATGAAATTACTTCCCTGGTCTGACTGTACCTCCTTGGGTAGACCAGACTTGGTGAAGAACCCTAGCATTTCCTTAACCACGTTCTTTGCTGAGATATTTCTAAGTGGAATAGCTTCAGGATAACGAGTAGCCATATCAATCAGGGTCAACACATAAGAAAATCCTGAAGAAGTCTTAGGAAGAGGGCCCACAATATCCACCAACACACGGGTGAATGGCGCCTCAAAAGGAGGAATGGGAACTAGAGGTGCAACCTTTTCGGTCTGATTACACTTCCCCACAACTTGACAGGTGTGACAAGACTTACAATACCAGGAAACATCCCTGAAGATACCTGGCCAGTAGAAGTGTTTCAAAATGCGTGCCACAGTCTTCCTCACTCCAAGGTGTCCTGCCAAACTGGAATCATGAGCCACTCTAATGATATCCTGCCTACAAACACGAGGGATGACAACTAGATGTACAAGTTCCCATTCACAGTCCGCTGATGCTGTTGGGGGTCTCCACTTCCTCATAAGTACTCCTGACTTTATATAACAGCAAGTAGAAGCACCGGTTAACTCTTCCTCACTGCAAGCAGAGTTAGCTAGACCTTTCAACTCAGGGTCAGCAACCTGCAACTCAATCAACTCTTGACGAGACAAATTATCAACACTACGGGGTACTGCCTCATCTGGTGAGTGGTCCAAATTAGCAAGAAAAGTGTCAGCTAGGATAACATCATCATCATCATTATCCTCTAAGTCACCAGTAACTTTAGACTTAGCCCTAGTGACAGCACATGCAGGGAACATATCAGGGACATCACAATCCTGGGTCGCAGTCACTGGCTCACTAGACAACTGAGGAGCTGGACACTCTTGACTTCCACCAATATCATTTCCAAGTAAGAAAGTTACACCTGACATTGGGAGTGTCTCAACCAACCCAACCATAACAGAACCATTAACAAAACCAGACTCTAAATTCATTCTGCACAGAGGGACAGAGAAGTAATTATTCCCTACACTTTGTAAGATTACAGTTTCATCAGGGGAATTAACATTAGAACCTAGAACACTGGTCAGCATAAGGGATTGGCAAGCACCTGTATCACGATATATTTTAACTGATTTCCTGTTATTACTGTCCATAGGACTGACAAAACCATCAGACAGGAAATTAGCACATGAACTCTTGAGAGTGTCACCCACGTTACTGCTCAAAAGAGGAGGTTCATCATGAGAATTTAATATACCCCTCAAAGCAGGTTCAGTTAACTCGGTTAAAGAATTCTGGGAACACTCAAGGGTGGACACTAGACCAATTGACTGAATATTTAAAGACTCCTTTTTGTTCACATCACGCTGTCTCCTGAAACATTTCTCCGTAGTATGACCAAGCTTACTACAATAAGTACATTTACTTTTCTGAAATCTAGAGGTGAAGCTGATATTTACTTCCTGAGAAACATCATCTTTATTCTCTTTCCTGTTACCTGTACTCTGAGTAGAGGCAACGTACTTACTCTCAGCTTTCCTTTTTTCTTTAGAATATCTCTTGTGAGTGAGAACATATTCATCAGCTAAAACTGCAGCATCAGACAAATTATCTATTCTTTTCTCATCAAGATATAAGCTTACATCATTATTAATACACCTTTTGGAGTCCTCCAGCAAAATCATCTGCTTAAATCTGTCAAAATCAGAATCCACATTCTTACAATTTAACCACTGCTCTAACAGATCTTCTTTGATTTTTGCATACTCAACATGGGATTCCTTATCTTGCTTATAAGTTGTCCTAAATTTTACTCTATAGGCTTCAGGAACAAGCTCATAGGCCTTAAGAATGAAGCTCCTAACTACATCATAATTATCACATTGATCCTGAGGCAAAGATGCATAAGTTACTTGAGCTTTACCAGTGAGAACAGTTTGAAGGAGTACTGGCCAATACTTTTTGGGCCAATTAAAACCTGTAGCTACCCACTCGAACAACTGAAAATACTTTGTTAAATCAGATTCATTAAAAGGAGGGACAAGTTTAACATTTTTAGCTACATCAAAATCATCAGAGCTAGATGATCCAGTTCCACCTTGTTTCATGCGATACTCATGGTCTGCCTGAATTCTAACAAGTTCAATTTGTGCCTGAACCTGTACCTGTGCCTCCTGAATAAGAGCATTTGCCTGAAATTCAGCCTCCTTAGTCCGAGCCTCCTGCAGGGCTAGCTGTAACTTAGCTAATTCAATCTGCATTTGCTCATTTGGAGGAGTTACATTAAACAAGCTTTCAATAATCATGTCAACAATTTGATCTTTAGAATGATGAGAGCGAACAGCAATTCCCAATTGTTGAGCAACAAGCTTAAGTTCATTCTTTGTTCTGTTTTCTACATCACACACTGTTTGCACATTTGACAAAAAATGTTTGGCTTCATGAAGAGTAGTAATAGTAGACATCATAAATAAATCACAGTCACAAAATATGAAGCAATATCCTTATGATAATATCCTGAATATCCTGATAAGACGTCGCCAAATTTATGTTACGGGAGACTAAAATCGCTACTGTCCCGCAGAGTTCCAGGTTCAAAACAAAAGAATTAGGTAAAATTACAAGTTAAAGTTTAATGCTCAAACTAACAACAAAACATTCAGGACTCATAAGGATAATGTAATGGCAAAAACAGGTTAAATATATGGTTAACTGCAATAGCCTCTATTAACACGAAATTAGCAAGAGTAAATTTATCTAAGTCAGCCCTGATAAAATGAGAAAACCAGATAATACTCAGTGAATGCAAGATATATTATTACAGATACAAAATATTATTACCACTGGCTGACAATATGAATTACAAAAACTTTACTAGGTCTACGAATCAACACCTTATGCCATACAGTACAAGAACAAAATGTAATAACAGTTATACTCAAATTACCCAGCTGCTAGATGGTTGGAGACTTCCTGAGCACTCACAATAATAACAACTGTACAGGGGAGGACAGAGATGTGAGCAAAATGAGGAGATCTAAGTGGCAATTAATGCAGAGACTGAGCTCATTATATAGGGGCCGGCAGAGCTTGACACAACTTGTAAGAAGGACCCACAAATGAAGCCAGAGGGGACAAAGAGTTGACACTCCTGCTCTGAACAACAGAAAGAACGACTTACTCTACTATAAGGGAGGAGGGGGGGAGTGAGGTAGAACACGCTCGTGATCAAACATGCAGCATACTGTACGTTAGGATTACACAAAGGATGATGAAATCATAGGCTATGTAACAATATACACGACCGTTTATGACAATATTGCCTTGGACGCTGGGGGACATCCCTGTTCTGTATGAGACAGCCCTAGCATGTATTCAATATGGACGGTGAGCGTTAGTGCCGAAGTGGTGACAATTGGAGATGTAGGAGGACTATTGGGCCTTAGAGATATGCCCTGGGAATAAGGCCAGAAGCCCTTGCCCAGAGTCGGACACATAAAGAAGAAAAGAAAAAAAAAGTCTGAATGGTTTATTGGACTGATGTAAATGGCCCAGTGCGGAAACTTGAAGATTATAATTCAGATGAATGGCGATTGTTTATAGATTCATCTAAAAGAGGCCTGAAAGGGGTACATCTTCATAATGGTAATATATATGCATCAATACCTGTTGCATATTCTGTGAATATAAATGAAACGTGCTAGAGTTTGGCAAATCTACTTGAGAAAATCAGTTACAGTGAACACTTCTGATTCATATGTGGGAATCTAAAAGTTCTGTTTTTCTTACTGGATCAGCATTCAGGTTATAAACAATGCCCATGTTTTCTCTGTGAGTGAGACATCAGAGCCAAGGATTTATATTGGGTTCAAAAGAAACGGCCAAATAGGAACAAATCTACAGCTTGGTGCAAAAAATATCAGAGCTGGCTTTGTTAATCCAGGTAAAGTGCTGCTACCACTGCTGCATATTAAGCTTGGCTTAATGGAGCACTGTGTCAAAATCCTATCAAAAGATGGAGCCTGTTTAATGTATTTTTGCCAAAAGATTCCTGGTTTGTCTGAAGCTTAATTGAAAGAGGACGTATTAAATGGACCTAATATCAGAAAACTTATTTCTAATACAGAATATGATGGTGCGATGAACGACCAGGTCCAAGCGGCTTGGTTATCATTCAAAGAAGTAAATTCTATTTTTTTGTTGGTATCAATAAGGGTCCCAGTTACAAAGAAATTGTGAGAAATGTGTTGGCCAAGTTAAAGGAGTTGGACTGCAAGTTAAGTCTCAAAGTTCACTTTTTGGATTCGCATTTGGATTTTTCTCCGATAATCTTGGAGTGGTGAGTGAGGAACAGGGTGCAAGATTCCATCAGGATATCAAGGACATGGAAAGAAGGTAGCAGGGACGTTGGGATGTCAGTATGATGGCGGACTACTGCGGGATGATTCATAGGGACGCACCTGAAAACGTGTAGAAACAACTGGCCACCATACGAAGTTTTGGAAAAAAAAAAAAAAAAAAAAAAAAAAAAAGAATTTACAAAGACTAGAGAAGTTATATGTGAGTCCTGGAATATGTAATGTTTTCCTATATATAATATGTAATGTTTTCATATATATATATATATATATATATATATATCTGAAAAATTACATTGAGCAACTATTTTAATTTTCAGTCAGTTTAGAACAATATTGTATTGATCAACTGAAATTTAAAATTTGTTATATTTTACTTAAATTTCTTTTAATTTTGTATGAAAATGTGATGTGATGGAAATATTGTAAATGTATTTTTAGTTGTGTTCATAAGTGCAATAAAAAAATCAGAATTAAAACAAATTTTAATGACTTTAATTTTACAGACCTGTGTAATAGCTGACTTGACTAGTTTAAGTTTTAGTCATCTGGGGCCCCATTTGGCAAGTTTAACCCCCACTAATAAATTAATGGTAAAACATTCCCCCTTTTAGAACCCTTTAGAGCTCTCTGGATAGTTCCGCCTTAATTTCCATTTCAGACAGACACACAAACAGACAGTCATACTTTCAAAAATATTGATATTAAAGTGTATGATAGTCTATGGTGGTTCTTCCGAGTACAATGGCGTTTTTATTCATTTTTCATACTGACAGACAAAACTTTCAGCTTATGGAAGACTTCTCTCAATGAAAGGTTTAAATAATTCTCCATTAATCTTTTAATAATCGTTTTGGTTTGATAATATATTTTACTTATTCTTGCCATCAATGTCTCGAACTTCTCTTAATGAAAAATTTAACATTTAGTGTGTACTGTCCCTTCTTCTGTAAGGGGCTATGATACAAATAAATGTGTGTGTGTGGATGTGTAAACTGGGAGTGCGTCGTGCTGTCTCGGCTACCTCCTTCTTTGGGGGAGGCTGTCTTTCTATCTATATACCTAGGCTGCTTCCCCCAAGGAAAGGGAGGTAGCCGAGACAGGACGACACACTCCCCATTTACTCATCCATTCAAACACATTCATTCGCATCTTAGCCCCAAAGGGGAGAACGGACAGATCCTCACCGCACCAGGGTCAACTGCGCAATGCAATCAGTGACATCCGCAGCAGGGCCCGACAGCAGAGATGGTTTACCCTTGCCACATCATAACAGACCCATCCCCTTACCCGCACCTGACCTGACTAACTGATCAGACAGACACACAAACAGACAGTCATACTTTCAAAAATATTGATATTAAAGTGTATGATAGTCTATGGAGGGAGCCTAGGTATATAGATAGATAGATAGTGTACTGTACAATATTATGTATCCTTTATAAAAAGAGAGATTTAGATAATACTGTATGGAATATATTTGTGTAACTTAGAGTTAGGATTTGCTATCAATACTGAGGTGTCGTGACTGGAGACCATTAACTCAGAATACAGAGAGGCAGTAAAGCAGATGAAAGAGAATGGGAGGAGGAAGAAGAAAGGGAGAAAAATCAGTGAAGAAAATAGAACGACGGAAGAAATTAAATGGAGAACTGAGAGAGAACGAAAAGTGTAATGGAAAAAGAAATAATCTAACATTTATTAAAGAGGGAGAGGAATGACTGAAAGAGGAAAGAACAAATGGAAGAACCGAAAGGACTGTGAGGAATATAACAAAATACAAGACATGAAAGTTGAGATATAGTCGACCACTCTAATTAGAAAGGGGTGATACGGAAGCGTATTTAACTAAGGAGAGATGAAGAGGGTATGAGGGGTATAATTGGACCTGGGTAAGATGCAGCAAGGAGGTCTGGAGTTTGGGTTATAACTGAAGGGTAAGGGAGAAGAAATGGAGAATGAGGAGGATAATATTAGTGTGGGAGAAGTGAAGTGAGATGGAGTGTCAGAAACTGAAATGGAGTGCAAGGGGAGAGAACCACAGGTACCACCTTTCTCTATTTTTACCACTGAATACTGGCATACAGTGGAGTTGTTGCCTGAGAAGCAAATTGTGGTGACGATCATGGTTTGCTTTCTGGATCTAATTCGCGGGACACGACATTCAGTTTTCGAACATGCAACACCACCAGGGACATGAGCTGATCATGTACTGTACCATTAACCCTTGCAGTACTATGATATCACATTTAATCCTGGCTAAGATTGGGCGATTTTGTTAAAGAAACGAAAGATCTCCATCACCGAAAAAAAATAACACATTCTAAAACACTTGCGATAAAAGGACCATTGTTGTATTTGGTCTTTGCTACTACCAGACGGCTTTAGACAGATCAGGAGGGACCTCTTGCTGTGAAAAGGTAAAAGGCTATAGACTACAGTAGCTTAATCTCATTCCCTACATATAGGAAGAGGCAAGATTAGACTGGCTATTACAAATGCTGAATGCAAATTAGTACTTGCTAAACGTCTTGCTAACGCGAAGATACAATACCACAGCAGTGACGGTATTGCTGAATGTGAAGGGTTAGGGTGAGGATGGGCATAATGTGATAATATACTAGGCCCTGACAAGGGTAATGCAGTGATGGGGAAATTGAAGTAGGAGAGAGAGAGAGAGAGAGAGAGAGAGAGAGAGAGAGAGAGAGAGAGAGAGAGAGAGATGAACCATGTAGTACAGAAAGATTCGGGTTTAGGTCATCATTTGAAGCACATAATGAGCAATTTTCCTTCCCCCCTCCACGGCAGCACTGAGTAAGTGACAGCTGTGTCTAAGCCGAGTAAGTGAGTGCAAGTGAGTGAGAATGAATGAGAAAACAGATGTATAATAAGTAAACTCTGAGAGTATTTTGCCGGTCTCTCCAACCTGCTATGGTTCTGGAGCTGTCTTTTTCCATCTATTTCAGTTTCACTGCTCTGATTGTTTGATTGTTAGCCACATCATTAGTCTGCATTAGTGGATGCTTTTTGTACCACACAGAGACAGTTTAAGTAGCATATTTACAGTAAGTACATCAAATGGATTATACTGTAGTCTGAAATTAATTCACCTAGTGATCACCAGTTGGTCCACCCTCTTCCCACTGGTTCAGCTCTCTCATTATTATCCTACATTATTAACAACAGTAGGTTTGCTAAAGGGACCCTCTGAAAAACAACCATCTCTTCCCTCTGTGTCCCTTCCGTAACAGCCTCACATCATTACCCATAACAACACAGTAACAGTAAAAGACATGCAGGAAACGGTCGAGTGACCATCGCCCCCCTACCCCCTCCACCTACCAATATACAAGGGTCACCTTCAAAACAATGACCCATAGAGTCGTCCACTTACACAACTTCTTCACGTTTATCACTCACACTGACACCACTATCCACAAGGGAATTTCAGTTACTATAACAGTTTAGAATGGTGCTGTGGCAGTAATGGCTAAGTGTCTTTCTGGGCAGGGATTGTGTGTTGGTTTGGTAGCGAAAAGTGTTTGGTCTTGGTGTGATAGTAACTACTTCATGAAGTCACATCTTTTAAGTCGTACTATTGTCACCAACAGATGATTACATTAATTCTGCAGGAGATTTTTCGTCCTCCGAGGGTCAGAAAAAAAATAAAGCTAATCCTTTCATTACGTCAAAACAGCGAAAACGTTTTATAATCGCTTCTAAGAGTATTATTTTTATGAGCTTAAGTGTGGTACTTAATGCTCAGTCAGTAAAACTGGAGGATGGTGTTGCTTCAAAGTACAGTTTTCATTGTTAATGGAAGTCGTCATTGTAGGTACAAAGTTAATGCATCTGGGCGGCTTCTATATGAGGGACGAAGTGTTTTTTTTTTTTTTTTTTTTTTTTTTTTTACCTCGCCCGGACAGAGTCCGGCAAGGTATTGTTTTTGATCGAGTTTGTTTGTTGTTTGTCTGATTCTTTGTTTGTTGGCAACATCGTGGAAAAAGGGCTGAATGAAATTGAATGAAACTTTCAGGTTATGTGGGCACTGGTCCCATAAGAAAGTGACAGAATTTTTAAGGTAATCGAGTGACCTTGAAAGGTCAAACTCTAGATCACGGTTATTCAGGGGGCGTAACTCGCAACTCGTAGAAGATAGATATATTTATCATTATCACGATATAGGAAGTTTCATATGAGCTCTCATTTGGCACCATGACCTTTGACCCTTAGTGACCTTGAAACGTTAAATGCAAGATCACGGATTTTTAGAGGGGGTAACTTGAAAACATTTATGCCACTGCCTTAGACTTTTATTGTATACTGACACTAAATTTCAGTATTTAACGGCTGGCGGGCGAGGTTTGTTGTGCCTGGCACCACTTTTTTTTTTCCTTTAAGTTTGGGAAAGCACTCGAGCCCATTGTTCTCTCTCTCTCTCTCTCTCTCTCTCTCTCTCTCTCTCTCTCTCTCGCAGGGGATTTCGTGCTTGATGATTTTTTGGTTCCGTACTCAAATTTTTAATGCAGTACTACGTATCTTATGTACTGTTAATGTGATACTTCCCTTAAGTTGAATCAGTTTACCTAGCAGAGGGATCAATAATACAGGCAACATATATTTGATGGTTAATTACAATCTAATTTCAAAGAGTTTGAGAAGTGTGTGAAAGACACTCAGCATGCATTTATGCAGCACCGAATATAAGTGTGTATGGGCCATGATTCACACACATGCACACTTGGACACTTGTAAATATTACAGGGTGTCCATAAAGTATGCTGAGTTTACAAAATATTGCAAGGAAACGGCTTAACATAATGATATATATTTTTCTTTATATGAAAATAACTCTCAAAATTTGTCTGAAAGGATTACTTAAGTAGTAACAGACTAAGTAGAAGGGCACTCAGTAGAGTGCATCTCTCCGTCAGAAGCAACGTAATTACCAAACCATTCTTCATAATGGGTTAAGCTTTTTCATCACTGATTAGGGTCTCACAAAAAATGTTTTCCCGATCCAGAATCTGCAGTACGATCCGGATCGGTTCCAAAAGTTAATAGATTGTTCTCTTGGCTATCTAAACACCAATTTTGGTCCAGATCTCTCTTTTAGTTTTTGAGTAACCCTACTAACAAACTAACAAACAGGAGTGAAAACATGCTCTCCTTGTCGGAAGGGAAGACTTGTTAAGCCAGCAAAACTTTTTGGACACCCTGTATACTCATATTCATTTACGTAGGCACATCTTGGCTGAATTCTTTCACGTCAGCTAATTTCATCGTTCCATTTTACCACATTGCCTGACAGTTGAAGGGCACATATTAAATTTTCCCTCACGTTGTCTACACACGTTCACACATTACACTTTCACATATGATTTTCGGCGACTAAATTACGAGTAATCATTTTTGTCATCCATTACACTTGCTCTTGTTTTACGCTGATGGAGAAAAATATGTTGTTTTCGTTGTTATCGAAATGGCCTTTTTTCTGTGCTTGCTCAACTAAATTAATGAATATCGCTATCCTGCAATATTCCAGAGGCAATAATACAAACGTTACACATCAATGGATGTCTCTTCGTTTCTGCACAATTTTCTTTCCAAAATATATTAGGGCGAATGTGAGTGAGTGTGGACCGAGTGAAGAATGTTTTTACTCACACGGGGTTTTGATGTGAGTGTGAGAGCTGAAATGTAAAACACTAATTCTCTGGCTACCATTCCGGATTTATAAGTTCTTGAGCTGCAACCGTCATCCTCATCATCAACTGCGCCAAATCACCACCACCACAACCACCACGTTAGAGCATGATAACAAAAATAATCATTATTCTTCCACAATACCGCCAGTCAACACCACACTCCATCACCAGGTCTATCACCACAACTTCACCACATCAAAAACGTGAGGATGTTATTAACCAGACCATCATTAAGGTTTAGTGGTGTTTTTGTCATTATACACCCCATTAACTACCTCATTACAACAGCTCATTGTCACCGCCTAACATAACTAGCTGATTTGGTTTGTGTTCAACTGAAGGAACTGGGCCACTCCCACAACATGGTTACTAGGTTGTGGCTACATGAAAATCAGTGAGCCATGCTTATGAGGTAAGAATGTGTCTTGATTACCCATCAACGCTATCCTCCAGTCTGATTACATTTGGCCATTTACTAAGATGCAATTGGTTAGAGATCTCTATCAGGTTAGGACAAAAGCACTTTAGTAACCTCTTAACCTGGAGCACTCAAATGTTTGTGTATTTGGGGGGTGAGGGGGGAATTCCTCACTAGAGGAAATATTATCATGGGGAAGAAGGATTACAGGTAAAGAGTAAATGGCCAAAGTAGCCTATTTGATGTATCGTTGGCTATAGATTGATAAATTTTATTATGAAATGCCTTTTTGGCTTTTAATTAATACTTTTCAGAGTAAGCTTATAACTTTGGTCTTTAAACAACTACCTTGCTACGAACATCTGTAAAATATTTGCCTAACTAGAAAAGAAAATTTTCATATTATCACTTGATTTTTAACTGTTACCTGTAAACAAACTTAGTGCTAAATGAAAGCAAATAACTCTAGAATAAAGATTTATTTAAAGTAACTCTCGAAGTGGAAGGGGAGTTAGTGGAGGGGGCAGAGGAGCACAGAGTTTCTGGCAGATGTGAGGAATGACCAGGATAAGTTTGGGTACCCCAGCTCTCAACTGTGTTGTCTTTTATATCACCATTACTGCTACAAGCGACCTTTTTTCACTGGCCGAAAAATGTTAGCTTCAATCTTGAAAGCTGTGCTGTAACAATACTTTAGCACTAGACGATGATGACGCTTACAATGAAATGCTATTGAAGGGATAAAGGTCCGTAGTATTGTCATCTGCCACTAAAGCATATGTTTATAAGGTGCAATAGGACGAAAATCTCGAGCATTTTAAGCTGAAAGAACTATGGACGGTTTTATTCAGTTGACGTAAACCTCTCGAAGTCCAGGAGTTAGAGGCGATTGACATTACCGACTCAGTACGATAATGTGCTTGTTATTTTAATCTCCATGGTGCCATTTTATTCATCTTGGGGAACTCCCAACAGTTAAGGGTGAAGAAATATACTTCGTTAATCTATTCAGGACGACAACATCTTGTTTTCGTTACCTTCAGTTGGTCGTGTTCGCTTTGGGCGAACCCCTCTCTTAAACTTCATTCTCGCTACTGTTTCCCGATTTTATTCAGCCTGTGAAACCTGTGATAGTGAAGAAGTTAATGGTCACTAGGAGCGAATTGTAAATTATTATGGTCTATGGCCTGCCAGGTGTGTTCACTACAGTCCGAAGGTATTACTTATTATTAATTCTGTCCTATGATTTTGTTCAATTAGCTAAATGTACTTCTAAATGAATTGTAGTAATACTCCTTCTTTGTCTTTTATTTCCTTACAAGAAAACAAGTCTTCATTAACACCTTCACTGTGACGAAACCCATTTTATTTTTCCACAACTACTGTCTGATGATTAAACACATAAACCATATTTTACGCTGCAATAACTTGCAGGCAATTCCTTACTCATTCTATTTGTCTGGTTTTAGTTTATTGCCGAAAATGCTCAGTTTCTCATATAAATGGCTGGCTGATGTATTTCAGGATATATATATATATATATATATATATATATATATATATATATATATATATATATATATATATATATATATATATATATATATATATATATGAGAAAAGAATGCAGTTATAGAACTGGAACGTGGAAATCTATCTATTGCCAGACGCCTCAATCCCGTTTGGGGTGGCCACAAACAACTCGCCTCCACGTCGCCCTGTCCCCCTCCATTTCACTGCCCTGCTCCCAACTCACACCCCCCTCTCTCATATACCTCTCCACCCCATCCCTCCATTTCATCCTTGGCCTCCCCCTTCCTCTTCCCCCATCCACCTCACTCACATACACTCTCTTCGTCAGTCTCTCACCCTCCATCCTCTCCACATGGCCAAACCACCTCAGTGTGTTCCTCATAACGCTTCCTATCACATCCACATCCACACCACAACGCTCCTTTATATCCTCATTCGTCAGCCTGTCTCTCCACGTGACTCCACAGGCTCCTCTTAAATAACTCACTTCCGCTGCTCTCACTCTTGACTTGTGTCTTTCCAACAACGTCCAAACTTCACTTCCGTACGTTAGAGTTGGTATCACAATACTGTCATGTAGTAACTTCTTCACTTCCATGCTCACTTCCCTGTTTCTTATCACTGCTTTCAAGGAACCAGCAACCTTTCTTCCCTGCTGTACCCTTTCAAGCACTTCACCCTCCAAACCTCCATCCTTACTCATCACACTACCCAAGTACTTAAACGTACTCACATTTTCCAATTCCTCACCATCCAACCTCGCTGTACATTCACTGACTTCACCTCTCTCAAAGACCATCACTTTACTCTTCCCTACATTCACCTTTAGATTCCGATTCTTACACACTCTCCCAAACTCATCCACCAAGCCTTGCAGCTCCCCTTCGTCTTCACTCAACAACACAGTATCATCTGCAAACAACAGTACAGGGAGTTTCCAAACACTATCCTCTCTCACCAGGGACACTCCAACATCCACTACCCTACCTTGTACCTCTTTTATTACCCCATCCATGTACAGACTGAACAACCATGGAGACATGACACATCCCTGTTTCAACCCAACCTTCGAAGAGAAAAATTCACTTAGTTCACCATCCACACGCACTGCAGCCTTAGCACCAGCACCATCATACATACTCTTCACAGCATTCAACAACTTCCCATCTACTCCATATATTCTTAATACTTTCCACAATCCTTGTCTATCCACCCTGTCATATGCTTTCTCCAAATCCATGAAAGCCGCATACAACTTCTTTCCCTTCTCTAGAAACTTGTCCACTAAAGATCTAAGAATGAATATCTGATCTACAGTACCTCTTCCCTTCCTAAAGCCCCCCTGTTTCTCTCCAACTAATTCCTCTGTTCTTTCTCTAACTCTGTCAATAAGTATCCTACCATAACGTGGAAATCGCAGACTTAATTGGAAGTGGATCACCAGGCAGAACACAAACATCGTGGCGAAGTTAGGGTCTTTATTTGCTGACGTTTCGGAAAATGCTTATCCATCTTCACAGCAATATCTACAGTCGAGAATATACACAGTTAAGATTTTTATATCTTATAACGATCAAAACAAGACTAAAACATGTAAGTACTAAAACAAAGTCCATTAAAATACCGCATTCGTAGAGCAATAAATAATTAAATCTAAAATAAAGGGGGTAAGAAAGCAAAACGTATCTGTAAAATAGTAGGTGCAATACTGTAAAAAGCTGTAGGGCGGTATGTATAGGTAAAACAAAAAGACACCTAAAGACACGAATCCATGAACACTTAGGTCGTTCAGTTCGAACAGGCCAGTTAATCACCAGTCTACCACACTCAGCATATGGGACCACTCACAACAACACGACCATCCTTTCATTCGCAGTTCTTAGTTCTTGGTGGTAGCAGCAATGACACGGACCTTCCCCATTATGGAAGCTTTGTACCAATATCGCTTTAACCCTTCAGTCAGTGACATGGCTTCCTGTGAACTATTTTCCACACTAGGAAAGTTTTTTACAGTATTGCACCTACTGTTTTACAGATACGTTTTGCTTCCTTACCCCCTTCAATTTAGATTTAATTACTTATTGTTTTACGAACGCGATATTTTAATGGACTTCGTTTTTGTACTTTCATGTTTTTAGTTTTGTTTTGATTGTTATAAGATATAAAAACCTTAACTATGTATATTCTCGATTGTAGATTTTGCTCTGAAGATGGAATAAGCATTGTCTGAAGCGTCAGCAAATAAAGACCCTAACTTCGCCACGATGTTTGTGTTCAGCCTGGTGATCCTCTTCATAAATATATATATATATATATATATATATATATATATATATATATATATATATATATATATATATATATATATATATATTATGCAAGGAAGAAAGAACCCAAGGCAAGAAGCCCGCAAGGTTGGTCAAAAAAAAAAAAAAAGGGTAACATTGAGCCAAATTCAACGTCAGTTCATTTCCAGATGCCTGGAAACCCTGCATTTGAAAGACTGGATGTCAAAGGCAGTAAGAAATGCTGACAGAGAAGAAGTTCCCAAGGAGACTACTTGCATATATGAAGGAGTGGGAGTAACTGTTAACTCTTGCGTTACCGAGTTTGACAGAGAAGGGACGAGAGTTTTGCTAGACACACGACACGCACCCGCCGGAGTGATGGAGGGATGCAAGCAGACAGTCCAGAAGACCAGTGACCATTAAAACAGCGATAGAAAAAGAGATAAATATGGAACAGGGCTGTGAAGAGACAAAGACTACAGGGAGCTTGTAAGAGGATGAGAATTAATGAGACCAAAAACCTTTGATTTCATTTTGTTGAGAAGAGCTGCATGTGGGAAGCCTCCCTGCAAATGAGAGTTGTACTCTGCACAGCGATGAAAAAAGCCGGTGTATAAAGTCAACAATTGTGCAAGGGTAAAGAAGGCAGGGAGTCGGCTATGCATATTTGACAAGAGAGTGAGGTTTCCAAGAAAAATCCCGAAAGAATGAACCCCCCCATTTTTTTTTAAACGTGATTCAAAATTGAGATGGCTATTGTTAAGAATCTGAGGATACTTTTGCGGAAGATTTTGACAGACTGACAGATGTAAGAACTGAGATTTTGATGTAATAATATCAACAAGATTACTTTTACTCCAATCAGATATGAGCGAAGTCAGACATTAGTTGTGCTATAGCTTCACCCTTTGTTTGTTGAAGCAATTGCTGAGATGGACGCAGCGAGAAGCAAATGGAAAAGTGAAGAGTGCAGTCATCAGTGTATGAGTGAACCGGGTTAGATGTACAGCTTACATGGTCACTGACGAATCGAAGTAAGAGAGTTGGTGATAGGACAGAACCCTGAGGAACTCCACTGTCGATAGCCCTAGGAGAAGAACAGTGGCCGTCTACTACATCAGCTATAGAATGATCAGAAATGAAGCTAGAAAGCGTGAGAGAGCAGTTTGGAAATTAAAGATTTATGCCAGACTCAATCGAAAGCCTTTTAAATGTCAACTACAATGGCAAAACTTTAGCCAAAGTCATTAAAGGAGGATGACCAGGAGTCTGAAGGATGGATGAGAAGATCGCCATTGGAGTATGCCTGGCAACACATACTGATGATGGAAAAGAACTGTGTGATAAGAAAGATGCTGTATAATTTTTCTGTTTAGAATTGAATCAAAAACTTTTGAAATACAGGATGTTAATAATATTGGGTGCTAGTTAGAGGGCTGGGAGTGGTCATACTTCTTTGAGACTGGTTGGGTGAGAGCAGACTTCCAACAAAAGGGAAGGGTACAAATTGACAGAGAAAGGCAAACGAATTTCCCTAAGCAGGGTGTATGCACAGAAGCACAGTTCTTGAGGACAACGGGAGGGACCCCATCAGATCCACATGCCATGTTAATACTGAGGCCAGTGATGGTAGAAAATACATCAGTTTAAGAATTTTAAAGTCAGCCATGAGGAAGGCAAGGGGGGTGGGTGATGGAGAAACAGCCCCAGAATGGTCTAAGGTGGAATTCGAGGAGAAAGTCCGAGAGACGAGTTCTGCTTTATCCGTAGAAGAAACAGCTACAGAACGATCTGAGTGGAAAAGAAGAGGGAAGGATGATGAGGTAAAGCTCTTATAAAGGTTTGGGTCAAGGTGCCAAAAGACTCGGGAAGAATATGAGTCAGAGAGTTCGAAACATTTAGTAAGAATGAAATTATTATTAGAGCCACGAACATGATTCTGGCCAGAAACATAGAAGAGATGATATTCAGGGGTTGGTTGACTGATACTT
This sequence comes from Coenobita brevimanus, assembly GCF_032717465.1. NCBI lineage: Eukaryota > Metazoa > Arthropoda > Malacostraca > Decapoda > Coenobitidae > Coenobita > Coenobita brevimanus. Next base: position 22,578,571 of record NC_136999.1, on the reverse strand, counting down.
TTTGTAGGCCCTCTCCTTGTTGTGGACAGCATTAGAAGAAGCGTAACGAAACCAAGTTTTTTTCCGCATCAGTCACAGGAAAGGGAATGGATTGGATGCTTCCATGCCCGAGAGAATAGCCTCCGTAACACACAAGGCAGACTCAGATGTCTCTGCAATGGAAGTAATAATCATTCCAGAGATAATCAGAGAAGTACTGCCTGAGGGCCACCCAGTCAGCAGCTTGAATATGCCACAGCTCTCTCTTCTTGGCAGGGTCGACAGGCCTTACTGGAGTGATAAGACAAGTTAAGGTGATAAGGTTGTGATCAGAGGAGAGAAAAGATTAACAATGTATGCAGGATTAGTTGAAAGGAAAAGGTTATGTATGTTGGAACTCTCTCCAAAGCAGTCAGGGATATGGGTAGGGTGCTGTATAAGTGGCTCTAGATCATTAAGGTTAGAAAGGATTTAAACCTATTCACCAGGTGGATCTGTGAAAGTAGAGAAGAGCCAAAGGTGAGGGGTGAACAGTAAATTAACCTTAAATGAAGATTTCATGAAGATGCCATTATATATATATATATATACATATATATATATATATATATATATATATATATATATATATACTGTTACATAGCCTATGATTTCATCATCCTTTGTGTAATTTTTAACGCTCAGTATGCTGCATGTTTGATCACGAGCGTGTTCTGCCTCAGTCCCCCCCTTCTACCGTTATAGTAGAGTAAGTCGTTCTCTCTGTTATACTTTGCGGGATTTTCATCTCTTTGTCCCCGTGGCTTCATTTGCGCGTCCTTCTTACAAGTTGTATCAAGCTCTGCCAGCCCCTATATAATGAGCTCAGTCTCTGCATCATTGCCACTTAGATCTGCTCCTCATTTTGTTCACATCTCTGTCCTCCCCTGTACAGATATTATTATTGTGAGTGCTCAAGAAATCTCCAACCATCTAGCAGCTGTGTGTAATTTGAGTATAACTGTTGTTGCATTTTTTCTTGTACTGTATAGCATAAGTTTACTTTGTAGGCCTAGTGAAGTTTTTGTGATTCGTGTGGGGTTCTTTATGTCAGTCATTTTTGATAATAGTTTGTATCTAATTATTTATCTGGCATTCACTGAGTATTATCTGGTATCTCATTTTATCAGGGCTGACTTAGATAAATTTATTCTTGCTAATTTCGTGTTAATAGAGGCTATTGCAGTTAACCATATATTTAACCTGTTTATTTGCCATTACATTATCCTTATGAGTCCTGAATGTTTTGTTGTTAGTTTGAGCATTAAACTTTAACTTGTAATTTTACCTAACTCTTTTGTTTTGAACCTGGAACTTTACGGGACAGTGGTGACTCTTCGTGTTCTCACTTAAAGTGTACGTTATCTTTCTCTGTTCCGTAACATAAATTTGGCGACCTCATATCAGGATATTCAGGATATTATCATAAGGATATTGCTTGATATTTTGTGACTGTTACTTATTAATTATGTCTACTATTACTACACTTGATGAAGCCAAAGATTTTTTGTCAAATGTGCAAACAGTGTGTGATATAGAAAACAGAACAAAGAATGAACTTAAGATTGTTGCTCAACAATTGGGATTTGTTGTTCGCTCTCATCAGTCTAAAGATCAGATTGTTGCCATGATTAATGAAAGCTTGTTCAATGTAACTCCTCCAAATGAGCAAACGCAGATTGAATTAGCTAAGTTACAGCTAGCCCTGCAGGAGGCCCGTGCCAAGGAGGCCGAGGCACAAGTTGAAATTGCTAGGATTCAGGCAGACCATGAGTATCGCATGAAACAAGGTGGAACTGGATCATCTAGCTCTGATGATTTTGATGTGGCTAAAAATGTTAAACTTGTCCCTCCTTTTAATGAATCTGATTTAACAAAGTATTTTCAGTTGTTTGAGAGGGTAGCTACAGGTTTTAATTGGCCCAAAAAGTATTGGCCAGTACTCCTTCAAACTGTTCTCACCGGTAAAGCTCAAGTAACTTATGCATCTTTGCCTCAGGATCAATCTGATAATTATGATGTAGTTAAGAGCTTGATTCTTAAGGCCTATGAGCTTGTTCCTGAAGCCTATAGAGTAAAATTTAGGACAACTTATAAGCAAGATAAGCAATCCCATGTTGAGTATGCAAAAATCAAAGAAGATTTGTTAGAGCAGTGGTTAAATTCTAAGAATGTGGATTCTGATTTTGACAAATTTAAGCAGATGATTTTGCTGGAGGACTTCAAAAGGTGTATTAGTAAAGATGTAAGCCTATATCTTGATGAGAAAAGAATAGATAATTTGTCTGATGCTGCAGTTTTAGCTGATGAGTATGTTCTCACTCACAAGAGATATTTTAGAGGAAAAAGGAAAGCTGAGAGTCAGTACGTTGCCTCTACTCAGAGTACAGGTAACAGGAAAGAGAATAAAGATGATGTTTCTCAGGAAGTAAATACCAGCTTCACCTCTAGATTTCAGAAAAGTAAATGTACTTATTGTAGTAAGCTTGGTCATACTACGGAGAGATGTTTCAGGAGACAGCGTGATGTGAACAAAAAGGAGTCTTTAAATATTCAGTCAATTGGTCTAGTGTCCACTCTTGAGAGTTCCCAGAATTCTTTAACTGAGTTAACTGAACCTGCTCTGAGGGGTAACTTAAATTCTCATGATGGAGCTCCTCTTTTGAGCAGTAACGTGGGTGACACTCTCAAGAGTTCATGTGCTAATTTCCTGTCTGATGGTTTTGTCAGTCCTCTGGACAGTAATGACAGGAAATCAGTTAAAATATATCGTGATACAGGTGCTTGCCAATCCCTTATGCTGACCAGTGTTCTAGGCTCTAATTTTAATTCCTCTGATGAAACTGTAATCTTACAAGGTGTAGGGAATAATTACTTCTCTGTGCCTCTGTGCAGAGTGAATTTAGAGTCTGGTTTTGTTAATGGTTCTGTTATGGTTGGGTTGGTTGAGACACTCCCAATGTCAGGTGTAACTTTCTTACTTGGAAATGATATTGGTGGAAGTCAAGTGTGTCCAGCTCCTCAGTTGTCTAGTGAGCCAGTGGCTGCGGCCCAGTATTGTGATGTCCCTCATGTGTTCCCTGCATGTGCTGTCACTAGGGCTAAGTCTAAAGTTACTGGTGATTTAGAGGATAATGATGATGATGATGTTATCCTAGCTGACACTTTTCTTGCTAATTTGGACCACTCACCAGATGAGGCAGTACCCCGTAGTGTTGATAATTTGTCTCGTCAAGAGTTGGTTGAGTTGCAGGTTGCTGACCCTGAGTTGAAAGGTCTAGCTAACTCTGCTTACAGTGAAGAAGAGTCAGCCGGTGCTTCTACTTGTTATTATGTAAAGTCAGGAGTACTTATGAGGAAGTGGAGACCCCCAACAGCATCAGCCGACTGTGAATGGGAGGTTGTACATCAAGTTGTCATCCCTCGTGTTTGTAGGCAGGATATCATTAGAGTGGCTCATGATTCCAGTTTGGCAGGACACCTTGGAGTGAGGAAGACTGTGGCACGCATTTTGAAACACTTCTACTGGCCAGGTATCTTCAGGGATGTTTCCTGGTATTGTAAGTCTTGTCACACCTGTCAAGTTGTGGGGAAGTGTAATCAGACCGAAAAGGTTGCACCTCTAGTTCCCATTCCTCCTTTTGAGGCGCCCTTCACCCGTGTATTGGTGGATATTGTGGGCCCTCTTCCTAAGACTTCTTTAGGATTTTCTTATGTGTTGACCCTGATTGATATGGCTACTCGTTATCCTGAAGCCATTCCACTTAGAAATATCTCAGCAAAGAACGTGGTTAAGGAAATGCTAGGGTTCTTCACAAAGTTTGGTCTGCCCAAGGAGGTACAGTCAGACCGGGGAAGTAATTTCATGTCAAACGTTTTCAAGCAGTCTCTGAAAGAGTTGGGCATTACCCAGATCACGTCTTCAGCTTACCATCCCCAGACCCAAGGAGCGTTGGAGAGATATCATCAAACACTCAAATCGATGCTCAAGAAATACTGTTTGGAACATCAGAAAGACTGGGATAAAGGTCTTCCATTCGTTGTGTTTGCTGCAAGAGAATCTCCAAATGAATCACTGGGCTTCTCACCTTTTGAACTACTGTTTGGCCATGAAGTAAGAGGACCCCTTAATCTACTCAAGGAATGCTGGCTGTCGGAGGAAGATGACGTCAACCTGCTGGAGTATGTGATGAATTTCAAAGAACGGCTGTCCACTGCTTTACAGCTGGTGAGAGAGAATTTAGGAGCTGCTCAGGAGAAGATGAAGACTTGGTATGATAAGAAGTCCAGGTTACGCCACTTTCAGCCAGGAGATCAGGTTTTGATTCTGCTACCAGTTCATGGGCAACCTCTTCAAGCCAAGTTTAGTGGTCCTTATTTCGTGGAGAAGAAATTCAGTGATGTCAACTATGTCATCGCCACACCAGATCGTAGAAAGAGCAAGCAACTATGTCACATCAACATGCTAAAGTTATATCACAGGCGGGACGAAAATAATCCAGTCTGCACTGTAGCTGTTCCACCCGAGTCTGCAAGTGAAGCTCTCCCATGCAGTATGAGCCTGAGTGATAGTTTGGGGAAGAATCCTGATATCATGAATGATCTCCAGACTAAGCTTTCTCATCTACCACCCAAGGAAAGGCAGGAGATTTCGGCATTACTGCAGGAGTACCCGCAAGTGTTCCGTGCCACTCCAGGAAGAACCACTGTGTTGATGCATGATGTCGATGTTGAAGACGCAAAGCCAATTAAATTGCCTCCTTACCGTGTGAACCCAGTGAAAGTTCCTCTCATCCAGAAGGAGCTTGGCTACCTGTTGGACCACAAGATGATTGAGCCCTGTCAGAGCGAGTGGAGTTCTCCTGTCACTCTAGTCCCTAAGCCAGGTGGGTCACAGAGGCTTTGCATCGACTACAGACGTGTTAATCAGATAACCAAAACAGACACTTACCCTCTCCCTCGTGTGGAAGATTGCATAGACAAGATCGGAAAGGCTAGGTACATAAGTAAGTTTGATTTGTTAAAGGGATACTGGCAAGTACCTATGACTGAACGTGCTAGGGAGATCTCATTTTTTGTAACATTAGGAAAGACCTTTGCATGGTCTGTAATGCCATATACAGATTGTTTTAGAGTAATAAGAAATTTCCTTTGTAAATTTCTTTTTCTTTGTGGGGAGGTGTTACATAGCCTATGATTTCATCATCCTTTGTGTAATTTTAACGCTCAGTATGCTGCATGTTTGATCACGAGCGTGTTCTGCCTCAGTCCCCCCCTTCTACCGTTATAGTAGAGTAAGTCGTTCTCTCTGTTATACTTTGCGGGATTTTCATCTCTTTGTCCCCGTGGCTTCATTTGCGCGTCCTTCTTACAAGTTGTATCAAGCTCTGCCAGCCCCTATATAATGAGCTCAGTCTCTGCATCATTGCCACTTAGATCTGCTCCTCATTTTGTTCACATCTCTGTCCTCCCCTGTACAGATATTATTATTGTGAGTGCTCAAGAAATCTCCAACCATCTAGCAGCTGTGTGTAATTTGAGTATAACTGTTGTTGCATTTTTTCTTGTACTGTATAGCATAAGTTTACTTTGTAGGCCTAGTGAAGTTTTTGTGATTCGTGTGGGGTTCTTTATGTCAGTCATTTTTGATAATAGTTTGTATCTAATTATTTATCTGGCATTCACTGAGTATTATCTGGTATCTCATTTTATCAGGGCTGACTTAGATAAATTTATTCTTGCTAATTTCGTGTTAATAGAGGCTATTGCACTTAACCATATATTTAACCTGTTTATTTGCCATTACATTATCCTTATGAGTCCTGAATGTTTTGTTGTTAGTTTGAGCATTAAACTTTAACTTGTAATTTTACCTAACTCTTTTGTTTTGAACCTGGAACTTTACGGGACAGTAGTGATTTTTAGCATTCTCACTTAAAGTGTACATTATCTTTCTCTGTTCCGTAACAATATATATATATATATATATATATATATATATATATATACGCAGAGAGGGAGAGAGAGAGAGAGAGAGAGAGAGCATATAAAATTTAACCCGCCCCTTCCCAACGTTTTCTGGGCAGTGGTACGCCCCAGTCCCGACATTTTTGGACCATTTTTTTTTTTTGGCTCAAACATCCGCTTTTGGTGAGAAACATCGAAAATTCATAGAGAAATCGCTCACCTGAGGTTTAAAATACTCGATCCAGGTAGAAGTACCTCCTTACCTTACAGAGTTTTCTATCAAGCTGGCTGCAAAGAAAACGAGTTCTCTGGGAGGAGAACTATTCTACACCACTCATAAACGGTATTTATTTATTTACTTGGTACGAATTTATATGTAGTACGAGAGTATATTGGTTTTCAAACGGTAATATAGGCATTATAAGCATTGTTTCACTCACTAACTCATCACCATTCCTGACCTTTTTTTTGCCACATTACCTGATCATCATTTCTGACTGTTTCTTCTATGTTTGTCCTCCAAATTGTCATCGACTGGGGAATCACTCTGGCTCTGAATTTCGTACCATGGCATGACATGGCTTTACTGGCCAGGTCACTGATAACAGGTGAATTGCTGAGAAAAGGTCATGCAGGGGGGGGAGGAGGTCATGCTGGGTAAGGCATTGTCCCTGCCTGGCATCTTGTAGAGGAAGGTGTCCCGTGTATACGTGCCAAAAATCACTTGCGAAAATTGAAAATTGTGTAAATTAGGGACCTTGCAATGTTGCCGCGTTAATTTACGTCTCCGGGATATGAGTGCCCATCATGTGAGGACGTGAATTCACGTCTCCAGGACGGGGCGGGTTAATGGAAATTCGTTGTGGTAAACTTCTCAGGTATTGGAGTTCAGCATCAAACATAATGTAGTCTAAACAAATATGAAAAGCTCGTGTAGCAAGTGTTACCACCAAATATCGTTTGTATTTAATTGGAATGAAAGATGTGAATTCTGAGCACAGACCCGTGGATGTTGTTTTCCTGTATACTGACGTCGTGAAAGAACCGGACTGACTACAGTTTATCTTGGTATCGAGAAAGGAGAGCATGTTATTTTCCTCGGATTCGGAAGTGAATTATATTCTACTATGCTGGGAGTTAAGGTACTCTAAAAATTGTGGAACATGGTCAGCACTTTTCACCTCAAGGCTTTTATGCAGAAATTAATGCGATTTTATGTTATTACCTATGACTAAAATACAGAAAAAAGGAATATTACATGTACAGTCCTTTCATTCTTTTTTAGGCCCTGATGATGGTAAAAGTTTGTACCTAAACGTTAGCATATGAAGATGAAGATGTATATAGAAGCCCTGGTGTTTTTCTTCATATATATATATATATATATATATATATATCAGAGAGAGAGAGAAAGAGAGATTCTAAATAGAAAATGTAGTGTGTAATGTGCATGTAGTTTGGTTTTCACAGTTAGACGAACTTGTACTGGAGAGCATGCTGGAACACTCAACGTGTTATTGAAACACTGAAGAAGTTCAGCAAAAGGGGACGGTCTGAAGCTAGTCACGAGGGCTAAACGGGAGCTCCGGTCTCCTTGTCATCAACATTCTATCCCTCTTGAAAGTACTACCCTGTTCGACTTGTGCTACAGTCTACTCCTATATCCTTCCCAAATCTTTCCGTATATTCAGCATCTGTGTCGCTGTCAGCCACTCACATCTATCAAGCATAAATCATTAATCATGTTATACCTATTTACTGTGATGGAAATCTATAACCATATTATATGCCCAATTGTGAACAGTACGAATTATGACTCACAACGTTCTGAAAAGTTTGCTAGATACCTAAGACCACTTTCTTGTTTACGAAATTTGTTGTTCAGTATTTCGTTACTGATCTGTAAAAAAGTGGAGCTATATTTCTGACTGCTACTATGCATCAAATGTAAGTTACTGAGTATGTTGAAATCGTTATTCTAACCCTTGCAGTTTAGTAGCAAGGCTTATATTTAATACGTTAGGGTATACCGTTTAAGAAGTACAGTCCGAAAGCTTAAGTATATAAACTCAGGGTAACATGAGAAGAAAAGGCTGGGAAGGGATGGCTAGAAAGAAAAGCGCTGGAGAAAGAATGACACGAAATAGGAAGTGGTTGGAGAGAGGAAGGGATAAGTAGTTCTCATGGCAATGGAAACCAATATCTCCCTGTCACTGCCTCAGAAAATCATGCAGCCATCCAGCCATTACGATCGCTACGTTTAATGTGTGTGTGTGTGTGTGTGTGTGTGTGTGTTACAGCCACATCAAAATGACGGAAGAAAACTAACATCTAGAAATGTCTATCTATCTATCTATATACCTAGGCTGCTTCCCCCAAAGGAAAGGGAGGTAGCCGAGACAGGACGACTCACTCTCCATTTACTCATCCATTCAAACACATTCATTCGCATCTTAGCTCCAAAGGGGAGAACGGACAGATCCTCACCACATCACACCGCACAAGGGTCAACTGCGCAATGCAATCAGTGACATCCACAGCAGGGCCCGACAGCAGAACTGGTTTACCCCTGCCACATCATAACAGATCCATCCCCTTACCCGCACCTGACCTGACTAGCTGATCAGACCAAATGCGGGAGAATATCCCCTCAGGGCTGCGTCATCACTTATTCATTCACAATTTCTCTCCATTTATTTCTGTCACGCACAGCCACTCTTCCTTGCTCAACAGACATCCCTCTTGCATCCAGCGCTCTCTTCACACTGTCCATCCATCCTATTCGTGGTCTTCCTCTCAGCCTTACACCTCTCACATCAGATCTAGTTATCTTTTTCACCAATCGCTCATTATCCATTCTCTCCATATGCCCAAACCATTGCAACACCCTCTGCTCAACTCTACCAGCCATCTCCCGAACAACTCCAGTTCTCCCTACGCACTTCATCATTTCGCACTCGATCCATACGCGTCACTCCACACATACTCCTCAGACATCTCATCTCCATTACATTCAAACTTTTCATCTCTGCTACACCCATATTCCATGTTTCAGCCCCATATAATGCAGTCGGTACCACAACACCCTCATACAGCCTTCTCTTTACATCCATTCTAAGCGAACGACATTTAAACACTTTTTTCATTCCTCCCAGCACCTTTCCTACTTCATTTATTCTAAACTTCACTTCTGCATCTATTCTTCCATCCACAGCAACATGTGACCCTAGATATTTAAAACAATCTACCTCCTCAAGCAACTCACCATTCAAAACTATATTCATCCCCCTGCCATCTATCAACCTCGTACACTTCATCACTTTACTCTTATTCTCATTTACTTTCAATTTCCTCCTTTCACACACCCTTCCAAACTCCTCTACCAACTGTCTCAATCTCTCCTCTGAATCAGTCACCAGTGCAGTATCATCTGCAAACAGCAGCTGCTTCAGATTCCACTCTCCTCCATCAACATTTACCAGACTCAGACCACCTAAAACTCTTCCATTCACCTCCCTTACAACACCATCCATGTAAATGTTAAACAACCAAGGCGACATCACACATCCCTGTCGCAGCCCCACTCTCACGGGAAACCAATCACTCACAGCATTTCCCACTCTTACACACGCTCTACTATTTACATAAAAACTTTTCACCCCTTTTAGTAACCTACCATCAAGTCCATACAATCTTAAAACAGTCCACAAAGCCTCCCTATCAATTCTATCATAAGCTTTCTCTAAATCCATAAATGCCCAAAACACATCCTTGCCTTTCGCTAAATACTTTTCACACACTTCTCTCACAGCAAACACCTGATCAACGCATCCCCTCCCTCTCCTAAAGCCACACTGCTCATCACTAATCACTCCCTCTGTACTCTCTCTAACTCTCATAATTAACACTCTACCATACACTTTACCTACACCACTCAACAGACTTATACCCCTAAAGCTAGTACATTCATACTTATCACCCTTGCCTTTATACAACGGGACCACACAAGCACTTGCCCAGTCAAATGGCACCATACCTTTCTCAAAGCACACATTCAACAATCTTACTAACCAGTCAACAATAGTCACTCCACCACCCTTCAGGCATTCCACAGCACACCCATCCATACCTGCAGCTTTCCCTGTTTTCATCTCCTTTACTGCCTTCTCCACTTCCTCCTTCGTGATCAAAGAATCATTTAACTCTCCCAACACATTTATTCCTTGCACCCTTCTATCCGCCACAATCTCAGCCACCCTTTCCTCCTCTACATTTAACAATCTTTCAAAATACTCTGCCCATCTCTTCCTTACTGCATCCATCTCAATTAACATCCTTCCATCCTCTGCTTTTACTCGTTCTTCCTTCCCAGACTCTCCCTTTCGCACCCTTTTCACCTCCTTCCAAAACATTTTCTTATTCTGTTGAAAATTCTCTGTCAGCCGCCTACCCCACCTCTCATCTGCTGCCACTTTAGCATCACGCACAGCCCTTCTCGCTCTATTCCTCGTTTCCTTATACCTTTCATATGACATCTCATCCTTCCTCTGCAGCCACACTTCATATCCACGTCTCTTCTCAGCCACAGCCATACTTACTTCCTCGCACCACCATTCACTTCCTTTTCTTACACCACCACCCACACGTCTCACACCACACACCTCTTCTGCATGCCCCACCACAGCACTCTTAAACAACTGCCATTCCTCCTCCACACTGCCATTTTCCCGATCTTTCACTGCGTTCCACTCATCTTCCAATTTCTCCTGATACTCTATCTTTTTCTCTCTTTTATCCAACTCACTCACTTTCAAAACCTCCCTGCCACACCTAACCCTCCTAGCTCTCACCCATCTCTTACCTACTCTTAACTTTCCCTCCACCAGGTAGTGGTCAGACATACCTCCACCCTCCCCTCTCAGAACTCTCACATCCAACAATCTTCCTATTACATTCCTAGACACAACCACATAGTCCATCAAAGTTCTATCAACAACCCTTCCACCCTCCTGTTTCACCCATGTATACTTATAAATATCTTTCTTCTCAAACAGTGTATTCCCAATCACCATCTCTCGCTCAACACACATCGCTATCATTCGTTCCCCATTTTCATTTCTTCCAGGCACACCATGGATACCAACTACACCTTCAACTGCTACATTTCCCACTCTAGCATTCAGATCTCCCATCATTACCACATTCACATTCGCTCCAAAACTCTGCAGACACTCATCAGCATCATTCCAGAAAGACTCCCTCTCTTGTTCATCTCTTTCACTACCAGGCCCATATGCACTCACAAACACCCACAACTCACGTTCAAATTTCGCTTTCACCCACATCAGTCTCGATGACACCTTCTTCCATTCAATCACACACTGCTGTACTTCCGGACTCACTAACAAGGCCACACCTTCTCTTGCCCTTCCTCTATCAACACCTGACAATCTTCCATTCACACTTCCAAACATAGATTCCCCCTTCCCTTTCATCTTGGTTTCACTCAAAGCTAACACATCCAACTTTCTTCTCACAAACATTCTCCCAATCTCCTCCCTTTTAGCCTCAATTGTACTACATCCACGCACATTCATAGACCCAATCTTCAGGGTACGGGGATAACTCCATCCCCCATCCCTTTCTCTGGCCTGTCTCTTTTTAGGAACTAAAAAACAGAGGAGGGGGTCTGTTATAATAAATACAACAGGCATTTAAATGGATTTCCCCTCATGAAAAACATTCTTCCTTCCCCAAATCCAACGAAATTTTACGAGACTGTTCTCAGAGAAACGTATTGTCAATTACACACACACACACACACACACACACACACACACACACACACACACACACCTCCCATTCCTCCTTCATTTTGTTGCAACACATCTGGGGTTCTGAGACTAGACCCCATCTACAAGAGTCATCAGAATCGGGTAGTAAGCATGGAGTATAAAGGTAAAGACAGAAGTAGCATGAGCGGTAAAAGCTTAAATTAGATACACGCGGTAGCCATGTTAATGGATGATAATTTGAAAATGATTTACTTGAGCAAAATTGTGTGTCCAAATCTTAATAATTATCTTAGAGAACTTAAATGTTAGCATAAGAAAACCAGACTTCTTGCAGAGGTTTTCGATCAGGAGGCTTGCCAAATAAGAAAGCGAGAGCACACACGGGCAGACATAGAAACAAGACAAAAAACGAGCAAATCATATTCAACGCAATACCCGTTTCTTCCTTAGAGTCGTAATGCCTGTGATTATTATTTATTATTATTATTATTATTATGCAAGTGAAGTTTTTGTTAGTCTCGTCAGTGTGATGTCATCTAGATAACCTCTATTGGCCCAGTGTGCCAAATATGGGAGACAGTTGGCCATTTTCAAAAGCAATTAAAAGAGGGAACCCATGGGTAAGGACCTAATGAGCTTCGCGACTATGAGCCGATGGGAGGAGGGTGGTCTAATTAATACCCGTCCAACCAAATCCCGTACACAGCGGCCTCGGTCCAAAGCGATTATATTCTAATTTTTGCAACTACCACACGATTTTTTCACCTTAGGGAAGATCTCTCGTAGTGATGATTTTGTTGTATACTTGCCAGGCTTAATCCATGCAATTCAATAATGCGCATTTCTACTGAATTCTCGATATTTACAATCATTTCCTTCAGTTTACGAGACTTTTCGAACTAGATGGGTTAGTTATGACCTTCAAAAACCCTTCCACTATACGACATCTCCCCAAAGCTGTATTAAGTTTTTAGCTATAGTAATAAATTCAAAATACGTCACCAGAATGAAGAGGTTAAAAAAGGCAGAGTGTGAGCAACGATAATTCTAATTGACCCATTACAATAGGCCTTTCATTGTCTGCTATAACCCCTCCATCACGAAAGATCCTTCCTAAAATCAAGTAAATCCACTGGATTTGATTTGCTTACGAGTTAAAAATATTCACTGTTGAAAAGTTAACTCACACTAACATTCTTAATTATACCTGTGCAAGAGAGAGAGAGAGAGAGAGAGAGAGAGAGAGAGAAAGGGGGGAACAAAAAAATCTAGATTTTTTCATCCATTTTAAATCAGACATGATGGAAGTGTTGAGGACTAGCTAATAAGGAAACGTATTGTTTTTTCTTATCATGCAGATTCACAGTAACATGTCATAATCTGAGCTAGCAAAATCATCTTCACCAGGTTTGCCCGATTTAAGCGAGGCTTGGTGAAATGGTTCAGGCTACGACAAAATCGATTTAAGTCAATTTTGATCACATTAAGTTTAAGGTCAAGGTCAAAAGGCAATGTAAAAATTAAAACTGTGTAACTGTGTGTGAAGAGAGTAAATCATTTTTTTTTAACTTTTTTGTCAAAATTTGCTGTCAGTATTGAGGTCACCCACGGGGTTTATGTATAGTTTTTTAGAACAATAGATCATAGGTCGAGGTCACATGACAAGGTTAACTTATGTAGATTTTATTCATATCTATATCTATATCTATCTATCTATATATATATATATATATATATATATATATATATATATATATATATATATATATATATATATACCCGACTTTTCATTTTCATGCCACACCACAGTCTCACATCCATATGATAAAGTTGGCACAAACACTCCTTCATATAAGCCTCGTGCAGCTGCAGCACTCAAGCCTCTGTTTCTTATCAAGGCCTTCATTGCACCAGCTACTTTTCTTCCTTGTGTCATTCTACTTTCAACTTCTTGTGCACATTTTCCCCTCTTTTCAATAATTGTACCCAGGTATTTGAAATACAGTCTCTCTCCATTCACTGTAACATTGCACAGGGAGTCACCTCTCTCAATAACTATCACTTTACTCTATTCTGCATTTACTCTCAAGGCACGACGCTCTCAGACATCAACAAAATTTTGTACTAGCCTACCAAGTTTTTGTCCGGTATTTGCAAGGAGTACTGCATCATCAACATACAACAAATTTCAGATATTCCATCAATCACCAACGCCATCCCCCTCTCCATTACTCATGTTTTTACTTCTCTCATCACCCCATCCATATATATATATATATACATATATTGTCACGGGGGGATGTGTATTTATAAATTCTATCTATCTATATACCTAGGCTGCTTCCCCCAAGGAAAGGGAGGTAGCCGAGACAGGACGACACACTCCCCATTTACTCATCCATTCAAACACATTCATTCGCATCTTAACCCCAAGGGGAGAACGGACAGATCCTCACCGCACCACCCCGCACAAGCGTCAACTGAGCAATGCAATCAGTGACATCCGCAGCAGGGCCCGACAGCATAGCTGGTTTACCCCTGCCACATCATAACAGACCCATCCCCTTACCTGCACCTGACCTGACTAGCTGATCAGACCAAATGAGGGAGAATATCCCCTCAGGGCTGCGTCATCACTTATTCATTCACAATTTCTCTCCATTTATTTCTGTCATACACAGCCACTCTTCCTTGCTCAACAGACATCCCTCTTGCATCCAGTGCTCTCTTCACACTGACCATCCATCCTATTCATGGTCTTCCTCTCAGCCTTACACCTCTCACATCAGATCTAGTTATCTTTTTCACCAATCGCTCATTATCCATTCTTACCATATGCCCAAACCATCCCAACACCCTCTGCTCAACTCTACCAGCCATCTCCCGAACAACTCCAGTTCTCCTTCACACTTCATCATTTCGCACTCGATCCATGCGCATCGCTTCATACATACTCCTCAGGCACCTCATCTCCATTACATTCAAACTTTTCCTCTCTGCTACACCCATATTCCATGTTTCAGCCCCATATAACGCAGTGGGTACTACAACACCCTCATACAACCTTCTCTTTACATCCATTCTAAGCGAACGACATCTAAACACTTTTTTCATTCCTCCCAGCACCTTTCCTACTTCATTTATTCTAAACTTCACTTCTGCATCTATTCTTCCATCCACAGCAACATGTGACCCTAGATATTTAACACACTCTACCTCCTCAAGTAACTCGCCATTCAAAGCTATATTCATCCCCCTACCATCTACCAACCTCGTACATTTCATCACTTTACTCATATTCTCATTTACTTTCAATTTCCTCCTTTCACACACCCTTCCAAACTCCTCTACCAACTGTCTCAATCTCTCCTCTGAATCAGCCACCAGTGCAGTATCATCTGCGAACAGCAGCTGCTTCAGATTCTACTCTCCACCATCAACATTCACCAGACTCAGACCTCCACCTAAAACTCTTGCATTCACCTCCCTTGCAACACCATCCATGTAAATATTAAACAACCAAGGCGACATCACACATCCCTGTCGCAGCCCCACTCTCACAGGAAACCAGTCACTCACAGCATTTCCCACTCTTACACACGCTCTACTATTTACATAAAAACTTTTCACCCCTTTTAGTAACCTACCATCAAGTCCATACAATCTTAAAACAGTCCACAAAGCCTCCCTATCAATTCTATCATACGCTTTCTCTAAATCCATGAATCCCCAAAACACATCCTTGCCTTTCGCTAAATACGTTTCACACACTTGTCTCACAGCAAACACCTGATCCAAACATCCCCTCCCTCTCCTAAAGCCACACTGCTCTTCACCAATCACTCCCTCTGTACCCTCTCTAACTCTCTTATTTAACACTCTACCATAAACTTTACCTACAACACTCAACAGACTTATACCCCTAAAGCTAGTACATTCATACTTATCACCCTTGCCTTTATACAGCGGGACCACACAAGCACTTGCCCAGTCAATTGGCACCATACCTTTCATAAAGCACACATTGAACAATCTTACCAACCAGTCAACAATGGTCACTCCACCACCTTTCAGGCATTCCACAGCACACCCATCCATACCTGCACCTTTCCCTGTTTTCATCTCCTTTACTGCCTTCTCCACTTCCTCCTTCGTGATCAAAGAATCATTCAACTCTCCTAACACATTTATTCCTTGCACCCTTCCATCTGCCACAATCTCAGCCACCCTTTCCTCCTCTACATTTAAAAATCTTTCAAAATACTCTGCCCATCTCTTCCTTACTGCATCCATCTCAATTAACATCCTTCCATCCTCTGCTTTTACTCGTTCTTCCTTCCCAGACTCTCCCTTTCGCATCCTTTTCACCTCCTTCCAAAACATTTTCTTATTCTGTTGAAAATTCTCTGTAAGCCGCCTACCCCACCTCTCATCTGCTGCCACTTTAGCATCACGCACAGCCCTTCTCGCCCTATTCCTCTTTTCCTTATACCTTTCATATGACATCTCATCCTTCCTCTGCAGCCACACTTCATATGCACGTCTCTTCTCAGCCACAGCCATACTTACTTCCTTGCACCACCATTCACTTCCTTTTCTTACACCACCACCCACACGTCTCACACCACACACCTCTTCTGCATGCCCCACCACAGCACTCTTAAACAACTGCCATTCCTCCTCCACACTGCCATTTTCCTGATGTTTCAGTGTGTTCCACTCATCTTTCAATTTCTCCTGATACTCTATCTTTTTCTCTCTTTTATCCAACTCACTTTCAAAACCTCCCTGTCACACCTAACCCTCCTAGCTCTCACCCATCTCTTACCTACTCTTAACTTTCCCTCCACCAGGTAGTGGTCAGACAAACCTCCACCCTCCCCTCTCAGAACTCTCACATCCAGCAATCATCCTATTACATTCCTAGACACAACCACATAGTCCATCAAAGCTCTATCAACAACCCTTCCACCCTCCTGTCTCACCCATGTATACTTATAAATATCTTTCTTCTCAAACAGCGTTTCCAATCATCATCTCTCGCTCAACACACATCGCTATCATTCGTTCCCCATTTTCATTTCTTCCAAGCACACCATGCATACCAACTACACCTTCAACTGCTACATTTCCCACTCTAGCATTCAGATCTCCCATCATTACCACATTCACATTCGCTCCAAAACTCTGCAGACACTCATCAACATCATTCCAGAAAGACTCCCTCTCTTCTTCATCCCTTTCACTACCAGGCCCATATGCACTCACAAACACCCACAACTCACGTTCAAAATTCGCTTTCACCCACATCAGTCTCGATGACACCTCCTTCCATTCAATCACACACTGCTGTACTTCCGGACTCACTAACAAGGCCACACCTTCTCTTGCCCTTCCTCTATCAACACCTGACAATCTTCCATTCACACTTCCAAACATAGACTCACCCTTCCCTTTCATCTTCGTTTCACTCAAAGCTAACACATCCAACTTTCTTCTCACAAACATTCTTCCAATCTCCTCCCTTTTAGCCTCAATTGTACTACATCCACGCACATTCATAGACCCAATCTTCAGGGTACGGGGATAACTCCATCCCCCAACCCTTTCTCTGGCCTGTCTCTTTTTAGGAACTAAAAAACAGAGGAGGGGGTCCCTAGTCCCTTCACCCCGCCCCTTTTAGTCGCCTTTCACAACACGCAGGAATGCTAAATACTACTTGAAAATAGAGACAAGGGATTGACTTGTGAAAATCAAGTATTAAGTTCTACTTTATTCTGGCTTACTTCGCCGATTCTCTAAGCATGAGAATTTATAAACTTTTTCAACAGCACGCAGCAGAGACTAATTACTCACGAGTGCTGTTTGTTAGTACTGTTAGCCTCTTGAGAAAGTGACTCCACCCCTGACAATCAACAACTAATGCTAATAATAATAAACAGGTTCTTGCGGGTGCTTAACTCCTGGCTGCCACAACAGATTCAAGTTTGATACAAAAGAACTAGCCTAAGTACTAGTTATGAATAATGTAAGAAGTTTGTGCAAACTAGGAGCGGCAGACTGAAATCAGCTTAATGTGAAGAAATAAAACACGATTCTAATTACATTAAGCTCAAAGAAAAGAACTGTAAATTTATTTATTACAATAAAATAAATTTACATTATATGAATCTCAAAATGAATTCAAAGGGGAATTTCACGGTCGCTAGGGGATTCATGAATTCAAATAACAAAGAGAATACACTCACTAGCTCATTCAAAAGCTAATTAAACTTAAGCCTAGAAAAACGAACAGAAATACTGGTCAGTGGAGGGGAGCCAAAACGAAAGTCTGGGCACCTGTGATGAACATCAAAATGCTGCTATTTGCTGTAAGCCCGCTTCACCAATTCACCGTCTAGGTGGAGATTCAGGAACCCGCTGTACAACAGAGGTGCTGCTCTACGTTGGGCACAAACGATCCTATCCTCGAGGCAACTCAAAGTTGACTGAGTTTAAATTAGGATAGGGGCGAGAGATGGCTGTTTTCACCAGAAGTAGGTGTGGCCTAACTTCAACGGTCATCGGAAAAAGGGCGAACTATATCGGCTCACAATAAATCACTCAGTGAAAGTACTAATGTCGTGGAAAAGAATGGTCACTTGTGAAACAGTGACAAATGTTCTGAAAACCATCCTGATCGAAGTGAATATGAGGACGGGTGAACTGAGTGATGGCCAGTGGGAATTCCACTAAAGTTCGTGGTTTTCTCATCAAAGGGCAATGTCACGAATTTATATAATACACTCATGCGAATTCGTGATATTACGCCCCATCAAAATCAAATATTTCTTCAAAAAAAAATTCGATATACATACATATAAATCCTAACTCAGTCACACAAGATTCACACTGTGGTGCATATACTATCCTGCTACAGGAGAAAATCACAGTCGTCCATGAGCATAAAAACCTCATATTTACATTAATAGAAGCAAGCTTGAAGAAAAAACTCTGTGACGACAGTGAAAAATCCTGTACTCAGGTCAAACTGAGCAAAAAGTTCGCTACACTTACATTAACAACTAATTGTTATGTAGTGTGATGTATGTAATACACAGTGTGGGTGTTACAGTTGTGGTGTAACTGTGCCTACATGTAAAATTATATAATACAAATCAATAGTAAATATAGACGACGAGACAGAAGAGAAGAGGCGGTAGCATGCGGCAGAGACGATCAGCTGATCTACATTACAAAACTGCTACACCCGCCTACTGTACCCACGAAATCAATCAAGGTGGAGCATCTAAAATGTCAGTGCAACAAACAATTTTTATTAAATCACAATTTCTCTCTCTGCCTAGTAGTCAGTACTCATGTTACAAAAAATACAGTATTATTTTCTTAATGGATACATTATTAACCAGGAAACGTGGTCCCAGGACAGAATCTCAAAGGAGTCTTATAGTTTACTGGTTAAACCTACATTATTATTAACCAGGAAACGTGGTCCCAGGACAGAATCTCAAAGGACCCTTATAGTTTACTGGTTAAACCTACATTATTATCAACTAGGAAACGTGGTCCCAGGACAGAATCTCAAAGGACCCTTATAGTTTACTGGTTAAACCTAACTCTACACTTACGATTAATACTGGCAAGCTGAGAATCCCTACACAATCTCGGGCAGGTCACATTTTAACACCCAACGTGGTGTGAACGCTCATGTGGATAATGTGCATTCTCCAGGAATCCTCAGAGAGGCCCACAGCTCGAGACACCACAAGGTAATTCAAACACAGTCTCAGATTGTCCTTATGGGGGTCTTGAACTGCCCCTTAACCTACGGTATACATGTATATACAGGTCCTGGACGTAATGTGTCCTGTGGGACCAACGGGCGAGACGTCAGGTCTTACTGGTACACTAATAACTGGGAACCAAGCTAGTCCTTTGATTGCATAAGTCTCTGAGGACGCCTGTCTTATGGAACCCAGCATATAACAGTTGCCCGTGTTAGTCGTCAGTTAGCAGGCAAGAAATCAAGTCTGCGCCTACATTGTCACTTCCCTTGATGTATCTCACAGTGAAGTTAAACTGCTGCAAATACAGTGTCCAGCGTCTCAGTCTTGCATTAGCCGTCTTAGTCGTGCTGAGACTAGTGAGTGGCATATGATCGGTTTCCAGAGTGAATGGTGCTTCATATAAATAATAGTAATATTTCTTGACACCATCAACCACGGCCAAGAGTTCCTTCTCAATAGTACTGTAATTCCTCTCGGCGGGTTTTAGCTTACGGCTGTGGTATGCCACTGGGAAAATTCCACCTTTCGATTCTTGCATTAATATGGCACCTACTCCATCTTGTGAAACATCAGTGTGCAGTATGAAAGGTTTGTTGGACTCTGGCAACTGCAAGATAGGCTTCTTACACAGCATATTCTTAAGGGCGGCAAAAGATCTCTCTTGCGCTTCTCCCCATTCAATGGTGTTTGGAGCACGTTTCCGAAGCACCTCGTACAACGGTTGGGCAATGAGAGCTAAGTTGGGGATAAAATTCCTATAATACCCTACTAGGCCAAGGAATGCCCTAACCTGTTTCTTGGTCACGGATCTCAGGCCTTCCCTAACCTTTCTGATCTTGTCGCCCTGACACCTGCAGTGATTGTTGCCAACAATATGTCCGAGGAACTCCACCT
The DNA here is from genome assembly GCF_032717465.1 of Coenobita brevimanus. Lineage (NCBI taxonomy): Eukaryota > Metazoa > Arthropoda > Malacostraca > Decapoda > Coenobitidae > Coenobita > Coenobita brevimanus. Next base: position 22,558,110 of record NC_136999.1, on the reverse strand, counting down.
CACTGTGAGCAATTTTACACTTGCTAGGCTTCACAGTCATGTTGAAACTCTGGAGTCTACTGAAGACAATTTCCAAGAGTCAAAGATGCTCCTCCAATGTGGCAAAATGAACGAGGACATCGTCAATGAACATTTCTACTCCTACGGTACCATGGAGCACTTGTCTCATGGCATGATTGAATACTGCTGGGGAATTGGTAAGTTCAAATGGGAGGACTTTATACTGATACAATCCCCTACGAGTAGCAAAGGCACTGAACTGACGGTTCTCGGGGTGAAGGGGAAACTGAAAGAATCCCTTTGCCAAATCGAGCTTCGTGAAATATTGTGAACCTGCCAGCTTGGAGAAGATGGCAATGTGGTCACCCATTGGCTCAGCATCCACTTTGGTGATTGGATTTAGCTTCCTATAGTCGCCACAAATCCTGACTCCACCATCCTTCTTGCGGACTACTACCATTGGACTACAGTAAGGAGATGGGGACTTTTCAGTAATTCCTGCAGTCTCCACGTCAGCAATTTCGTTGTCTACTGAGTCCAGTAGTCGCATGGGAATGGATATGGCTTAACCTTTATGGGAGTATTGCAGGTCAACTCAGTTTTGTGACACTCAACCTTTGCGAGTGTAGGTTGGTCAGAGAAGACATCAGCATACTGACTGAGCAGTGACCTTATGGCATTCTGATCACCTAATGCTAAGTCATTGTTAAGTAAGACATCTCCAACAGCCTCCTCCAGACGGGACTGAACAGTTAAGGGCTCGTCATCATGGTCATCAGCTGAGATCACCGCAGTTGCCCTGGTTTCTTCCAGTGGCTGGTCACTGTCATTGGTCACTCGTGGTCCAGTCTCCTCGGGGTTTCGCTCATGATAAGCCTTCAACATGTTAACGTGGAACCTTTTACAAATATTCCCCATCTGAATTATGTACAGTACTTGAGGTCTGAAATGCTTTCTACATCATATGGACCCTTCCACTGCGCCAACAACTTGTTCTGGGCAGTGGGGAGTAACACCAAACACTTATCGCCTGGACTGAACTTCTGAAGCCTTGCCTTCATATCATAATAATCTTTCTGAACTTCATGCACCTTGATCAATTCTTCCTTAGCTAACTCACACGTCGACTGAAGGCGGTCAGCTAGATCAAGGACGTAGGTGTATGTGGTCTTGACTTCAAGGTCGGATTCTTCATTGTCCCATGACTCACAAAGGACTTGAAGTGGTCCATGTACTGACCTTCCATACACCAGTTCAAAAGGCGAGATCTTCAAAGAATGCTGTGGGGCTTCTCAATAAGCAAATAGAAGAGGAGCAATGAACCACGGCCATTCCTTTGGCTATTCGACAACCATGCACTTTAACATCTTCTTGAAAGCCCCATTCAACCTTTCACACAACCCATTACACATGGAATGATAGAGCGAAGTTCGCAAGCCTCGGATGGACAACAACCTGAATGCTTTGTTCATCATTGCAGAGATGAACCGCGAACCCCAGTCGCTTAACCCCTTAACCACGGGGCGTCACTTTCGTGACGCTTGGGAGCAAGGGATCATACCGCGGGGCGTCGCTTTTGTGATTCTGTTTTATTTTGAATTCACCCGGGCTTCCAAGTGGGGGCTTGTATCATCTATCAGTACTGCCAATGTCCAACACTAGTCAGCACTCCTAATCTCATCTGTACTCCCATCCATTGTTGACAATTTAGCCATTTCTCCTCGTTCTTGACTCCCCTCCCTACCCCCCCTCCATTACCCTATCCTCTCGCCTGCCGGGCCGTGCTACGCTAAGTAAATCTTCCCTGGAATTTTTCACTGATTTCATCCATTGAAATAAGCCCTATGTCCTATTCTTATACCAAATAATATATACAAAGAAAGAAATAAGGTAAGTGAGAGTGCCAAACACCTGGAATTGGCTAATTATCACCTGACAACACCTCACGTGCACTCGTTCGCTAATTTTCGCTGTTTTTTTCCCCTTGAAATATGCCCTATAATCTATTTTCGTAATAAATATACATGTAAGGAGGGAAGGGAGAAGCCTAAGTGATATTTACATTCACCTGGAACTACCTAATTTATAATGTATTGTCTAGATTTCCTGCCAATCATATCAGTGCTAAACAAAGATGTTTCAAGATCTAACATTGGTAGCTCTGAATATATATCTCCCAAGTAGGCCTCTAATCTATTTTCGAAATAAATATACATGTAAGGAGGGAAGGGAGAAGCCTAAGTGATATTTACATTCACCTGGAACTACCAAATTTATAATGTATTGTCTAGATTTCCTGCCAATCATATCAGTGCTAGACTTAGCTGTTTCAAGAAGTAATATTGGTAACTCTGAATAACTCCTTAGCAGGCCTCCAGCTGGCCCTCCGTTATCAGGTTACTCTCAACTTCCGAAGCGAGAGTACGTATGTTTCTTCTTGCTGACTTCAAGGCCTTTTTTCACCCCCATGCAAATGGCCCTGTGACCTTTACTCCCTACTAAACCTCGTGTGGAAAGAGGTAAAGGGCTGACAATTGATAAAAGAGTGACTACGATCTTTCTATTGAGTAAAACAGTGCAAGTGGAATTGTAAATAATGTGTAAATAATGTGTAAACAGCAAGTGAAAGTAATGAATGTAAATATACGTGAACAATGGAAAATAGTTTTATAAGTTATTTCAAGTGACAGTGCACAACACAGTGTAAATAAAATAGAAATGTAAATAACGTAAATAAAATAGAGAACGTAAATAGAAATGTAAATGAGTAGTATTATAAGAATACGAGTATATACCCTAGGAGTAATGAAAGTGAAAGTTTCACTCTAGCATGTCTGAATGCTATGAGTTATGAGAGTGAAGATGAAAGTGACATTCACTCTCAATGCCAGTATACAGGACGAGAAAGTGAATGCTACGTATTTTACTGAAAGAAATTGAATCCCTACAGTGACAATAAACTAATACTACTGAAGGAAACTTATGAATAAAGACTGTAGATATATATAAGTGTTATATAGTAATAGAAATATAAAGTGTGAGGGGTTTTATGAATAATAAATGACAGACTACTAAGAGCGAACTAGTGCCAGTGCGACGATCAGACGCGCTCGTAATTTCCATTGCTTTCACAGTGTTTTTTTTTCTTAGTATGGATCCCAAACTACTTGAAAATTGTAGAATAGTGTTTATAGTGTTTGTATCTGGCTGTGGTAATCATATTACGGGTTGTCGGGAAGTGTAAAGTGGAGACTTCGTTACCCTACTTCAGAGGTCTCCACAAGTCCTACGGTAACTGACAAAGGCTCAACAATCATTCCAGGAGAAAGCTGAAGGTATGTGCCATAAGCATATGTAATTTTATTATTCTAGGACTAATAACTGATATTTGGCAAATATTTTTTGAGAGTCTGTCTGAGCCCAAATAACCCCGCGGCACACGCAAGTCATAGGTAAACAAGCCCGCGGTGTAGGGGTTAAGACCTCCTTAGGGATACCTACGTGATAGAACACTTCAATCAATGCATCAGCAACAGTGATGGCCTCTATATTCTTAAGGGCCACGGCTTCAGGCCACTGTGTGCTGAAATCAATGATAGTGAGAATATACTTTGATCCATCACTTGCCCTAGGAAAGATTGGCCCAACAATGTCAACTGCTACTCTCTCGAATGGTTCAGAGATAATAGGCATTGGTTTCAGTGGCACAGGACAGACACCTCCCCGGTCAGTGGTACGCTGACACACATCACAGGAACGCACAAGCCTAGTTATTTCCTGGCCAGAAAAAGTCAGCATGGATGCGGTCAGAGGTTTTCTTTTGGCCCATGTGACCACTCATCACTGAACAATTGCCTAATTCGAACACTGCTCGGCGATACTTCGCGGGAACGACGAACTGCAGTCGAAACTCGCCTTGGGGTGTTTGTGACTCATGGTACAGCCGTTCTCACTTACGAAGGAACCTGACTTCACCTCTCCGTGAATACTTAATCACATTACCCTCCAGCTTCTTACGTACTGGGGCAAGTGTTGGGTTGGACTGTTGTTCTTGGACAACACCTTGACTATGAATCAGATCTTGCGGCATTGCGATGGTCAATGGGATGACACGGTTCGGAGCCTTGGCCATGGCTCGTGTTACTACAACAGCCGAAGTCTGAGTAGGAACATCTATGGTGCAACTCTTTTTGATGCCTGGTATGTTGTCGATAATGAGGTCAAACAAAGGTTCTGGCATGACAACAGCAGCTGTCAAGCCAGTGTAGAAAAGAGATGCCACCTGGATACATGCCTCAGGGAACAATCTCACTGATTCATTCTTACTTGGATCTGCTTACCTGTGTACTCGTCAGGCTGAACTAAACTCTGCTTGACGGAGCAACCTGGGGAACCATTATCTCACAGAACGTTTATGGAAACACCTCCCACAAACCCTGGTTGAACAAGAAAGGCAGGTAGCAGCCAGTCATTGATGAAACTGCGGAACGAACGATGCAGCAAATGTGGCGCCCTGAGAACTAGATGCCTGAGAGGTCGTGCTCACCATCTGAAGAGTTGGAGCATTGACCACCTGTGATGGAGAGTTCACTGTCACTGGAGGACTAGTGAACTGTGGAGAAGTACCTGTACTGGTGGGGTTGGCACCACTATGCACATGTTGTGGAATGAAGGCTGCTTTAGCATCTGCTTCTGACACAGTAAAGTTGATTGCCCTGGCTGAGGGTTACGTGGTTTGTCCTTGCTCTGCTGCTGCTTGAAATACCGGTACTGCTGCTGCTTTTGGTTCTGCTTGTCGTACCACTTCCACTCAGGGTTTCCGGGTATTTTGCCCCTGGTCCTTCTTCTGCGGTTTGTTTGGACCTTGGCCATTATTCAGAGAACGGCCTTGATGCTGGGGTTCAGTCTGAGACAGTTTCCCAGATTTGTCAGTTTTCCTGTTCTAGGTGTGTTGCTTACGAGTTTGATACCCGTACGCAGTGAAGAATGCATCAGCCTTCTCCACCATTTAGCTGGCATCCCATACCTGGCAGATCTTAAGCTGAGCCATAAGCTCAGCAGGCCACGACTTTTCTAGGTACATGCACAGCATGAGGTCAATTATCCCCTCTTGCATGGGAGGGGTTTCATCTTTCTGCATCCACTCATCTAAGTAAGTAGTAAGTTGATCAAGAAACTGAACAGCAGTCTCCTTTTCCTGTAGACGCGCCCTCATGAACTGACTCCTGGCGTCGTCAACTGTGAGACCATACAATTTGATGAGTGCGCCTTCATCATATCATATGTGATATTCTCTCCACGAATTCAGTGGAGAATATCAAGGGCAGGGCCCTAAAACAAGCTAAGAAACTGGAGCTGCTTAGCTGCCTCATCCAGCTGGTACAGCTGCGCCATGTCTTTAAAACGATCTATGAATGGCTTGATTCGCTCGCCTTCCTTGCATGAAGGAAGCCTGAGGCATGGGGTTACCAGAACATGTGCAAGGAGAGCACTCAAGGAGCTTGGGTTAGCTGCACTAGATATGTCTGAAGCCAAGGAGTCTTCCTTGAGCTTCAGCATCTCAAATTCATGTTTCTCACGTGCCTCGCGCTCGGTACGTTCGTGTTCTCGTTCTCTCTCTCTCTTGTTGTTCTTGCTCGTATTCACATTCTCTCTTGCATTGTTCTCACTCATATTCATGTTCTCTCTCGAGTTGTTCGCATTGTCTTTGCTCGTGTTCACGTTCTCTCTCGCGTTGTTCTCGCTCGTATTTACGTTCTCTCTCGCATTGTTCATATTGTTTTTGCTCATGTTCACATTCTCTCTCACGTTCTTCGTGCTGAATTCTACGCTTTTCACGGGCATCATTCTCACGCTGCTGCTCGTAACTAAACCGTGAGAGCACATATTCTTTAATTTGTTGGGGACCGGTAAGCTCCATATCTTTGGCTTCCTGTTCATATATATTAGTAGCCATGATGCTAACTCAACTAAGGCTGAATGGACTAAGGACTGAGTACTGACTGCTATATTGCAGAGAAATGCTAATGATCAAAAGTAAAGAATATAGGCACAGTTTGGTGGTGACCAGTCTTATTTAGTTAACCCGCGCCGTCCCGAGGACGTACTTCCACGTCCTCACGTTTTGTCACAGCCAGTCCCGAGGACGTACTTCAACGTCCTGCAATTGCAAGGTTCATAATTTCCACAAATTTCAAAATTCGCGGGAGATTTTCGTTTCGCCCGGGTACTCAAGCCTCCCCTACCTGCCGCCAGGCGGGCAGCGTCCTAGACCCCGCGTGACCCGCGCTCGCCCTTGTCTCGGTCACTCACCTGCCAGCAGTGACCCAGGTCAGACATGGCGCGGAAAGGTCTCTCAGATGAGCAAATTGCATCCGTCCTGGAAGCCTTCACTGGAGACAGTGATTCTCCACTCGATGATGATGTGGTGGATCGCGATTACGTCCAGCCAGAGGAAGAAATAAGTAGCAGTGATAAGGAGGTCCCTTCGCCCCGAAAAACGCGGTATGTGACATACCGTAAGGCAAGGGAAGGCCAGGCTGCTCCCCAACCACGTGCACAGCTATCTCTCCATCACGATTCTGATCAGGACGAGGATGAGGACGATGAGGATGACGGAGGGCTAGGACGTGATATCGCCGAGTGGTTGGGAAAGGAAAACATATCACCACGTGGATCAGAAGGTGGGGCGAGACGACACCTAAGGTATGGTTCAAGTACTTTGTCTGGGGAAGTAGCAAGTGGTGTGGTGGGATTGCTGGGAGAAAGGGAAAGTGTTGTGGCGGCAGCGCGGGGTGAAAGTGAGAGTGGTGTGGGGTTAGTGCGGGGTGAAGGGGCCATTGGTGGGAGGGAGGCAGCACGAGCACGTGGTGCTCGTAGGCCTAGGGGAGAGGAGGTTGAGTCACTCCCCAGCACTTCTTTCGCCCCTGAATATGCCCAAACTTCCTCCCCACAGCCCCAGGATGTGGGGAAAGGAAAGAAAGGGAAAGGAAAGGGTAAAGGAAAAGGGAGAGGGAAGAGAAGTGCGAGTGATGAGAGGCGCCGCTCTCCACCTCCCCAACCTCCCCCACCACCCTCACCTCCCTACCCTGACGAAGGGGACGATGGTGACGTGGCTAGAGACGGTGGTGTCACGTGGAACTGGGAGGATGGGAGTAATTTTACTCCCATCATTCACCAGTTCACTGAGGAGTGGCGGTCAGGTTGCACGGCTCCAGGTGTAAATGCTGGGTCGTCACGTTTAGATTTTTTCAATTTGTTTTTTGATGAGGCGTTTGTTGGGCGCATAGTAGAACAGACGAATATATTTTCACAATCCCAGCGCCTTGAAAGTGAACGCCTAGGAACCACAAGCAAGCATGCAGAACAGTATGACTTTCCCGTGACTATATCAGAGATGTTCCTATTTTTGGCCCTGGTAATCTTGATGGGTGTAGTGAAGAAAAATCAAATTCCTGCCTATTGGACAACGGACCCAATCATCCTAACACCTTTCTTTGGAAAGGTGATGGGTCGTAATAGATTTCAGTTTATTCTCGGCCGCCTCCACTTTTTTGATGCAGATGATCCAGCCAATGCAAATAACACCGATAAAATGAGGAGAATTAGGCTGGTATTTGATCATTTACGGGAAATGTTCCGCTCCTCATTTTATCCCTACAGAGACCTCGTCATAGACGAGAGTCTTGTATTGTGGAGAGGCAATATTTCCTTTAGGCAGTATATACCCAGCAAGAGACACCGTTTCGGGTTCAAGATCTTTGTTATGTGTGACTGTAAGACTGGTTATGTGCAAGACATAGTCTTGTACACGGGCGCACAGAACAGATATAATAGAAGATCGGAGTATAGGACTCTCTGGGGCCGTGGTGAAGACAATGATAGAAGAGTACCTTCATCGTGGTCATGTTTTGTACCTGGACAACTGGTACACTAGCCCTCTTCTCGCTAGGTTCCTCCACCAACACGACACCGGAGTCTGTGGTACAGTCAAGAGAAACCGTCGCCATATGGTCAAGATAGGGAGGAAACTTGACAAGAATGAGGTGGTTTTCTTCCAGGCCAATAACATCCTTGCAACCCTGTGGAACCACAACAGGGAAGTTTGCCTCCTATCAACTGTTCACAGCCCCCTGATGCACCGCACAGACTCCGTGGATCACCGTAGCGAGAGGAGGCGCAACGTATGGAAACCAGAGTCTGTACTTGCCTATAATCTGAACATGAGGCAAGTGGATCAGTCAGACTCGATGATTTCAAGTGTTGACTGTGCCAGGACAACGATGAAGTGGTACAAGAAACTCTTTTTCCACTTGCTCGACATCACGGTCCTGAACGCCCACTACCTGCACGCAATGACCACCGGAGTATCCGAGACCTTTGAGGGGTTTGTGAGGGAGCTGGCACGTGAAATAATCGCCAAGCATGCCCAGGAAAGACCCCCACACCGCCCCCGCGCCCCCAGTGCTGCTCAGACTCCCCTACGTCTTGCAGCCCGCCACTACCCCAGCGCAATTCCTTCCGAACCAAACCGTCGTAAACCCCAGCGTCGCTGCCATGTATGTAAGCACTCGACAGTCAGACCATCAACGCAGAGAAAAGACACAAGATACGAGTGTGTCGAGTGCAATGTTGCGTTGTGCCTTCAGCCTTGTTTCAAGGAATACCATAATCTCGTACACTTCTGAAACTGTGTGGGAAGGCGAAATGACGCTCATGGTAATGGTAAGGCCAGTCAGTAGGTGCTAAGTCAAATATAAAGTTGAAACGGGTGTTATTTTTTCAGAAAAGTAATGTATAAGATGAGAATTAGTGTAAGTGGAAAGAATTGTTATCAAAACTACACCCACTGTGTAAATCTGGTCAGTAAATATGTGATAGCAAGGAAATAAAGTGGAAACGGGTGTAATGTTAGCATGAATAAAACGTATAAGTTGAACATTACTGTAAGTTGTCATAATTGATGTCACGATTACACCCACATTCTGGTCAGTAAGTATGTGATAGGAATTATATACAGTGGATGATGTTGTGATGTTAGTAGTAAGGTATTTTATAAGTTGATTACTTGTGTAAGATGAAACAAATGATATCGCGATAACACTCCCTGTGTAAGTACGCGCAAATATGACGCTAAGTTCCATCGTACGTTCAGAAATGATGTAATATCAATTATATCAAGTGTTTACATGTGCAATGTTAGTGTAGAATAATTATATAAGTAAAAAAATAGGTTGTAAGTTGAATTAGTTGTCATAGCGACTTCACCGTGTGTGTTACTATGCGCTATTATTACGCTATATATTTACGTAAGGCCTGAAATAATCTCAAAACAGTTCTATAAAGTTGAAAAGTGTATAATAATATTAGAAAGGTATTATGTTAGTAGAAAAAGCACAATACGAGTTGAAACATCAGTCACAGCGAGTTCACTCACTACGTAAATTAGCGCTAGCATTACGCTAAATGTTATCAAAAGGCCTGTGAATACGTAAAAACAGTTCAATATAATGTAAAATGGTATAATGTTATTGTAGAAGTATTATGTAAGTAAAAAAAATTATATGTATCATGATTTTAGAATGTTAGCGATTCATGGGAACCAAGTTGGCCGATTTTGCTCGTTTCTCACGATGGTACAATGCTTATTTCTGCTCTATTTTTGTATAAAATCCAATATACTCTTTTATCACATGTTTTTATGTTTGTAATAAATTCATTTCTACTTACTTTCATTGGTTTCCCAAACTTATAATACCATAGAAAACGTTTGATGCTCACACCGCATAGGGAGAACACGGGGCCAGGTGGGACCATCGCATACCTGGTTAAGCTAATTAGGGACCCCAGGGACCACTTTCTTTGCCACCGGCCATTGTTTCTGACCAAAAGCGAAAGTTTAAGCAAAAAAAAAAAAGGTCGAAAATTGCCCGGGATTGGGGGGTACCAGTGGTCGAAAAGTTGCCGGGACGGGGCGGGTTAAACTGGTAAAAAAATAAGAAAAAAAAATGGAACTGACTGGGAAACTATTATGTAAAATTAATAGAAATGAATCAGTAACCACCAGTAAGATATTGCCTATAGACTTTAATGATAACAAATAAGTAGGTGTGAGTAAGTGAGTATCATCTCGTTAATAACTTTAGAACTAGGAGTCAATATCCTGGAATGAGGTTGCCAGATGTCATGGGGGGGTGAATTTATAAATAAAAAATACTAAGTAGTGCTTGAAAATAGAGACAAGGGATTGACTTGTGAAAATCAAGTAGTAAGTTTTACTTTAATCTGGCTTACTTCGCCGATTCTCTAAGAACAAGAATTTTTAAACTTTTTCAACAGTACGCAACAGAGACTAATTACTCACGAGTGCTGTGTTAGTAGTGTTAGCCTCTTGAGAAAGTGACTCCACCCCTCACAACCAACAACTAATGCTAATAATAAAAGACAGGTTCTTGCCGGTGCATAACTCCTGGCTGACACAATGGATTCAAGTTTGATACAAAAGAACTGGCCTAAGTACCAGCCATGAATAATGTAAGGAGTTTGTGCAAACTAGAAGCAGCAGACTGAAATCAGCTTAATGTGGAGAAATAAAACACGATTCTAGTTACATTAAGCTCAATGAAAAGAACTGTACAGTTATTTATTACAATAAAATAAATTTGTTATATGAATCTAAAAATTAATTCAAAGGGGAATTTCATGGTCACTAGGGGACTCATGAATTAAAAAAACAGAGAATACACTCACTCGCTCATTCAAAAGCTAATTAAACTTAAGCCTAGAAAAACGAACAGAAATACTGGTCAGTGGAGGGGAGCCAAAACAAAAGTCTGGGCACCTGTGATGAACATTAAAACGCTGCTATTCGTTGTAAGCCCGCTTCGCCAATTCGCCATCTAGGTGGAGATTCAGGAACTCTCTGTACAACGGAGGTGCTGCTCTACACTGGGCACAAACGATCCTATCCTCCAGGTGACTCAAAGCTGACTGAGTTCAAACTAGGAAAGGGGGCGAGAGATGGCTGTGTTTGCCAGAAGTAGGTGTGGCCTAACTTCAACGGTCAACGAAACGATATAGGCTCACAATAAATCACTCTGTGAATGCACTAATGTCGTGGATAAGAATGGTCACTTGTGAAACAGTGATAAATGTTCTGAAAACCATCCCGATCGAAGTGAATACGAGGACGGTTGAACTGAGTGATGCCCAGTGGGAATTCCACTGGAGTTTGTTGTTTTCTCATCAAAGTGCAATGTCACAAATTTATATAAATACACTCGCGCGAATTCGTGATTTATATATATATATATATATATATATATATATATATATATATATATATATAGATAGATAGATGATAGATAGATAGATACATTATATATATATATATATATATATATATATATATATATATATATATATATAATGTATCTATCTTTGTTCAGCAGTGGACATTACATGTCCACTGCTGAACAAAGGCCTCCCCCAACCTTCTCCACGAATTCCTCGACTGAGCCAATCTTTGCCACGTTTCCCTGCAAATTTCTCTATCTCATCCCACCACCTCCTGTTTGACCTTTTTCTGCTACGCTTACAATCTCTTGGTATCCAGTCAGTCAACCTCTTGCTCCATCGATTATCCCTTATTCTTGCTACATGGCCTGCCCACCTCCATTTCTTCTCTTTTATAACTTCTACAATATCTTTGACTTTAGTCTGCTCTCTCACCCAAGTTGATCTTTTCCTGTCTCTTAAAGATATTTCCAACATTGACGTTTACATTGCTATCTGAGAACGAATTAGTTCATTTTCCATCGATTTTGTCAATTTCCAAGTCTCACAACCATACGTCATATCTGGAATTATACATTCGTTATATAATTTTTGTTTCATACAAAATGGCGAGCTACTTTTCATAATGTCCCTGTGTTTACCGAAAGCTTTACATCCAATTGTAATTCGTGTTTTTATTTTGCTCTCATTATCTTTCATTAATTTTAGTGTTTGTCTCAGGTAATTGTACTCCTCGACTTCTTCAAGAATTTCTTCACTTATTCTGATGACGCTCTTTGGTGTTTGAGGATTAAACATTACTTTAGTTTTACTCCGGTTCATCTTTAGCCCTACTTTGAGACTTTCTCTGTTCAGGTCATTTAACATTTCTTGCAATGTCTCTGCTGTTTCTGAGATTAGGACAATGTCATCTGCAAATCTTAAATGGTTTAGCTTTTCTCCTTCTATGTTCACTCCTTTGTTTTCCCAGTCTAGCTTTCTGAAAATATTTTCTAGGCATGCTGTAAATAACTTTGATGAAATTGTATCTCCCTGATGCACGTCCTTCTCAATCTTAATTTTCTCTGAGTCCTTATGTAATTTGACTGTAGCAGTGCCCTCTTTATATATGTTTTCGAGTAGTTTTACAATGTGCTCATTCACTCCTTGTTCTTGCAATGAATTTATAATTGCTATGTGCTCCACTGAGTCGAAAGCCTTTTCGTAATCAACAAAACCTAAGCACGGTGGTTTATTATATTCTGTAGTTTTCTCAATTAGCTGATTCATTGTGTGTAGATGATCAGTAGTTGAGTACCTGCTTCATTATCTTGCCTGTTCGCGAGGTTGGTTTTCCTCCAAATTTGTAGTTATTCTGTTTGTAAGGACTTTAGTGAAGAGTTTGTAAATGACTGACAGCAAGCTAATGGGTCGATAGTTACTAAGGTCTTTTGAGTCACCTTTTTTGTAATGTAAAATAACTATTGCATTACACCATGTTTTGGGAATTTTCTTCCTTTTTATACATTGAGTAAATAAGTGATCAAGCCTAGTCTGTACTTCTACTCCAGCATCCAACAGTAAATCTGCTACTATTCCATCTCCTGGAGCTTTCCCTCTTCATATTTTTGAGAAAATTATTTACTTCATTTGGTGTTACCCCAGGTATTTCACTTGTGTCAACTGAAAAGTTAGCTCTTGGGACTACTGTCTTTGATGCATACAGTTCTTTGTATAATTCTTTAACTCTCTTCAACATCTTATCTCTGCATTTAACCCCTTAACCGCGGGGCGTCACTTTCGTGACGCTCGGCCACAATGGATCATACCGCGGGGCGTCACTTTTGTGATTCTGTGTTATTTTGAATTATCCCAGGCTCTCAAGTGGTGGCTTGTATCATCTATCAATACTGCCGATGTCCAGCACTAGTCAGCACTCCAAATCTCATCTCTACTCCCATCCATTGTTGACAATTTAGCGATTTTACCCCCTTCATGACTCCCCTCCCTACCTGCCCTCCATTACCCTGTCCTCTCACCTCCCACGCCGCGCTGCGCTACGCAAATTTCCCCCGGATTTTTCCACAGATTTCATCCATTGAAATAAGCCCTATGCCCTATACTTATACAAAATAATATATACCAAAAAAAAAAAACAGGTAAGTGATAGTGTTATAAACCAGGAATTGGCTAATTATCACCTGACAACACCTCACGTGCATTCATTCGCTGCATTACCACGGTAATTTCCCCTTTGAATTATGCCTTGTAATCGATGTCTGTAATAAAAATATATATCAGAAAGGAAGGGAGAAGCCTAAGTGACATTTACATTCACCTGGAACTACCTATTTCTTTATGTATTGCCGAGATTTTCTACCTATAAAAAATTAGCATGTAAGTTAGCAGCAGTCAGCCTAAGTGTCATTGTCAACCCTTCACTTCTCAGATAAGTCGCGGCATTTAGTTCCTTGTCCTCCGCTGTGGTGAAACAATGTTGCACTCGCGCCCCGCCATTCCTGCCGCTTCTGCGCCCATTGCAAAGGGCCCCATGACCTCTACCCCTAAGAAAAGTAGTGAGGGAAGCAGGAAAGGCCTTAATGACTCTGCAGTGGCACGTGAACTGGCAGAATTGTCCATGGTGATGATGGATAGTGATTTTGCCGATTCGGGTGAATTGTGTGATGAGCCGGGTGAGGTTATCATGCCAGAAACTGCTACAATGAGTGCTTCAGTGTCGGAAGTAGTGTCTAGCTCCAAAGGAAAGGAGCCTTTAGTGCAGCAAGGACAGGAATTTGGGAAGGGAGTGAAAAGGCGGCGTGTTAGCCCCAGAACAATGCCCCCACGTGACCCAGCCCGCCATGAGTCACAAGTGCATTCACCTCCCCGTTCCCCAAGCCCCACTTCACTCATTTCTTCATCATCGTCGGTTGAGTTATCTCCGGAGTCTTCGTCATCGGAGTCACCACCAGCATCAACAGTGAAGGCAGGCCGTAGAGGTAGAGGTAAATCAAGGAGAGTCAAAAGTAGTGTAGCTAGTAGGGTAAGGGCTGCTAGTGCTGTACGGCAACCTAGGGTCAGTGCGAGTGACCTTGGCCGAGATAAATCTGCCTCACAGCCAACCTCCACCACCACCACCACCACCTGCCCTACACCGCCACGACAGGGAATCCTGGACGCCTTCGCGTGGACGGAAGGGTCAGATTTTGTGCTTGAAAATTTATTATTTGATGAGAGCTCCTCAGGAGTTCAGCCTGCCTTCACTATTGACGAAAATGCTCAGTGTGTGGACTACCTTTTGGCCTTCCTAGATGACGAAGTCATGCAGCACGTATGTGATGAGACCAACAGGTATGAATCACAACGTGCTGCAAGTGGTACAGGTGCAGCCAAGATGCAACAGTGGTCCATGCTGGGAGTGCAGGAGCTGTATGTGTTCTTTGCCCTCATGCTTCTCATGCCACACTCCAAGAAGCATGAGTTGGAAGAATACTGGTCCATGGACCCCTTACTACCCTCACCCACCTTCAGTAAGTACATGGCCAGAGATCGCTTCCGGAACATCATGGGAAACCTGCACTTTGCCGACAACGATGTACCTTCCCAAACCGACCCACTCTGGAAGATACGGGAGATTCTGAGCAGAATGAAGGATAAGTTTATGTCATTCTTCCACCCCTTTCAGAAGGTTGTCATTGACGAATCCTTGGTTTTGTTCAGAGGACGTCTTCGGTTTGTTCAGTACATTCCAAGCAAACGCCATCGCTTTGGAATTAAGTTCTTTGTACTGTGCGACTGTAAGATGGGGTACATCCTTGACTTCGTCATATATTCAGCCAGCACTGTCGATCTGGATAAAACACACCCCCTTGGCTTCTCAGGCTGTGTAGTGAAAGTGCTCCTAGAAAAGTATTTTGGTGGGAATCATGTGCTGTATACAGATAACTACTATACAGCACCGAAACTTGCCAAATACCTTTCTGAGCACGGCATTGGCTCCTGCGGCACTGTGAAAAGTAATCGTGCCCACTTCCCCAAATTCCCAGAGGCAGGAACCTTGCAGCGAGGAGACATGCACCTACGCAAGTCTGAGAAGATGCTGGCAATACAGTGGCATGACAAGAGGGTCGTGCACATGCTCACCACCGTACATAAGGGGGAGATGACAGACAGTGGGAAGGTCGACCGTAGGACAGGCGAACCTGTGATGAAACCTGATGCTGTGTTGGACTATAATATCAACATGCGGCTGGTGGACAGGTCCAACATGATGATTGGTGAGATCGACTGCCTCAGGAAGAATACTAGGTGGTACAGGAAAGTTTTTCTGCATCTCATAGATATGACGATGCTGAACGCCTTCATCCTGTACAAGATGAAGGTCAAGCCACCCAAGTCCTTCTGCCTGAGGTTGTTCGCCAGGACTTGTGTCCAGCAGCTGCTGGAAAGATATGGTAGGGTGACAGCAGCAACTCCAAGGCGCCATCCAGTAACACTTCCCGACCGACTTGAGCAGAGGGCGTATATGGATCGGCACAGACTTGAACTTATGCCTGCCACAGGGAAAAGGAAGGCTGCGATTCGCAGGTGTCAGGTATGTGCACATACCACCCGCTGCACACCTGAGCACAAACGCACCTCTTGGCAGTGCGCTGAGTGCCAGGTTCCCCTCTGTGTTACCCGCTTCTTCGATTACCACAGCCAGAAGCAGTTCTAACAGTGCAAGTGTGAAAGCAGAATAATGTGTAAATAATGTGTAAATAATGTGTAAATAGCAGGTGAAACCAATGGATGTTCAGAACATATGATTAAACAGTGTATTATAGTTGTATCTTACTGAAAGTGACAGTGAATAACATAGTGTAAGTAAAATAGAAGAGTAAATATTGAAAATAGAATAGAAAATTTAAATAGTAATGTAAGTAATTAGTAATATAAGAATATGAGTACAAATAATTTATGTTATAACAGTGAAAGTGAATCCGTGGCTCTCTACGTATTTTACTGAATGAAAAATTGAATGACTTCAGTGAAAATAAACTAATACGACTGAAGGAAACTTATGGAGAAAGACTCCAGATATATATATAAGTGTGATATAGTAATAGAAATATAAAGTGTGAGGGGTTTTATGAATAATAAATGACAGAGTACCAAGAGCGAACTAGCGCAATGCGACGATCAGAGCGCTCGTAATTTCCATTGCTTTCACAGTGTTTTTTTTTTGGAGTATGGATCCCAAACTACTTGAAAATCATAGAGCAGTGTTTATAGTGTTTATATCTGGCTGTGGTAATCATATTACGGGTTTTCGGGAAGTGTAAAGTGGAGACTTCGTTACCCTACTTCAGAGGTCTCCACAAGTCCTACGGTAACCGACGAAGGCTCAACAAACATTCCAGGAGAAAGCTGAAGGTATGTGCCATAAGCATATTTAATTTTAATATTCTAGGACTAATAACTGATTTTTGGCAAATATTTTTTGAGAGTCTATCGGAGCCCGAATAACCCCGCGGGACACTCAAAACATTGGTAAACATGCCCGCGGTGTAGGGGTTAATGGTGTCACCGTTTTTGTCTTTTAGTGATGTAATTTGTTGCTTTCCAAGTGCCATTTTACTTCGGACCTGCAACAGACTTTTTCCCTTTTTGATGGATTCTTTGATTTATCCATGTTTCTCTTTCTTTTTTCTTCTCTTTGTCTTCTGTTGATAAGCTTATTTAATTCTGCTCGTTCTATTTCATCTTTCTTTGGTTTTTCTTTCATTTCATTTCTTTTTTTTTTTTTAATAAGTTCAAGTGTCTTTTCTGAATACTTCTTGGCTTTGGTTGTATTAGGTTTTCCTACTACCTCCCCTGATTCTTTTAGCACTCTTGTTAGTCTGTCATTCAGCTCATCAGTGTCACAGTCAGCATTGCTTCTATCTATCTATCTATCTATATACCTAGGCTGCTTCCCCCAAGGAAAGGGAGCCTGAAATTTGTTCCATATATATATATATATATATATATATATATATATATATATATATATATATATATGGCTTTGTGTAGAGGATGAAGAGACTGATGAGGAGAGTGTATGTCCATGAGATGGAGAAGGGGGGAGGAAGGGGGAGGCCGATGATTAGATGGAGGGATGGAGTGGACAGGTATGTGAGAGAGGGGTTTGTGAGCTGGAGAGAGGCTAATGAAATGGCAAGGGATAGGGACCCTTGGTGGCGATTTTTTGTAGCCACCCTTTACGAGATTACAGCGTCTGGCAAAAGATATATGGATAGATATAGGCTTTGATGCAGCCAAAATGTCAAGGTTACAAGGACGGGCCAAAGGTCAAACTCATACAACGGGTACAACTTCAACAGTTTCTACTTGACTTCGACCAAACCTTGTGGGAGAGCTCGGAGAAAAGCAAGGATGAAGAGAGACGACTTTGAGAACAATCTAAGCCTAATGTGAAGGTCACAGAGCGATGTGAAATATTATGGCCTTAGACGAGTTTGTGGGCGTGTGGGTACTGCACTCTCTGAGCGCTCCTTAATATTCATATTTCTATTCTTTCTCATTTTCCTCTCTTTCTCTGTTATGAAGCTTTTTTCCTTTATCTCTCACTCATTACGTTACTTAGCTGTTGGCTCTCTCTCCCTATCTTCAATATTCTTTCCATTTTGACTCCCTCCTCTTCCTGTAGATTATCCTCTCATCCTTTCAGAGACAGTACTTGCCTTCTCTCTGCCCCTCCCTTGGTAGTTCCTGACAGCCACCTCCATTGCCAACTCTCTTCTGCTTCCACTGTAATGCTACACAAATAAAGTAATTACACCCAGTGGCAAATAGAGTTACCTCATTAACAGAGAAAGAAAATCAATTCTGGAGGAAAATTCTTATTTCCTCTCTTTCTCACTCCTCTTGTCTTACTGTCCTTTCTTTACCTTTCGTTTCTTGGGGAGAGAGAGAGAGAGAGAGAGAGAGAGAGAGAGAGAGAGAGAGAGAGAAAGGTTGGTATTAGCGGCACAGTAACATCAAGGAAATATAACATTTTAATGGCTTTTCGTATTCCAGCCATAGAAATGACCCCTCGTTTTCTGGTCCTGTGTTTACAGAATATATATATATATATATATATATATATATATATATATATATATATATATATATCGTGCTTTTATAATAGGCCTATAGCGGATAATTTTAATTGAATAATGATACAGAACTAATAATTTCATAAGGTTCATTTACAAAGTAACACACGCAAAATTTAAATGAAATTCATTGTATTTCATCGGTTGCTCAAAGTGACCAAAGTTTTACCACGGTGTACGCATTAACAAAAAAAAAAAAAAAGGAAAACAGCCTGCCCCAAATCGTTTTCAGTATTTTCGGATGTTTTCAGTGCTGTGCCTGGAAATATGGACAGTGGAGAAAGTGAACGTTCTCTCCGGGCATGTCTGTGTTTCAGAATTTCATCGGACCATGGTTGAAGAACTGCTGTCTCATGGTCTGCAGCACCTGTTCTGTACTCCCGTACGTCCAAAGTTGGCCATAAACTGAAGAGTGTTTCGCAGATTGTAATACTGAGGCTCATCGATTTATCTTGCTCCACCACTCCAGAGATTGCAGGTTCAAACAGAAGTTTCAGGATGTGATGATAGCAAGCAAAATAAATGGGATATAATGTTTTGTTCACTGCAAACACACACACACACACACACACACACACACACACACACACGAGTTCCTGCACTGACAGCTGTTTGTGCTAATGCACGGAGCTTTGATTCAGTCTCGTAAACCCTAGTCATCCAACGTTTCAGCCATAACCTTTGACGTTCCTCCCAGTCAAATCCGTAATTAATTTTCAATTCCAATGTAGGACAAGTGAGATTTGTTTGTTAAACGAGGCCCTGATGTCTTCAGCACATGCTTCACTGTATGTAGCAGACTTTTACGAATCGCACTTTTAATAAGACACAGCTGATCCGCATCCTGTTCCATCTGAAGAGCAAAAGGAATATGAATATGGCTTGTTGACTTGTCATTTGTCTATATTCCATTCAGAATTGTTGCAATATCAGAATTTATTTCAGTTGTGCCCCTGATTTCTTTTCGTTTATGTTTTGTTGGCTTCTGCTGGAGCCATGGTTTGGGCTCTTCACCTCCACTGGTGGGCAGCGCAAACGAAGAAGGATCTTGCGCAAGCGCAATGCGCAATCCACAGTTCACTACCTTGAGCAAGCGCAAGTGCGCAATCTGACAAATATTTAGCTTGCGGAATGTCGCAAAGCACAAGCGCAAACCATTTGGATATATTTGTGGGAATTACTGTAAAATATTGAGATATTTACATAAAACAGCATACTTACTTTTATTTATTATTTTATATTATTTGTAATTTGCACAAGTGCGTAATATAATATTTAGCTTGCAGAAAGTTAAATCGGGGAAAGCCCCAGGAATTGATGGAGTGTGTGGTGAAATGCTGAAGCATGGGGGAGAGACAGTAGTAGAATGGATGTGGAAGATGCACAGATTGGCCTGGGAGGAAGGTAGAGTCCCGGAGGATTGGAAGTCAGGTATAATTATTCCCTTGTACAAAGGAAAAGGGGAAAAAGAAGTGTGTGGTAATCATAGGGGTATTTGTCTTCTTCTATCTATCTATCTATATACCCAGGCTGCTTCCCCCAAGGAAAGGGAGGTAGCCGAGACAGGACGACTCACTCTCCATTTGCTCATCCATTCAAACACATTCATTCGCATCTTAGCCCCAAAGGGGAGAACGGACAGATCCACACCGCACCACACCGCACAAGGGTCAATTGCGCAATGCAATCAGTGACATCCGCAGCAGGGCCCGACAGCAGAACTGGTTTACCCCTGCCACATCATAACAGACCCATCCCCTTACCCGTACCTGACCTGACTAGCTGATCAGACCAAATGCGGGAGAATATCCCCTCAGGGCTGCATCATCACTTATTTATTAAGTAATAAATGAATAAGAATAAATAAATAAGTGATAATAAGTCTTCTTAGTATAATAGGAAAAGTGTATGGTAGGATACTTACTGACAGAGTTAGAGAAAGAACAGAGAAATTAGTTGGAGAAGAACAGGGAGGCTTTAGGAAGGGAAGAGGTTGTGTAGATCAGATATTCGTTCTTAGATCTTTAGTGGAAAAGTTTCTAGAGAAGGGAAAGAAGTCGTATGCAGATTTCATGGATTTGGAGAAAGCATATGACAGGGTGGATAGACAAGGATTGTGGAAAGTGTTAAGAATATATGGAGTAGTTGGGAAGTTGTTGAATGCTGTGAAAAGTATGTACGATGGTGCGAAGGCTGCAGTGCGTGTGGATGGTGAACTAAGTGAATTTTTCTCTTTGAAAGTTGGGTTGAAACAGGGATGTGTCATGTCTCCATGGTTGTTCAATCTGTACATGGATGGGGTAATAAAAGAGGTACAAGGTAGGGTAGTGGATGTTGGAGTGGCCCTGGTGAGAGAGGATAGTGTTTGGAAATTCCCAGTACTGTTGTTTGCAGATGATACTGTGTAGGTGAGTGAAGACGAAGGGGAGCTGCAAGGCTTGGTGGATGAGTTTGGGAGAGTGTGTAAGAAACGGAATCTAAAGGTGAATGTAGGGAAGAGTAAAGTGATGGTCTTTGAGAGAGGTGAAGTCAGTGAATGTACAGCGAGGTTGGATGGTGAGGAATTGGAAAATGTGAGTACGTTTAAGTACTTGGGTAGTGTGATGAGTAAGGATGGAGGTTTGGAGGGTGAAGTGCTTGAAAGGGTACAGCAGGGAAGAAAGGTTGCTGGTTCTTTGAAAGCAGTGATAAGAAACAGGGAAGTGAGTATGGAAGTGAAAAAGTTACTACATGACAGTATTGTGATACCAACTCTAACGTACGGAAGTGAAGCTTGGACGTTGTTGGAAGGACACAAGTCAAGAGTGAAAGAAGTGGAAATGAGTTATTTAAGAGGAGCCTGTGAAGTCACATGGAGAGACAGGCTGACGAATGAGGATATAAAGGAGCGTTGTGGTGTGGATGTGGATGTGATAGGAAGCGTTATGAGGAACACACTCAGGTGGTTTGGCCATGTGGAAGGATGGAGGGTGAAAGACTGACGAAGAGAGTGTATGTGAGTGAGGTGGAGGGGGGAAGAGGGAGGGGGAGGCCGAGGATGAGATGGGGGGATGGGGTGGAGAGGTATATGAGAGAGGGGGGTGTGAGTTGGGAGCAGGGCAGTGAAATGGCGGGGGACAGGGCGACTTGGAGGCGATTTGTTTGTGGCCACCCCAAACGGGATTAGGGCGTCTGGCAATAGATAGATAGATAGAATGTCGCTACACGCTGGTGCAAACCATTTGCATATATTTGTGGGAATTACTGTAAAATATTGAGATATCTAAACAAATTAGCATACTTACTTTTATTTATTATTAGTCTATCCATCTATCTATTGCTAGACGCCTAAATCACGTAAGGGGTGGCCACTGGCCACAAACAAGCAACAAAGCGCCTCCACATTGCCCTGTCCCCTGCCATTTCACTGGCCTGCTCCCAGCTCACACACCCCTCTCTCATATACCTCTCCACTCTATCCCTCCATCTCATCCTTGACCTCCCCCATCCCTCTCCCCCCCTCCACCTCACTCACACACTCTCCTAGTCAGTCTCTCGCTCTCCATATGACCAAACCACCTCAACGAGTTTCTCCTAACGCTTCCTATCATATCCACACCACAACGCTAATTCACTTCCTCATTTGTCAGTCTGTCTCTCCATGTAACTCCACAGGCTCCTCTCAAATAGCTCATTTCCACTGCTCTGACTCTTGACTTCTGTCCCTCCAAAAAGCTCAAAGCGTCACTCCCATATATTAGAGCTGGTATTATAATACTGTCACGTAGTAACTTTTTCACTCGTGGAAGTTCAGAGGAGTAAGCAGGCTGCGAAGTGGAGAGACAGGGAAACAAAGGCTGTGATGTTGCCAGTTTTACTTTTATCTGCATATGTAATTCCTTACAAAAATCATTAAAACATTTTATTCACATCAAATATCCACAGCCTAATAAATTATTAGGCTGTGGATGTTTTATTTAAATAATATTTTCAACGATTTTTGTAAGGAATTGCCTGTGCTACTCTTAATAAATAATGTATCTTTAATTTGTTATTATTTACTAATAATAATAATTTAAAAAAATATTGAAATACATTATCTCTGTTGAAGCATTTTAAGAAATGCTACTACCCTCCATCCCTCCCACCTCCCCCCAGCAGAACCCTCGTGACCCGCCCGAGCCTCCCCCATCCCTTGTCCAGACATACGGGAAGCTCCCAAGACCGCGTATCCCTTGGATTGCACAGTGCACAATCCACAGGACAGGTGCGCAAGGCAGGTGCACAAGCGCAATATTGTGCATGGTCTCATGTGGTGCGCAATGTGCAAGCGATATTCACCTGAGCGCAACGGTGCGCAATTGCGCTCTGCACAGGTGTTTGTGCACCTGCCCAGCACTGTTCACTTCACTGGAAGATGATGTGGACTCTACAGTTGCAGTAGCAGTTCTGAATGTTCTTTTTTGTTCTTCTGTAAGGCTGAGAGGAAGACCACGAATAGGATGGATGGACAGTGTGAAGAGAGCGATGGATGCGAGAGGGATGTCCGTTGAGCAAGGAAGAGTGGCTGTGCGTGACAGAAATAAATGGAGAGAAATTGTGAATGAATAAGTGATGACGCAGCCCTGAGGGGATATTCTCCCGCATTTGGTCTGATCAGCTAGTCAGGTCAGGTGCGGGTAAGGGGATGGGTGTATTATGATGTGGCAGGGGAAAACCAGTTCTGCTGTCGGGCCCTGCTGCGGATGTCACTGATTGCATTGCTCAGTTGACCCTTGTGCGGTGTGGTGCGGTGAGGATCTGTCCGTTCTCCCCTTTGGGGCTAAGTTGCGAATAAATGTGTTTGAATGGATGAGTAAATGGAGAGTGAGTCGTCCTGTCTCGGCTACCTCCCTTTCCTTGGGGGAAGCAGCCTAGGTATATAGATAGATAGATAGATAGTTTCCCGCATTTCTGCCTTACTTTATGTTCGTTTCTGTTTTCTGGATATTGTTTTTATTTTTCATTCAAAGCACCCATCTCCTCCTTACGACCTGTCTCTTCAAAAAAAAAAAAATGTCTTTGGGGATACTGATGCATGCAATGGATCCTTGTGAGCAATATCATACAGGTCATGAAATCTCGCCATGAATTAATTTTGGTTTCATTAGTTTGCCTCACTTATCTTTGAGATGTTCTTTCGAAGACCTTACCTTTATGCAAATGAAACTGTTTGCTAACATCGGGTTCTAACTTCGTCGGAAAATTTTCATTGTGCCCTGTATCACTGTCCTGGAGGTCATGAAAATGCCCTTAGTCAGGGTAGTTTTTTTTCTTCACAATGAAGATGGAACAGAAGTTTTAACACCTCTCCCCTTGATGGAAACTTCTTCCTTGGAAAGGAAGGACTGGGAGTTCAAGTTTTTTTTTTTTTTTATGTGAGGAAGAAGGAACCAAAGGCCACAATATGCTTAAAACGAGTTCCAGAGGCCATTGGTGCAAACTCTGAATCTGAAATCCTGAATGGAGACACAAACACAATAACAAACTGTTCTTCTTCAGTAAAGTCAAAATAAACATGAAAGACTGAAATGTGATAAGGCATAGATACACAGTAGGTCAGTACAACATTACACGAATCTTGTGCAACCTCTAAATATTATTAGATTCTCAGAAACTTCCCCGACATACATTGTCACAAAACGGTGAGTTCTGCAAATAACAAAACACGCACATAGTGTTCTTACCGAATTGTATCTTTACGGGAATGAGTCAAGCTCGTACTGTCCCGTGTATTAAACCATTCTTATCATACATATCCTTAAATTTATGGATAGTTTTGGCACACACTATTTCATTCGGTAGTGCATTCCATTGATTAATTGCCTTATTTGGGAAACGGAATTTCCTCACGTATTTATCGCCACTCTTTTTATATAGTTTTTGCAGTGTCCTCTGATGCTTCCCCATAGGTTATATATTCATTTATGTCTATTTTCTCTTTTCCTGAGATGCATTTTAATAGCATAATCGTGTTTCCTCATTTTCTTCTCTCCTGTAGTGTTGGTAGATTCAGTTTTATGAGTCATTCTTCGTAGCTTAGATCCCTTAAGCTTGCCACCCATCTTGTAGCTGCCCTTTTGTACTTTAATCTTTTTTTTTTTTTTTTTTTTTTTTTTTTTTTGCGATGAGGGCTCCAGTCTACTGATGCATACTCCAAGGTTGGTCTGATGAATGATGTTATTATCTTTCTTAGTATGTCTTCATTTATACATGTGAATGCTATTCTAATATTAGCAAGCAGGGTATACATGTTACGTACCTTCTCACTGGTGTGGTCAGCCGGAGATAGTCTGTTACTGATGATCACTCCTAGGTCCTTCCCCCTTTCTGATATGTGTAGGGATGAACTTCCTACTGTAACTTATAATCCCAATCTGGTCTTTTTTTCAATTTCACCAAACTTAATTGCATGACACTTGTTCACATTGAATTCTGTTGGCCAGTTATTGTTCAGTTCATGAAGAGTATTGAATTCTTCTTGTAGCTCTGCAAAAATTTGTATTAGTAATTTTCCTTTGTATTTTTGCATCAGTAGCAAACATATTTAGATAGCTTCCATATTCAGTGTTACTGTCTATGTCATTTATAGACACTAAAAAAGTATTTGGTGCCAGCAGTAAGCCCTGTGGAACACCGCTAGTCACTTCCCTCCATGATGAGTAATTTCCCCTTAGTACTGTTCTTATTTCCCTTTTTCTGAGAAAATCCTGCATCCAACAGTACAGATTGCCTTGGAACTCCACTAGTCACTTCCCTCCATGATGAGTAATTTCCCCTTAGTACTGTTCTCATTACCCTTTTTCTGAAATTTCCTGCATCCACCAGTACAGGTTGATAGTACAGTTTCCATAAAAGTCCTTGGTACGATACTCTGTCAAATGCTTTCTAGAAATCTAAATAGACTGTCCACCCATCCTTCTCTTTTCTTTAACCCTTACACCGCGGGCTTCTTCTGCTTTGACTTGCGGCTCCCGCGAGCATATTCGCGCTCCAAAAGACTCTCTAAAACTATTTGCCAAAAATCAGTTATTAGTCCTAGAATATTAAAATTACATATACTTATGGCACATACCTTCAGCTTTCTCCTGGGGTGTTTGTTGAGCCTTCGTCGAGTACCGTAGGACTTGTGGAGACCTCTGAAGTTGGGTAACGAAGTCTCCACTTTACACTTCCCGACAACTCGTAATATGATTACGACAGCCTGATATTATCACTAGAAACACTAATCAATGATTCTCAAATAGTTTGGAATCCATGTTCCCCCCAAAAAACACTGTGAAAACAATGAAAATTACGAGGGCGTATGACCACCCACTTCCGATCGTTCGCCGCTAGTGTTGCCTATTATTCATAAAAACACTCACAGTTTATATTTCTATTACTATATAACACTTATATATATCTACAATCTTTATCCATAAGTTTCCTTCAGTAATAGTAGTTTATTGTCACTGTAGGGATTCAATTTCTTTCAGTAAAATACGTAGCATTCACTTTCTCATCCTGTATACTAGCATTGAGAGTGAATGTCACTTTCACCTTCACTCTCATAACTCATAGTATTCATACATGCTAGAGTGAAACTTTCACTTTCATTACTCCTAGGGTACATACTCGTATTCTTATAATACTACTAATTTACATTTCTATTTATGTTCTCTATTTTATTTACGTTATTTACATTTTTATTTTCTTTACACTGTGTTATGCACTGTCACTTGAAGTAACTTATAAAACTATTTTCCACTGTTCACGTATATTTACATTCATTACTTTCACTTGCTGTTTACACATTATTTACGCATTATTTACAATTCCATTTGCACTGTTTTACTCAATAGAAAGATCGTAGTCACTCTTTTATCAATTGTCAGCCCTTTACCTCTTTCCACATGAGGTTTAATAGGGGGTAAAGGTCACAGGGCCCTTTGCACGGGGGTGAAAAGTGGCTGAAGTTAGCAGGAGCAAACAGACTTACCTTCACATTGGAAGATGACAGTGAACTGATAGGGGTGGGCCGGGGTGGCCTACCTAGGGAAATGCATTACTGCCAACGTCCGCCTCTTGACAGCTGCTAATATGTAGCAGTGAAATGATTGGCAGGAAATCTAGACAATACATTATAAATTAGGTAGTTCCAGGTGAATGTAAATATCACTTAGGCTTCTTCCTTCCCTCCTTATTTGTATATTTATTACGAAAATAGATTATACGGCATTTTTCAAGGGGAAATAAACAGCAAAAATTAGCGAACGAGTGCATGTGAGGTGTTGTCAGGTGATAATTAGCCAATTCTAGGTGCATGGCACTCTCACTTACCTTATTACTTTCTTGTATATATTATTTGGTATAAGAATAGGGCATAGGGCTTATTTCAATGGATGAAATCAGTGAAAAATTTCAGGGAAGATTTACTTAGCTTAGCACGGCCGGGCAGGTGAGAGGAATGAGTCAAGCTCGTACTGTCCCGTGTATTAAACCATTCTTATCATACATATCCTTAAATTTATGGATAGTTTTGGCACACACTATTTCATTCGGTAGTGCATTCCACTGATTAATTGCCTTATTTGGGAAACGGAATTTCCTCACGTATTTATCGCCACTCTTTTTATATAGTTTTTGCAGTGTCCTCTGATGCTTCCCCATAGGTTATATATTCATTTATGTCTATTTTCTCTTTTCCTGAGATGCATTTTAATAGCATAATCGTGTTTCCTCATTTTCTTCTCTCCTGTAGTGTTGGTAGATTCAGTTTTATGAGTCATTCTTCGTAGCTTAGATCCCTTAAGCTTGCCACCCATCTTGTAGCTGCCCTTTTGTACTTTATTTATTTATTTTTTTTTTTTTTATTTTTTTTTTTGAGATGAGGGCTCCAGACTACTGATGCATACTCCAAGGTTGGTCTGATGAATGATGTTATTATCTTTCTTAGTATGTCTTCATTTATACATGTGAATGCTATTCTAATATTAGCAAGCAGGGTATACATGTTACGTACCTTCTCACTGGTGTGGTCAGCCGGAGATAGTCTGTTACTGATGATCACTCCTAGGTCCTTCCCCCTTTCTGATATGTGTAAGGATGAACTTCCTACTGTAACTTATAATCCCAATCTGGTCTTTTTTTCAATTTCACCAAACTTAATTGCATGACACTTGTTCACATTGAATTCTGTTGGCCAGTTATTGTTCAGTTCATGAAGAGTATTGAATTCTTCTTGTAGCTCTGCAAAAATTTGTATTAGTAATTTTCCTTTGTATTTTTGCATCAGTAGCAAACATATTTAGATAGCTTCCATATTCAGTGTTACTGTCTATGTCATTTATAGACACTAAAAAAGTATTTGGTGCCAGCAGTAAGCCCTGTGGAACACCGCTAGTCACTTCCCTCCATGATGAGTAATTTCCCCTTAGTACTGTTCTTATTTCCCTTTTTCTGAGAAAATCCTGCATCCAACAGTACAGATTGCCTTGGAACTCCACTAGTCACTTCCCTCCATGATGAGTAATTTCCCCTTAGTACTGTTCTCATTACCCTTTTTCTGAAACTTCCTGCATCCACCAGTACAGGTTGATAGTACAGTTTCCATAAAAGTCCTTGGTACGATACTCTGTCAAATGCTTTCTAGAAATCTAAATAGACTGTCCACCCATCCTTCTCTTTTCTTTAACCCTTATACCGCGGGCTTCTTCTGCTTTGACTTGCTGCTCCCATGAAAGCATATTCGCGCTCCAAAAGACTCTCTAAAACTATTTGCCAAAAATCAGTTATTAGTCCTAGAATATTAAAATTACATATACTTATGGCACATACCTTCAGCTTTCTCCTGGGGTGTTTGTTGAGCCTTCGTCGAGTACCGTAGGACTTGTGGAGACCTCTGAAGTTGGGTAACGAAGTCTCCACTTTACACTTCCCGACAACTCGTAATATGATTACGACAGCCTGATATTATCACTAGAAACACTAATCAATGATTCTCAAATAGTTTGGAATCCATGTTCCCCCCAAAAAAACACTGTGAAAGCAATGAAAATTACGAGGGCGTATGACCACCCACTTCCGATTGTTCGCCGCTAGTGTTGCCTATTATTCATAAAAACACTCACAGTTTATATTTCTATTACTATATAACACTTATATATATCTACAATCTTTATCCATAAGTTTCCTTCAGTAATAGTAGTTTATTGTCACTGTAGGGATTCAATTTCTTTCAGTAAAATTCGTAGCATTCACTTTCTCGTCCTGTATACTAGCATTGAGAGTGAATGTCACTTTCACCTTCACTCTCATAACTCATAGTATTCATACATGCTAGAGTGAAACTTTCACTTTCATTACTCCTAGGGTACATACTCGTATTCTTATAATACTACTAATTTACATTTCTATTTACGTTCTCTATTTTATTTACGTTATTTACATTTTTATTTTATTTACACTGTGTTATGCACTGTCACTTGAAGTAACTTATAAAACTATTTTCCACTGTTCACGTATATTTACATTCATTACTTTCACTTGCTGTTTACACATTATTTACGCATTATTTACAATTCCATTTGCACTGTTTTACTCAATAGAAAGATCGTAGTCACTCTTTTATCAATTGTCAGCCCTTTACCTCTTTCCACATGAGGTTTAATAGGGGGTAAAGGTCACAGGGCCCTTTGCACGGGGGTGAAAAGTGGCTGAAGTTAGCAGGAGCAAACAGACTTACCTTCACATTGGAAGATGACAGTGAACTGATAGGAGTGGGCCGGGGTGGCCTACCTAGGGAAATGCATTACTGCCAACGTCCGCCTCTTGACAGCTGCTAATATATAGCAGTGAAATGATTGGCAGGAAATCTAGACAATACATTATAAATTAGGTAGTTCCAGGTGAATGTAAATATCACTTAGGCTTCTTCCTTCCTTCCTTATTTGTATATTTATTACGAAAATAGATTATGCGGCATATTTCAAGGGGAAATAAACAGCGAAAATTAGCGAACGAGTGCATGTGAGGTTTTGTCAGGTGATAATTAGCCAATTCTAGGTGCATGGCACTCTCACTTACCTTATTTCTTTCTTGTATATATTATTTGGTATAAGAATAGGGCATAGGGCTTATTTCAATGGATGAAATCAGTGAAAAATTTCAGGGAAGATTTACTTAGCGTAGCACGGCTGGGCAGGTGAGAGGATAGGGTAATGGAGGGGGGGGTAGGAAGGGGAGTCAAGAACGGGGAGAAATGGCTAAATTGTCAACAATGGATGGGAGTACAGATGAGATTAGGAGTGCTGACTATTGTTGGACATTGGCAGTACTGATAGATGGTTCAAGCCCCCACTTGGAAGCCCGGGTGAATTCAAAATAACAAAGAATCACAAAAGTGATGCTCCGCAGTATGATCCCAGGCTCCCAAGCATCACGAAAGTGATGCCCCGCGGTTAAGGGGTTAATGTTTCTGTAACCCTATCATCACAGCATCATAAATTAGTAACACATGATTTTCCCTTTCTAAAACCTAACTGCCTTTCTGTTACCATACTGTTTTCTTCTAGATGGTTTACCTGTCATTTACTTGACTTATTGTGCTGCACTTACACCATCTTTGTCCACCTTAGCTACAAGCAATCACTGTGCCATCCTTAATCACACATACAAATACTTCCAAACACTGCCTGAGATGGATTTAAATATGAGCACAAATATTAAGTCAACTTCACCCAAGTCTGAAACTATACAATAAATCAAACAATGAAGCCCTGGGAGGAATTCAGTATCAGTATGTTCAATCCATATTGTATGTATAGCCCAGCTCCAGTTGTCTTTATGATCTTCTCCATTGTATATAGAATATTACTGTTGGCTATGCACAGAATGCAAGCAAGGGTTGCAAACTTGGAGTTAGTACTTATGGCAGGAAGAGTAAACAGTCAAGTGGGACCCCCTGAATGTAACGTGTATAATATGTAAATACTGTAAGTTATATATACAAAGTAGAAACATAGAAAAATTAATGAATATTATGGGGTAACATATTATATAATATTAATCTAATCATGCATAAATAACAGACTGATAAACATGTATCCATTTCATACAACAATATTTATATATCTCATATATGTATATAGATAATAGGTACATTACATATAACTTATTCTTACCATAGTCTTGGCATGGTACTGCCATTATATTACTATTGCATAATTATATGTGTATGTCTGTTGTACAAACACATTTGTGGCAATATATTACTACAATATGTTATACAGTATTCTATATTCAGTTTTACTACCATGTATTTACTCCATCACTTATATTATCCATACAACATATTACTACAATATTATACGTTTCTACAATAATGCCGTGTAATAGTAGGATATAACAGCATATGTAATTTGTTACTACATGCTGTCATAGGTACGCCAGCTAGGCGTGACTGAGTGATGTCAGAACACTAAAATATCGTAACACACTACATAATAGCTAGCAACGTATATATGCAATATGGAGATTGGAAGGAAGTCGCGCTTAACCCTTTAAACGCGGATCGTCGCTTTTGTGATGATCGCTAAAAAGGACATAACGGCGGATCGTCGCATTTGCGATTCGAGTTAATTTTGAATAAATGCGGCCAAGGATGTTCCAGCTGGTATTGTCTATCAGTACCACCACCCTTTAGCTACAATTAGCATACTTGACCTTTGTATACTGACCTCCGTTGTTGCCAGGTATCTCGTCTTTCCCCCCTCCCCCCCACCACGGTCTGGCCAGCCTGGCTGTGATATATGGCAGCACTCTGACTGCTCAGAACTGTAAATCTGCACTCTCCTCTCACAAGCAGTTTATGCTAATAGGAAACGCTTGTTTCCACAGTTGTCACATTAGCTTTTTTTTGCGTGGTTTTCTCCTGTTTAGTGTCAGTTTACCACAGGCTTTCAAATTGACATTATGGCGAGTTCTAGCTCTTCCGAGTCAGTGCGAGCGGCCGACAGGAACGAGAATAAAGTGACAGGAGTAAGGCAGAATAAAAACGCGCCACGGTGATCTTTTGGGAAGTACTATGATTGAAAATAATGTGGTATACGTGTTTTTAGCTGTGAAAATGGAAATGTTTGTTGAGTGACGGGAAGACCGCCGCCGCGCTGCATGTCGGCCGTACGCTTCATTGATTTTAGCCTTATTTTCAGTGCTTATTGTACAAATACGGATTCCAAACTACCTGTACGTTGTAGTATAAAGTTTACTGTGACAGTATGATGCTGTGGTAGAGGGGAAACCGGGTTGCTGGAGGTGTGAAAGTGAAGATTTTGTTACCCAACTTTGCAAGTCTCCACAAGTCCTTGGGTAGTCCACGAAGGCTCAACACCTGTCTCTGGAGAAAGCTGAATGTATGGATGGTGGGTGTTAGCGCCGAAGTGGTTACATATAGAGGGGTGTATACGATGCAGGAGGACTACTGGTCCTTGAGCGCAGGCTGTGAAGCCTATGATCAGAGTCGGACACATAAAAAAAAAAAAAAAAGTACTATCTGCCATACCAAGTATAATGTTCTAGGGTTAATCTCTGATTTTTGGTTAATACTTTTCTACAGGTACTCAGACCGCGATCCAACCCCGCCACCCGGGGGGGGTCGGCTGTCCATGGCCGACATTTTAGGGGTTAAGCCAGAGGGCTAGAGGAAGTAATGCTGCACATTCTGGAGTTAGGAATTTAACACACAGCACAGTGTGATGCCTGATGGAAACTTCCAGGCTTGGAAAGTTCCACACACAAGTACCCCTACATGGACACAACCAGTCATATATGGGGGAAATGGGAGACAGGGCAGAAAGAGAGAGAGAGAGAGAGAGAGGCAGGAACAGAGCACGCAGTTACCAAGCATAAAACCATTCTTGCCTCAGTACTGGTCTTGTGAGATACTCCCTCTGAAGAGATAAACTGCAAACCCCAGACTCATCGTTTTCTTTCTTCTGCCATGCACGACATGTACACTGAACATTCTCTCCTTAAAATCCCTACAATTTAGCACACTTTTGGAAAAGCTCAGTGATGACTATGATATACCAAAACTTTTCTTATCAGGGTTTGTAATATCTTACAATACCAGTCAGTGATACAGGTTGGTATTACAGTGGATTCTGTATATTTCTTTTCTTGAATACGGGAACAATGTTTGCTTTCTTCCAAATATCAGGTAATTTACCGTGACCCAAGGATTCCTTGAATATTAACCCTTTCATGCGTGGATAAGTTAATAAGTATTGTGGAACATAACGTTCTACTTTCCTCCCCTCCCCCCCACTCACCGCATGCTCCAAATATGTGTAGGGGAGCGCAGTGATAGTTCGGCCAGGAGGATGGTTCGGCCACTGGCCTTCCTGAATAATGTAGGGGACCTAGATCATTAAGATTTCACATGAAGTTGTGTGATCTTGCCGACAAATGGCACATGTGTTTTTGTTTTTGTTGGCCGGGAAACAGCAACATCAGGTTAGATTTTATGATTTTTCATGACCCCTATGTACTTTTTCGGTGATCCAACGTAAGCAGTAGCTCCATTAATACTTCAGGGTTGTTATCCATATATAGTGCAAATATCATTTATTGTCTATAGGTGACGTGAGAGTAGATAACACTCGAACAGCTTATGAACTCTGGGTTTCGGGGTGCCATGTGTACATCTTTATACATGGGGGATGATTCGACCACTTGAAGTGAGGGATGGTTCGGCAGGGTTGCCAGGTGGCCGAACCATCTCTCATAATTATCTAATGATTTATTTTCTTTATTTAACGATTTTTTTCTATCTATCTATCTATCTATCTATATACCTAGGCTGCTTCCCCCAAGGAAAGGGAGGTAGCCGAGACAGGACGACACACTCCCCATTTACTCATCCATTCAAACACATTCATTCGTATCTTAGCCCCAAAGGGGAGAACGGACTGATCCTCACCGCACCACACCGCACAAAGGTCAACTGCGCAATGCAATCAGTGACATCTGCAGCAGGGCCCGACAGCAGAGCTGGTTTACCCCTGCCACATCATAACAGACTCATCCCCTTACCTTTTTTCTATAAAATTACATATTCTCTCTCTCTCTCTCTCTCTCTCTCTCTACTTTCCCTCAGAAATTGATGAAGCTTCTGTTTCAAGAAACGCTATAATTGGAGTATTACCTGAACCAGTTTCACAAAGCACTAAGCGAAGGCAAAGGTATTACAACTTTGGATTTTTGTTTCACTGGATTTAAAATGCGTTAAGAGTAAACAGCATGTAAGAGAAGTAGCTGTCATTTGACTCGGATATTTTCTTTCACAAAATTATAGTTTTATTTTATCTGAGATAGGCAAGAGTAGAGCCATTTAATTTCATTACAAGGAGATTGTTTGTTCCTTGTTTCATTAAAAGGAGATTGTTTAGGTAAAAATAAATCCAATAAATCATGTCAGCACAGATGAAAATTTGATTCTTAATTTTCCTACTGTATTTAATTCTTTAATTGAGCCCCAGAGGCAAGTGGCCAAATCATCCCACATGGTGGCCGAACCATCCAACGCCAGTGGCCGAATCATCCACACCAAGAGGGATGGTTCGGCCATTTTGGAGACCTTAAGAGTTTGGATTACTGCCAAGAAATGACGTAAGTTTAAGAACTGACAATAGCACACAAAAGAGCCAAAAGATGTGGCTTCCT
Organism: Coenobita brevimanus; assembly: GCF_032717465.1. Classification (NCBI taxonomy): domain Eukaryota; kingdom Metazoa; phylum Arthropoda; class Malacostraca; order Decapoda; family Coenobitidae; genus Coenobita; species Coenobita brevimanus. The sequence goes on along the minus strand of NC_136999.1, from coordinate 22,523,971 downwards.
CTTGGAATAAGCAGATTTTAAGAATTTCCTAAACTTTATTTATTATGATTTTTTTTCGAAAAAGTGGCCGAATCATCACCGCCCTCCCCTATTCTTGGCTTATTCTAACCACTCAAACATATTTATTTTGCCACAAAACCCACATATTCCTATTCGTCTATGCTTGTTCTACACGATAAGCAAAAAAACAAAAAAAGCACGCTTTACTCTGTACATACATTAGAGCCGTGTGAATAAACATTCAAGAGCAAACATTTCACTTCCCAACATCTTAAGTCGAATGTTTACTACTCAATCTCTACATTATATACCATCATTGGAAAGAGAATTTTCTTAGCTTTCGAATGCCGGGGGTCCCAGTTTGATACGAGGTATGGTGTTCGAGTAACAAGCAAAAATGTAAAAACCCATTTCTGACAGACAACAGATTTTTTTATTCGGGGAGTTCTAGTGAAAAACTTTTCATGACACTGTCATGTTTTTATTTTATCATTCTATGCAGAAATTAATTGGCTTTCATTTGAGCCCACAACGGTGATCCTAGGCCTCATAGTTCTCGAAAAAAATGCAAAAAACTACGGTGCACCCATGCCGTGTCATGACTGTAGGGCAGTTTCCTGCCTTTTTCTAAGCAACTGCACGTATTTCACCAATTCTTTGTACTCTAGATATGCACACTATATTCACATGATTCACTGTCACTATTATTATAGCTGAATACTCACATTTGGTGCAGGGTAGAGGCAGTGTAGTTGATTAGAAACAGTAGCATAATCTTCATTGGGCCAACGGTTGATAACGACCTGGATTGCTTCACAGACACCAAATATCCTATTGTAAACACCAAATCTAATCACAACAGTGCCCAAACACTATCCACAACCACTACTGGTATATTGAAATGTGTTGCACGGCCAGGATGGGAGTAAGAGTGGAAATTTAAAGGGATAGAGCCATGCAGTACCTTCCCCACTCACAGCTCATTTGGTACTGAATAACCTGTCTACTCTCTTGCTGGTATAAGCGACAGGTGCCAACTCATTACTTTTGACAAAGAACAGGGAAGCTATGACGCCTCCAATAATGATGCCAATCGGCCAAAAACTTTTCCTTTAACGAAAGTTTTTATGCTTTAATGACGCCAAAAGCGTCAACGAGTGTAGTCGCAGCCACACCCATGTGACGACAAACGCGTCATAGTGTACGAAAGGGTTAAATACAACGGTCTGCTTAATGCTTCTGTACATTCATGTAGCAACCAACCTAAAATATCATCAGGACCACATGCTTTTCCTTCCTCTAATTTACTTAACTCTTCCTGTACTTCTTTTTCTGATATTTATCTGGTAATATGTGTGGGGATGCATGTTCCATATCATCTCTTTCAAAATTATTTTCCTCCATAAAAACTGAGTGGAAATTTTTATTTAGTGCTTCACATATATCATTCTCTTGTGTATAGATGATCCCCTTATCTGTAATGGACCAAATTTTATTTTTAACTTAGGTTTTACTTTAACTTTGGTTTCACTTCGGATTTAGCTGTAAAATAGCTTTGGTTGATCTCTACTTTTATTTATATGTTGCCCTCAAACTGTCTCGGAGTGTCTCTTCTTATCCTTGTAAAATCATTTCCTGCCTGTTTATAGTTGTTATAGGCCCTTTCACTGCTGTGTCTAATGTATCTATTCCACAGCAAATCTCTTTCATTTAGATATTTTCATCTTGTATCAAAACATATATTTATTTTCATTGCTGTACCGTTGTGCTGAGGGATGTAATTGTGGACTCCTATTTCATAAAAATCACAGAATTTTCTATATATAACATTTAAATCTTGTCCTCTAAGCTCATTTTCCCAATTTGTTTCTACGAAATACTTCTTTAGGTCATGGTAGTTGCCCTTTTTGTAGTTTAGTCTCTTTTTTTTTTTGTATCTCTCATTACTGTTAACTATGTCATATGTAATCCTGAAGTTGCAATTTAAAACTGCATGGCCGCTTTTAATGGATGGTGATACATTATATTGTCAACATAATTTTCTTGCCTACTAAATATATGATCTAGTGCTGCTGGATCATCAAATCCTCTTTTTCTGATGTTTTCTTTTGCATGCTGTGTTAGGAAGAACTGCACAGGATCCAGGAGATTTTGATCCCAACAGCTTTCATGGCTTCTTACATCTAAAGTATTTCAATTTATATTTGTTTTGAATTTCCCCTTTAATATAATTCAATTAGATTCCTCTTCCATTCTATGTAGTAATGCTCTTATCTCGAAATTGTACATTCTGCTAGGTCTTCATATTCGCCTCTTTCCCAAGTGTTTGTTTTGGGTGGCATGTATATATTTGCCACAGTTACTTACCCTTCAGATGTGTTAATCTCTACTGCAATCACTTCTACTTGTGAGGGTATATCTAGTTTTATTTCTTTGACTTGTGGATTTTTCTTTGTTAAGATTATATTTCCTCCTCCTTTTCATAATTTATGTCTCTTCTCCATATATTGTATTCCTCTAAATTCAGGGTATTGTTTGAAATCTTTGGCGTTAATTTTGTTTCAGCTGATGTATTTTCTGCCATCACTGGCCTCAATACTAACAAGGCATATGGGCCTGATGGAGTCCCTCCTGTTCTTCTCAAGAACTGTGCTTCTGTGCTTACACCCTGCCTAGGCAAACTCTTTCGCCTTTGTCTGTTAGCTTGTACCTTTCCTTCTTGCTGGAAGTTTGCTCTCATTCAGCCAGTCCCAAAGAAAGGTGACCACTCCCAACCCTCCAACTATCGTCCAATTGCTTTAACGTCCTGTATTTCAAAAGTTTTCGAGTCAATTCTCAATAGAAAAGTTTTAAGGCATCTTTCCTATCACAACCTTCTTTCCGATCGTCAGTACGGGTTCCATCAGGGACGTTCCACTGGCGATCTTGTCACCTACCTTTCAGACTCCTGCTTATCCTCATTTAGGGACTTTGGCGAAAGCTTTGCCATTGCACTTGACATCTCAAAGGCTATCAATCGAGTCTGGCATAAATCTTTAATTTCCAAACTGCCCTCCTACGGTTTCTATCCTTCTATCTGTGCCTTCATTGCTAGCTTTCTTTCTGGTCGTTCTATAGCCACTGTTATAGACGGCTGATGACTCCACCCTTCTCCTTTCCATTCAGTTCCCGCAACGCCCATCTCAGCAGTTACTTCAACAAACAAGGGATGAGGCTATGCCACACCTATTGTCTGACTTGGATCGTATCTCCGATTGGGGTAAAAATAATCTTGTTGTTTTTAATGCATCTAAGACTCAGTTCTTACACCTATCAACCCATCAGAATCTTCCATAGGTAAACCCACTAATGTTTAATAATATTCAGCTTAATCCTGCATCATCCTTGAACATGCCTGGGGTTTCATTTTCTCGGGACTTAGCTTGGAAAGATCATATTACATCTCTTGTAAAATCTGCTTCCAAGAAATTGGGTGTGCTAAGCCAACTCTGTTCTTTCTTTATCCCTGCACAATTGTTGACTCTATACAGGGGTTTTATCCGCCCCTGTGTGGAGTACAACTCTCATGTGTGGGGAGGCTCCCCACCTACAGCTCTTCTCAATAGGGTGGACTCAAAGACTTTTCGTCTCATTAACTCTCCTCCTCTTACTGACTCCCTTCAACCTCTGTCTCTTCGCTGCACTGTTGGATCTTTATCTCTTTTCTATCGCTACTTTAATGGTCACTGCTCCTCTGAACTGTCTGCATGCATTCTTCCACCTCTAGGATGGGGGCTTAGCACCCGTCTAGCAGCAAACTCTCGTCCTTTTTCTATCCAACTCTCTAATGCAAGAGTTAACCGTTACTCCCAGTCCTTCATTTATGCAACAGGTCATCTCTGGAACTGTCTTCCTCTGTCTGTATTCCCTGCTGCCTATGATTTCCAGTCTTTCAAACACAGTGTGTCCAGGCATCTCGAAATGAATGGATCTTGAATTTGGCTCTCTCTTGTATTTTGTTTTTCTCTTGGAGGGAACTGTTATTGCGTGCTCATGGCCTTTGGTTCCTTCTTCCTCGCATAAAAAAAAAAATAAATAATATGTGGTTCCTTTTATTTGGTGTAGTCTTTCATCTCTAATGCTTTAGACATCATTCCATCTACATTTGAGTACATCAGCTTAATTATCCTGTTTACATACTTGCCATAGCTTGAGTCTAGTACCTTCCTTCTTTTTATTCCCTGTTGGCTATGCACTACCTTCGTACCTGCAGTCCAATCCTCTGTAAAAAAAAACAATAAAACAAAAAAAAAAACTTCTCTGATCTTTCCTCCTTCTTTATTTTTGCTTCCTCCCTATTCTCCTTTTTTATTCCCTATTCCTCTTTAGTTAGGCATTTTTTTTTTCCACACTTTTTTTGAAACCCCTTTTTTTTCCATGAGTTTGTTTGCATTTTTTTGTATTTCCTCCACAGTGTTCACACTCTGGAACATTACTTCCAGCGGGCCTTGACTAATTTCTCTCATATTTGCCTGGCCTTTTGTGTTCCTCTGTTTCCTTATCACAGATGTCCTCTGATACTTCCTTCAATATGTTCATTATATTTACTATCTCCTTTTTGCCTCTCGAAATTTTGTGTCTTATTTCTCCTTCATCTATACCAGTGATTACTATAGATTTGTTGATATCTGCTGAGTCTTTGACAAATTTTGAATTGTTTCTAATGATTTCTTTCACTTCCTTTCAAATGTCTTTTTTTTTTTTTTCTAAGTCTTTCCTTACTTTCACTATCTCAGCATACATAGTTTCTGCTTCATCTTTGCAACTTCTCGTGACTTCGTTTACCTGGGTTATGTTCTCATAAATGTCACTGCTTTGGTTTATCAGACTGCTTACTTGCCTAATTGTTTCTGTATCATTTCTGAACTCCTCCATAAAACTGTTATGGTTCACAACAGTGCTTGCCGTTTCACTAATCATCCTTCTAAATGAAATTACCTCAACTGACAGCTCATCTTTTGTTGTGTGTGTGTTTTTTTTTTCTTAATTCCTTTGCTAATTTTTCATTTTCTTCCTTCTGCATATGTATTTCCTTCTTCATTTCATCTATTTCACTTTGAACAGTTTTCTCCATTTTTTTTTTCACTTTCTCAATTAATTTGTTTTATGTTTCCATTTCAACCAGTTCTGGGTAGCAACCATCATTCTATTTTTCACCTTTATCCCTTTTCTTAACTCCGTCCATATTCACTTTACTAAAGATGGTGCTTATCTTGTAGTAATTCTCACTTAAAAAGATAACTTCTATTTTAAAGTTTGCATCTTCCTGCTACCTTCCTGGTGACAGATGACACCCAACTGATGATGTGTTGTATAAGTGGATTCTTGCACTAATTGGATGTATTCTATTATTTGGACAACACTTTTGCCTATACTTGCTCTGCTATATTAGAGACGTCACTTAATTTAACCTAGTAAAAAGCCTGACTCATATAAAGATGCTATTTAGGTGTGGCCAGTTGTGGCCAATGCTGAGCGAGGTGATAGATGTCCTGCGGCTCCTGCCTCTGCCTGTGTGTGTGTGTGTTGGAAAAACATAGATTATGCATACATATGTGAAAAAATGTTAATGTTCCAGCCGGGAATCAAACCCGGAGCCTCTACAAAGAAGTCAGGCACCACTGTCACTATACCACAGCGTGATAAAAGATAAGCTATCTGAAATCTATGAGGGATCGGGTGCATCCATTATGGAAGGATGATTTTCAATCTCAACTCACATTTCAGATTCGTCAGATTTTTTTCTTAGCCTCATGCAACGCGTGAAGTGACACACCAGCTTTAATGTATTCCGAGTTTGATTCCAAGCTTCAGCGTCAAAAACTTTACACATAAGTATGTGCCTATGATCTGTGTTTCTCCGACATATAGGAAGGCTTTTGTACTGACTGGGAAAATTCTTATGTCACCTGCTGAGTTGCGTAGGGCTAAGCACAAATCCTGATGATTATGAACTTGTTATTATGGTGGGAGGTACTTGATAGAGTTCAGGTGGCTTAGCTTTTATCATGTCATGGTGTAGTGTTAACGGTGCCTTATTTCTGTCTAGAGGTACCACGTTCGATTCCTAGAGCATCAAAATCAATATATATACATATATATATATATATATATATATATATATATATATATATATATATATATATATATATATATATATATATATATATATATATAATGTTTGTGGTCGGTGGGGACGCCCATCATACACTCATTCACTGTAGTGCTATTTATACCAGGGCGACTCTGCATTGAGTGACAAGCCAAATGATTTCCTGTAAGCCAGGAAATCTTCAGAACACTGGGTGGTAACCTTAAAACCAACCCAAGCACATTCCCTACATGTCAGCAGGTGCGTTGGCGGAGGGTAAGTGACCCTCTCTGGAAAGCAACAGACTAAGATAAAATGCCTCGGACCGAGACTGACCCACAGGAGACGACCAGGGACTGGACAAGGGACATGGTGCGGATTTCAACGTGGAATGCGAGGAGTGCGAATAATGAAGTGAGAGAGAGAGAGAGAGAGAGATTGTCCAGGTACTTGACGATGGAAAACTGGATTGACTGTGACCAATTGGTGATGTGAGAGTATGAGAGAGTGGGAATATGAATTGGGTATATGTGCAGGAGTATGATTAAAAGTGGGAATACATGCGTGGGTGATTGTGTGTACAGTATACATGTGCCAACAAAAGACCGTGTGAGCAGAGTGAAAGAAAAGTTCTGGGCAAATGTTGAAGCATGCATAAGAAAGCTTGAGAGTAGTGAGAACGTGTTTTTGACCGGAGATATGAATAGAAAAGTAGGAAATGTGAAGCAGGATGGAGTAGTTGGTGAAAGGAGTGTGCCTGCAGAAGTGGATGAGAATAGTAGTGCTCTAACGGACATTTGTGGTAGGTGGGGTTTGGTAATAGCCAATACCTCTTTAGGCACAAAATCATCCACAGGAATACATGATCAATGATGAGAAAGGTGGGTGGTGAACTGAATGAACGGAAGGCAATGACTGATTATGAGTATGTAGATGAGAGAATGGGAAGATACGTGTAGGATGCAGAAGTGTACAGAGGTTAAGGAAGTGGACTCTGACCACCACTTGGTGGTGGTGAAAGTCAAGGTACAAATGGGGTGCATCAATAGAGGGCGAGAAGGGCAGGAGGAAACAGTCTATACACAGAGTGCAGAAAGTTCCAAGAGGATGAAAAAAGACTGAATATAAAAGAGAAGTGGAGGAACGATTGGGTAAATATGATCTGGGTAAGGTGTGGGAGGTGGAAGGTGCGTGGATGGTATTCACAAAGGAAATCTGTGCCTTATTTGAGGTGGTGTATGGGGAGAAGATGAAAGGGGGTGCATGGTGAAATGAAGAGGTGAGGCAATCTGTGGTGCAAAACAAGAAAGCATATAGTGAGTGGATGGGAAGCAGAGACATTGAGGAAGTTGAGAGATGGAGTAGAGAGTTATATGTAGGGAAGAGAGATGAAAAGATTAGTAAGCGAGAGTACAGAGAGAGTGGATTACGAATTTGAAGGAAACTAGAGTGTATAGTGGGGGCATGTAAGAAATTGTTCAGGAAGGAGGTAAAAGGAGTTGGACTGGCTGATACAGAAGGTAGCAGGGGAGTGAAGGATAAAAATGGCAGATTATTAGTGCAGAAGGGAGCAAATTGAGCAGAAAAGAGCACTTTAAGGAACTGTCAAACATAGAGAATGAAAGTAACGCGAGTATAAGTGGCTGGGGAATAGCTGGGAGGAGGAGGGAGATGAGACGGGTGGAAGAGATCGTTAGGATGGAAGTACTGGAAACAACGAAGAAAGACAAAACAGGGAACGCCTCTGGAATTGGTGGAGTGTGTGGTGGAAATCTGAAGCACGAGGGAGAGATAGCAACAGAATGGATATGGATGATGTGCAGATTGGCCTGGGAGGAAGGCATAGTCCTGGAGGACTGGAAGTCGGGCATAAATACTCCCATGCATGGTGCAAAGGAAATGAAGAAAAAGAAGTGTATAATAATCATAAGGGTATTTGACGCCTTAATGTAATACGAAATGTATATGGTAGGATACTTATTGATTGAGTTAGGGAAATAACAGGAATTAGCTGGAGAAGAACAGGGAGGTTTTAAAAAGGGAAGAGGTTGTGTGGACTGGATATTCATTCCAAGGTGCTTAGTGTAAAAGTTTCTAGAGAAAGGAAAGAAGTGGTATGCGACTTTTATGGATTTGGAATGGATAGACAAGGGATGAGGATAATATTAAGAATATTTGGAGTAAAATGGAAGCTATTGAATGCCTTGAAGAATATGCATGAGATTGCTAGGGCTGCAGTGTGTGTGGATGGTGAACCAAGTGAATTATTCTGTCTAAATGTTCGCTTCAAACAGGGATGTGTCATGTCTCCAAGGTCGTTCAATTTGAATATGGATGAAGTAATGAACGATATACATGGTAGGGGAATGGACCTTGGAGTGGCCCTAATGAGTGGGCTGCGTTTGGAAACTTCATGTTATGTTGTTTGCAGATGATACTCTGTTGTTAAATGAAGACGAGGGGAACTACAAGGCTTGATGAATGAGTCTGGTAGAGTGTGTAGAATCTGAAGGTGAGTATAGGGAAGAGTAAAGTTGTGGTCTTTGAGAGAAATGAAGTCAGTGAATGCACAGTAAGGCTGGATGGTGAGGAAATGGAAAATGACTGTGCATTTAAATACTTGAGTAGTGTGATGAGTAAGGGCGGGGGTTTAGATGATGAAGTTCTTGAAAGAGTACAACACGGAAGAAATGTTGCTGGCCCTTTTAAAGCTGTGATAAGAAATAGGGAAGTGAGCAGGTTAGTAAAAAAGTCGCTGCATCAAAGGGTGGTGATACCAACTGTAACATATGGAAACATAAAATGGACCTTGTTGGAAGGACAGAAGTCAAGAGTGAGAGCAATGGAAATTAGTTATTTGAGAGGAGCATGTGGAGTTACGTGATGAGACAAATCGAAAAATTTGTAAATGAAAGAGCATTGTGATGTGGGTGTGGGTGTGAAAGTAAATATTGGGAGATATACACTGAGGTGGTTTGGTCATGTGGAGAGGATGGAGAATGAAGAGACTAACGAGGACAGTGTACCCTGTTTATGATTTAGATGGAGGGGGTGGAGGTAGAGGGAGACCGAGGATGAGGTGGAGGGATGGAGTGGAGAGGTATATGAGAGAGATGGGGGTATGAGTTCGGGGGAGAGCATTGTAATGGGAGGTGATATTGTGACATGAAGGTGGTTTGCTTGTTGCCACCTCGTACAGGATTAAGTCGTCTGGCTATAGATAGATAGATAGATAGATAGTGTGTGTGTGTGTGTGTGTGTGTGTGTGTGTGTGTGTGTGTGTGTGTGTGTGTGTGTGTGTGTGTGTGTGTGTGTGTGTGTGTACAGGACGTCAAATTACCTGGTGTACTAACTTCAAGGGGTAATTCTATCTCTGATTTTGAGTAAAAATACTGTATTAACACGTGTCTACTTCGTAACATTTAGAGCTAAAATTACTAATGATCTCATGGATGAATTATGAGGGAAACCATTTTCGCCCACTAGGTAATCAGCAGCTGTATCTCCGTAATGCTTCAGAATTAGACGCATGCTGAAATGAAATTTTTATATTATAATGCCTTTCAAAATCACCCCCGGAAATTTGTACAAGTTCTGGGACTCTCTCTCTCTCGTCCGTAAACAGACTACTGTACTATAGGTTGGTATATTAAAGCACGTCACACCAATAGGAGTAGTTTACGGAATAAATTTTCTGATTTTGAGGCTCATCATTTTGTTGAAGAATACGATGTACTATGCATTCGGAACCACGGCTGAATGCCAAACACCGAAATATTCTAGAAGAGTACAGTACACAAAGTTATAACATTTTTAGTTGTGAAAAGGCTGATAGAGGTGCGGGCTGTACACCCACGCACCAAAGTTTCTGCATCCCCCTCGGTGGAAGGAAGTGGAAGTTAGGGTCAGAGAGAGGGCAGGCGAACGGACAACCGTGAATGGTAGTTTGGAACTGAGCTACGAGGCGATTAGTGAGAAAGCTACTGACATTAGATTCGAAACATTTCCGCGCTATTCACCTGCAAAACATTATGCGTTCGTAACATACATAGCATATATTATAACACAGACTATACTATGTTATCATGGAGTCCTATGAAACTGGTCTAGACACGACCAATCTGTTTCGGAACCTCATCATACAAATAAAGCACCGTGCCAGTTGTATATAAGTTGCAACTGGTCATTATGACTGCAATGATAATTTTTCTGATATATTATTCCTGGATTGTCCATAGCTATAATATAGAACGATTGTGAATTATTGCTGATTCCCACAGTCGTTGTGCGGATGGTTATAAATGTTGCAGTTGTTTTATGTGGACGAATAAACCACATTGTGATGGGCAGTGGAGAGCATTCACCAATTATTTAATAACAAGATGAATTTAGATGCAAACAACACAAAATACTGTGAGACAAGGAAGATACAGCTGTGGTATCCTGCTACACCACGTTATCCAGACCTTAACTGTTGCTTCACCTCATACGTGCATTGCTGTCCTTCAGTCTCAGCCTCTTTTGTTACTCTTACTTCCCGGTATCCTCATACTGCGAGCTGTCATATTCCTTAGGGGGTTTCTAGTCTTCCGGTTCTATAACCCCTACTGTATTACATTATTCCTCACATCATCCCTCCCACGTAAAAAACGTTGGCACGGGACTGCTGCATCTGTTTTTACCATTATTGGCACTGCCACTGCTATCTCCTTTTTCCCATTGTATCTAATTTCCCTTACAATACTATTACTGCTACTCCTACTACTACTCCACTATAAACCTGCATAATAACACATAATCATGAATGTCCTTACGCCTGTGTATCGGCTAACCAAATTGTCCCTGTCCCACCGTCGACAACTCGTCACTTACTCCGCACCGCTACCTCAGTTGCATCCCCCTCCCTCCCACCTACAATGGACTCTCCTCCTTCCCCACTCCGACACTACATTACCCTCACCTCATCCTTGGGCCACCAGGCCTGTTGTTCACCCTTTACCAGTGAATATACGTGGTATGCATTAATAATGATAATTATAATAATAAAAACAACAACATAGACCTGTAGTATTCCTAACATTACATATAAAAGCCGCAGACCCAAATGCGCCTATGTTACTGAGCTCCGATATATTATCCACATTCTTATAATTGTCACTGGACCTTCCCTATAGCACTTCACCATGGTAATACAACCCATTGTAGTCCTTTGTGGGATCACTACAGCTGTTTGGGAAAATTAGCATAGTGCACTACATGCCTGCAACTCACTAAAATACACCTGAGACGTTTCATTGACATCCATCATATAGCCTAGGAGAAGTTTGCAGACAAACAAACAACTGGATATAGACAGAGGCCGAGTGTCTCGCATCGGTATATGACGACCTGACAAAACTGATACCATCCTGCTTTGCTGGTAACATCATCATCATCATCATCATCATAATAATAATAAAAATAATAGTAGTAGTAGTAGTAGTACTGAAGTAGTAGTGGTAGTGGTAGTAGTAGTAGTTGTAATCACATGTTAATATGCATGATACAGAAGAGGGCAAACACCATAATCTCCCTAATAAAACACGTGAACACAGCTTTGACATCTGAGACCAGACAGTGCCATAATATACTGTAATGGTAGGGTTATAGTAATACTAAATTTATGTTTGACAGCAACCCAACCTTCTGTCATGGCCAACAGATTCTGCATTGCGTCGACGCATGCTGTTTCAGTGTTTGTCCTCCTCTGTATGTTGTCTAATAACACGTGATTTTTATTATTATTATTATTATTATAACTATGATGTTACCAGCAAAGCAGGATGGTATCAGTTTTTTCAGGTCGTCATATACCGATGCGAGACATTCGGCCTCTGTCTATGTTCAGTTGTTTATTTGTCCGCTAACTTCTCCTAGGCTATTTGATGGATGTCAGTGAAACGTCACAGGTGTATTTTAGTGATTTGCAGCTATGTCGTGCATTATGTTATTTTTCCTATACAGCTGTAGTGATCCCACATAGGACTACAATCGGTTGTATTACCATGGTGAAGTGCTATAGGGAAGGTCCAGTGGTAATGGTATGAACGGTCTGTGATCGGTTCTGTGGTTAATATAGCAGAGCTTCGTAATATAGTCAAGTTTGGGTCGACAGTTTTTATGTGTAATTTAAGGAACACTACACATCTATATTGTTGTTATTATCGACCACATTTACAAGGCGGAACGACAGTGTTTTTACTTTCATCTGTGTGATTGCATGTGCTTGTGTGTGTGTGTGTGTGTGTGTGTGTGTGTGTGTGTGTGTAATTCACCGGGTCGGTCAGGATCACTTGATGGTCGTGATCGTCAGCTTTTACCCTCCCGGAAAGGAGCTGAGAGCTCATATAGTCTGATCCAAGGGCAAGGCTGTGACCTTCACACACGCACACACCCATCCCCTTGCTCAAGGGGGACAGTAACCATCCACTTCGTCAGTGAAACTTTTCGCAACCTGAGCGAGGCGCGAACTCCCGTCTACCAGATGGCAAGCGAGAACGTTACCACTGCACCAGCGAGCGGTGTGTGTGTGTGTGTGTGTGTGTGTGTGTGTGTGTGTGTGTGTGTGTGTTTGTATTCCCATTATATCTCATGAACGGCTTTAGCTACCATCATGAAACCTTCAGCGTATCAAGATATGGCCAAAATCTTGGACGAGTGTGAAAATGGACACTCGGGGGCAGGGTCAAGGTCACCAAAATAACTGCCAAAGGTCAACTAGTTTTTATCGCACGCCTTTAGCAACATTATATCTAATGAAATGCTTGAGCTGTCAACATAAAACCTCCATGGTATAAAAATATGACTTAAATTTTGGACTTGTCCAACAGCATATTCTGGCTGGTGATTAGCATTTGGCTCCAAAATAACTTATTTTTTTTATTAATATTAACCCCTTAACCACGGGGCGTCACTTTCGTGACACTTGGAAGCAAGGTATCATACCACGGGGCGTCGCTTTTGTGATTCTGTGTTGTTTTGAATTCACCCGGGCTTCCAAGTGGGGGCTTGTATCATCTATCAGTACTGCCAATGTCCAACACTAGTCAGCACTCCTAATCTCATCTGTACTCCCATCCATTGTTGACAATTTAGCCATTTCTCCCTGTTCTTGACTCCCCTCCCTATCCCCCCTCCATTACCCTATCCTCTCACCTGCCCGGCCGTGCTACGCTAAGTAAATCTTCCCTGGAATTTTTCACTGATTTCATCCATTGAAATAAGCCCTATGCCCTATTCTTATACCAAATAATATATACAAGAAAGAAATAAGGTAAGTGAGAGTGCCATACACCTGGAATTGGCTAATTATCACCTGACAACACCTCACGTGCACTCGTTCGCTAATTTTCGCTGTTTTTTTCCCCTTGAAATATGCCATATAATTTATTTTCGTAATAAATATATATATAAGGAGGGAAGGGAGAAGCCTAAGTGATATTTACATTCACCTGGAACTACCTAATTTATAATGTATTGTCTAGATTTCCTGCCAATCATTTCAGTGAAATACATAGCTGTTTCAAGAGCTACGTTGGTAGTACTGAATATCCCCTAAGTAGGCCTCTACCCGGGCCGGCCCTCCTTTATCAGTTCTCTCTCATCTTCCGAAGAGGAGGTACGGCTCATCCTCTTGCTGACTTCAGGGCCTTTTTCACCCCCATGCAAAGGGTCCTGTGACCTTTACCCCCTACTAAACCTCGTGTGGAAAGAGGTAAAGGGCTGACAATTGATAAAAGAGTGACTACGATCTTTCTATTGAGTAAAACAGTGCAAGTGGAATTGTAAATAATGTGTAAATAATGTGTAAACAGCAAGTGAAAGTAATGAATGTAAATACACGTGAACAATGGAAAATAGTTTTATAAGTTACTTCAAGTAACAGTGCATAACACAGTGTAAATAAAATAGAAATGTATATAACGTAAATAAAATAGAGAACGTAAATAGAAATGTAAATGAGTAGTATTATAAGAATACGAGTATATACCCTGGGAGTAATGAAAGTGAAAGTTTCACTATAGCATGTCTGAATACTATGAGTTATGAGAGTGAAGATGAAAGTGACATTCACTCTCAATGCTAGTATACAGGACGAGAAAGTGAATGCTACGTATTTTACTGAAAGAAATTGAATCCCTACAGTGACAATAAACTAATACTACTGAAGGAAACTTATGGATAAAGACTGTAGATATATATGTTTTATATAGTAATAGAAATATAAAGTGTGAGGGGTTTATGAATAATAAATGACAGAGTACCAAGAGCGAACTAGCGCAAGTGCGACGGTCAGACGCGCTCATAATTTTCATTGCTTTCATAGTGGGTTTTTTTTTGGAGTATGGATCCCAAACTACTTGAAAATCATAGAGTAGTGTTTATAGTGTTAATATCTGGCTGTGGTAATCATATTACGGGTTGTCGGGAAGTGTAAAGTGGAGACTTCGTTACCCAACTTCAGAGGTCTCCACAAGTCCTATGGTAACTGACGAAGGCTCAACAAACATTCCAGGAGAAAGCTGAAGGTATGTGCCATAAGCATATATAATTTTAATTCTTCTAGGACTAATAACTGATTTTTGGCAAATATTTTTTGAGAGTCTGTCGGAGCCCGAATAACCCCTCGGCACACACAAAACATCGGTAATCATGCCCGCGGTGTAGGGGTTAATGAATACCCTACCATGTATATTCACTGGTAAAGGGTGAACAACAGGCCTGGTGGCCCAAGGATGAGGTGAGAGGTAATGTAGTGTCGGAGTGGGGAAGGAGGAGAGTCCATGGTAGGTGGGAGAGAGGGGGGTAAAACTGGGGTAGCAGTGTGGGGTAAGTGATGAGTTGTCGACGGTGGGACAGGGACAGTGTGGTTTGCTGATACACAGACAATAAGGAGAATCATAATTATGTGTTATTATGCAAATTTATATTGGAGTAGTAGTAGGAGTAGCAGTGGTAGTATTGTGAGGGAAAATAGATACAATGGGAAAAGGGGGAATAGCAGTGGCAGTCCCAATAATGGTAATAACAGATTCAGCAGTCTTGTGCCAACGTTGTTTGCAAGGGAGGGAAGATGTGAGGAATAATGTAATACAGTAGGGGTTATAGGACCAGATGACTAGAAACCCCCTACGGAATATGACAGCTCGCAGTATGAGGATACCGGGAAGTAAGAGTAACAAAAGAAGCAGAGACTGAAGGACAATTATGCACGTATGAGGTGAAGCAACAGTTAAGGTCTGGATAATGTGCTGTAGCAGGATACCACAGCTGTATCTTTGTTGTCTCAATATTTTGTGTTGTTTGCATCTAAATTCATCTGGTTACTAACCCGTCACGTTCCGACCGATTTTCCACCACTGACTCCCTCCCCCCTATCCCGACCAATTTTGGAAAAAACAATTTTTGGCCCAAACCTCCGCTTTTGGTGAGAAACATCGAAAATTCATAGATAAATTGCTCACCTGAAGTTTAAAATACTCGATACAGCTGGCAGTTCTCCTTACCTTACTGGGTTTTCTATCAGGCTGGCTCCAAAGAAAACGAGTTCTATGGGAGGGTAACTATTCCACACCACTGATAAACGGCAGTTATTTATTTATTTGGTAAGAATTTATATGTAGTATGAGAGTATATTGGTTTTCACACAGTATTATAGGCAATATGAGCATTGTTTCACTCACTAACACATCAACATACCTGCCCTTTTTTGGCGACATTACCTGATCATCATTTCTGACTGTTTCTTCCTCTAATGCTACGTACACTTTGTCCTCCACATTGACATCGATTGGGGAATCACTCTGGCCCTGAATGTCTTTATTGGCCAGGTCACTGATAACAGGTGAATTGCCGAGACAATGGTGTGGGGGGGAGGAGGTCATACTGGGTAAGGCATAGTCCCTGCTTGGCATCTTGTAGAGGAAGGTGTTCCGTGTATACATACCAAAAATCACGCACAAAAATTGAAAATTGTGCAAATTATGAACCTTGCATTTGCGCAACATACTGCTATGTCAATGGGACTAGCTGTAACAAATCGTTGCGACGAGCCCATACATCGACAGGACGCCTCGGGTTAAATTATTTGGTGAATACTCTCCACTGCCCATCACAGTGTGGTTTATTCTTCCACATAAAATAACTGCAACATTTATAATCATCCACACAGCGACTGTGGGAATCAGCAGTAAATTCACAATCATTCTATATTATAGCTATAGACAGTCCAGGAATAACATATCCACAAAAATTATCATTGCAGTCATAATGACCAGCTACTTCTTATACACAACTGGCTCGGTGCTTTATTTGTATGATGAGGATCCGAAACAGATGGGTTGTGTCTGGACTAGTTTCACAGGACACCATGGTAACACAGCAGTCTATGTTATAATATATGCTATGTATGTTATGAACGCATTATGTTTTGCAGGTGAATAACGTGGAAATTATTCGAATCCAATGTCATTACCTTTCTCACTATTCGCCTCGTAGCTCAGTTCCAAACTTCCAATCACGGTTGTCCATTCGCCTGCCCTCTCTCTAACCCTGAGTTCCACTTCCTTCCACTGAGGGGGATGCAGAAACTTTAGTGCATGGGTGTACAGTAAGCAACAATAATCGTGTCGTGAATTTGGTGAAAACATAAGCTGACGGGCTAAGCATCTGGTACATTCCGCTGTCTGTCTTATGGACGGTTCATAATGTTTCACAAGTTACATTTAATCTTTGGACAAAACCGTGACACGACTACTGTTGCTCACTGTACATTACTATACTTTATACGATAATGCAGATGGGGTTTCATTCCATAATATTGATACTGCTTACCTCCAGCTTAGAAATGAATACCATAGCAAATTAATACCTGGGATGATTGATCATCCCCACCAGCCCAGTCCTTGAACACAGACAAGGAAGTGTACAGTCAAACTGCAAACTCTTGTTCCACTTCAAATACTGCAGACTTAGGTGATTTAAATTTATCAGTAACCAAATGGGGAGAAGCCCTCTACTTGCACGCAGGGTTATACGTGTACACTAACTTTTACAAAAGTTCATGCTTCAGCTCACGGACTTTTTAACAAGAGATTGTTACATTTTAAATACAGTAAATACTGTCTTGACCACACCTGAATACTTGGTGAGTAATGTTAAGGTAAGGGAAGAATTTAACACTAATGATCACCGTATGGTCACATTTACTCTTAAATTCAATTCAGACAATGTTAATTCTAATAACAAGAAATAGCCTAAGTACAAGAAAGCTGATTTTAAAAATAATCAGATGAAATTATAGATACTTGTGACTGGAATCCCATTGTCTCAGCAATATATATTGTTGATGCATGGAAACAATTGACAAAAAATCTCCATAAAGCACTCGTGTGTTCCAGTGGGCAACAGACTATCGGCTAAATATAAAACCAAATGGTAGGACACAGATGTTTAAGCACTGACTGTTTGGAAAAAATGCGCACAAAACTTTAATACCACAAACAATCAAAGTACCAAAGGTAAATATGATACTCATCATCGCAAGGAAATAATAATAATAATAATAATAATAAGAGAGTAGTAGCAGCAGTGGTAGTAGCAGCAGTGGTAGTAGTAGTAGTAGAAGTAGTAGTAAGAATAACAACAACAATAATAGTAATAATAATAATAATAATAATAATAATAATAATAATAATAAATTAGTAAATAAAAGTATTTCGAAGTGAGCAAAACTTTCAAGCTCATATTGCTATAGTCAATAAATCCAACCCCTAAGAATTTTTCAGTTATATCAGAAACAAGACTTTAATATCACCTGCAATAGGTCCAATCGTTTCAGACAATGTAGAGCATACTTATGACGAAGCTGATACGGTTAGATTCTCATCCCTTTTTTTGCATCCGATTTTACAGTACAAAATACAAATTCCATCATTCATAAAGGGTTTCTGTTCTTTTAGATGAGGGTAACATAATTAGCAACATTACTGTTAAGAAAGATATACGATTGTCATCAACAAACTTATAGATATAAAACACCGGGGCCAGATGAAATAATATTTTCTCATACACTGAAAGAAACAGTAAGTGAACTATCAAAGCCATCTGTTGAGTTATTCCTTTTTGAGTGGAAGCTAGCAAATATAACCCTGATGTTTTTTAAAAATCACAAAGAGAAAATTATCGTTCAACAAGTTTAATACTTATGGTTTGCAAGTTATTTGAGACTGTCATAAAAAATAAGTAAGCTGAACACTGAGAAGCATATAATCTCATCAAAGATTCACAACTTGGTTATCAGAATAAACGTCCATGCCTTAAGAGTCTCTTGGATATCTTCAAAGAGATATTCAACGTATACAATGTGAGCTAATCCTTTGGCATTGTCTATTTTGGTAAAAATGTATATATATATATATATATATATATATATATATATATATATATATATATATATATATATATATATATATATATATATATATATATATAAAGTTCCCCACAAAAAAACTGCAGAAACTAAATGTGTATGGGTTCAGATGCAGTGTGTTTGGTTGGATCGCTAATTGGTTTACTGAATGTAAACAAAGTGTCGTAATAAAGGGAAAAGAATCTGACTGGAAAAATGTTGCAAGCGAGGTGCCACAGTGCTCTATATTAGGCCCTATTTAGAAATACTTTGTGAGGTCCACCGAGGAGACTAGGTATGGTTTCGTTTGATTAGAGTAAGATTATAAGATTCGAAAAATTAGGAATAAGGAAAAATGATAGAGGTGATGAGATATGCGAGAACGGTGAAACCGGAGAAATGCCTGGAACAGGAATTTAAAAAAAAAAAAAAAAAAAAACGAGGGAGAGATGGGGCAGATTTAGCGAGACTAAAGGAAAGTGACGATAATGATGAAAAAGGATAGTGACACACACACACACACACACACACACACACACACACACACACACACACACACACACACACACACACACACACACGATGCGTATGATGGCGGTATTCGCACTTTACACTATAACGTACATTTTGACGCCAGACTTAGTTTATGATGGGAAGTAACACTTTAGGGCATTTGCATACAACACAGTGAAACCTTAGGAGGGAACAAAAATAACGATGAGTCTGCGCAAGATTAGTCGAGTCCTTTACTAAGAATCAGACATTATTTCGGGCATGCAGGTATGTATAGTAGAAACAACCTTCATTAACTTTATCAGGGCCGGCAATCAGGTTTCATATAACCATGGCTGCTACTCTACAGCTTAGTTCACTTTGCAAGAGAAATAATCATAATTAACACTGTTAGCCACATATTCTAAACAGTCCATTTTAACGATGGATAGAACTCTTCAGTTTATCTTGAAATTGAATATAAATAAAATTCATAACCTTACAAGATCACAAGAGAAATTATACTGCATGAAATTTAGGGCGACAGAAATATATATATATATATATATATATATATATATATATATATATATATATATATATATATATATATATATATATATATATATATATATATATATAATATACCACAGGAGCTCTACAAGACGGTTTTAGGTAAATAAACTAGAAATAAGAATGCCATAAACTTAGAATGCATCACATACCTCTCCGTTAACTTCTACTCTCTGCTCTTTAATGCCATGCACATCATTATACTCCCACACCCTCCATTCTATTCTAACATACATTAATGTATTCCCATTGCCTCCACTGTTATTCCTTGTTCATTGCTGCTCCCCCATGCTACCTCTTTCTTATCTTATAGCCTCACACCCTCAATCTGCCGCACACCCCTTACTCTGTGAAACACACTCACTCTGCCACACACCCTCATTCTGTGAAACACGTTCACTCTGCCACACACCTTCACTCTGCCAAACACCCTTACTCTGCCACACACCCTCACTTTGCCACACACCCTCGCTCTTTCACTCATCCTCACTCTGCCACATACCCTCACTCTGCCACAACCCTTATTCTGCCACACACCCTCACTCTGCCACATACCCTCACTCTGCCACACACACCCACTCTGTCAGACACTCTCACTGCCACACACTCTCACTCTGCCACACACCCTCACTCTGCCACACACCCTCACTCTGTCAGACACTCTCACTGCCACACATCCTCACTCTGCCACACACCCTTACTCTGCCACACGGCCTTACTCTGCCACACACACCCACTCTGTCAGACACCCTCACTGCCTCACACCACACCCTCACTCTGTCATAGACCCTCACCGCCACACACCCTCACCCTGTCAGACACACCTACTCTGCCACGCATCCTCATTCTGCCACATACCCTCACTCTGCCACACACTCTCACTATGCTACACACCCTCAGCTATGTCAAACACACTCTATCACATACCTTCACAGTCAAACATCCTCACTGTGCCACATACTTTCACTCTGCCGCACACGGTAGCCTCCTCTCCTGTGTCTGCAAACAGCCTCACTCTGTCACACATCCTCACTCTGTCAAACACCCTCGCTCTATCAGTCACCCTCACTCTTCTACACACAGTCGCTCGCCACAACCACTATCTGGCAAACACCTCGCCACTCTCCTGCACCGTGCGGCTGCTTCCTCATTCCTCATCGCTCTTCAACCTTCATCCTCCCTCTTCATTTCACACTTGAATTGGCCGCCTGATGCAGTTCCCTCCCTGGCCTTTCTACCTCTTCTACCCGTCTCTTTCTGCTCATTCATCTCCTCAAGAACTTTATATTTCTCATTTGAATCAGTCATGTCCTCCATCCCCAAAGCTGTTCTCTCAGTTTTCCTTTCACTTCCTGCATGATTTTCGTCAGATTCGGTTCAAATCACTCTGATGCAACTTGAACCCTGACACTTCCTCCTCCCAGCCCCTCACTGCACTGCTCTCCTGTCCCCTCTTTAATTTACTGTGCAACTCATTTCAGTCAGTGTTTACCCTCACACTTAAGACTCTGACGTTAATTTCCAGCTTTTACCTCCTCTTTCATTTATTAATCTCACGCAGGTCCAATGCTGGCCTCTCTCTCTCTCTCTCTCTCTCTCTCTCTCTCTCACACACACACACACACACACACACACACACACACTCACACAAATCTTTACTTTTATCATTTTATTTAGTCAATCCCTAACGCTACTGCCTTTCAAGTTTTATTTTACTTCTTGCTTCCTCTTTCCACAATTCCATATCATATGATAGATATGCCTAGTGCTGCGACCTTCGTCCCACCCTCTCATCTAACATCTCTGTCTTTATTCCTCGTTTTTTGGACATTCCGCTATCTAGTTAGTCTTTCCATTTTATAACAGATGTTTTATGTCCTTCAGTGTTCTGTTCAGTGCTTCCTTCTTTATTTCACAAATCTCTGGTGCACATTACCCCTATCTCTCCAGTCTTTCTCAGTGTTCATCTCTGTTCCTCTTTGAATCAGTAGTTTTCGTTCCGCTTACCGTTGTTTTATGACGTTTTATTTCCCTGTTCCATCAACGTATTACAAATTTAAGTCACATATGGTGGGTGTACTTTCTACCCTCATCCTATCTTTCTCCCATTTCCTCGTTCCTTTCCTCTATTCGACTATTTTACCGGACCCTGCTAGAGGCCGGGGCCGGCCCAGGAATGCAATGGTCTCTGAGTCACTGAGTCACTCACTGTACCGAGGAGATAACTGGGCCAGACTTAAACCCTCAGGGCGGATCCAGGAATCTTTCCTTATTTAACTAGATGGTAAGTGGTGTTACCTAACCTTGCCAGCTGAAAACAACTAGACTTTTTGGAGATCTTTTTAGCCCGTTTCATGAATCATATGCCAGCCATCTTGGCACCGATATATATATATATATATATACAGGAGAGAGAGAGAGAGAGAGAGAGAGAGAGAGAGAGAGAGAGAGAGAGAGAGAGATTTTATCTCTCTCTATCTATATCTATCTATCTATCTATCTATCTATCTATCTATCTATCGAGAGAGAGAGAGAGAACTGGAGAAGCATGTATGATAAAATTTGGAGTTGGAGAAAGGAATGAAAGAGGAGAAATGATCGTAAATTTTGCGGAAATGGATAACATGAGAATAATGAACACATTCTTTCACAACAGAACAGAGAGAAAATGAACTTGGAAAAGTCCAAATGGAGAATCAAAGAATGATATCGACTTCATAATAGCAGGCAAGAATAACAGGATCACAAATGTCAGTTATCAACACAGTAGATATGGGAAGTGATCATAGAATGGTGGGTTGCACAGTCAGATTCATTTTCAGGAGTGAAAGAAAGATGATTAAAAATAAAAACATATGCCCAATAAGAGTCAACGAAAACAAAGCAACCTTTCAGTTGGAAGTAATGAATTGATTTCAGGCTCTAAGTAATGCTCAGTGTGACAATGATGAGCTGAATGACAGACTAACAAAAGTGCCATGAAGTATTCGGAAAAGATACTTGAGTTCATGATAAAAAGAAATTTAATAAAAGTAAAAAAAAAAAAGATTAAATAGAGCGAGTGAAGTTAAATATGTTTATCAAAAACAAAGAGAAGAAAAAAGAAAGAGAAACATAAATCGGATCAAAGAAAGGATAAAAAAGGAGAAAAGTCTTTGACAGGTCCGAAGTAAAATGACAATAGGAAAACAACACACATTATTACTGATGGACAAGAACGGTGAAGTCATTAAGTGTCGAGATCAAATCATGAAGAGGGTTGAAGAATTTTACAAAGAACTGTATGCATCAAAGACATAAGTACCGATAGCTAACTTCTCAGTAGACACAAGTGAATTACCTGAGGTAACACCAGACGATGTAAACATTTCTGTTAAAAATATGAAACGAGGGCAGGCTCCGGGAGAAGATGGAGTCGTAGCTGATTTACTGTTGGATGCAAGAGTGGAAGTACAAAACAGGTTCGCCCACTTATTTACTCAATGTGTAAAAAAGAAGAAAATTCCCAAAACATGGTGTAATGCAGTAGTTATTTTACTTTGCAATAAAGGCGACCCAAAAAAATCTTTGTAACTTCCGACCCATTAACTTATGTCATTTACAAACTCTTCAGTAAAGTCCTTACGAACTGAATAACAGCAAATTTTGAAAAAAAACAAACAAACAAACAAACAAACAATCTCGTGAAAAGGCAGGATTCCGAACCGGGAATTCGACCACTGATCATTCACATATAATGAATCAGGTAACTGAGAAAACTGCAGGTCCTAATAAACCACTGTGCTTTAGTTTTGTTGATTACAAAAAGGATTTTGACTCAGTGGAGTACATGGTAATTATAAATTCATTGCAATAACAAGGAGTAAATGAGAACATTGTAATACTGCTCGAAAACATATATAAAGAGGGAAGTGCTGCAGTTAAATTACGTAAAGATTCAGAAAAAATTAAGACTGAGAAGGGCGTGCGGCAAGGAGATATAATTTTATCAAAATTATTTACAGCATGCCTAGAAGGTATTTTCAGAAAACTTGACTGGAAAACAAAGGACTAAACATATTTGGATAAAACCTAAACCATTTAAGATTTGCAGATGACATTGTTCTAATCTCGGAAACAGGATAGACACTTCAAGAAATGTTACATGACCTGAACAGAGAAACTCTAAGGTAGGGCTAAAGATGAACCGCACTAAAACAAAAGTAATTTTTAATCTACATACGCCAAGAGCGTAATCAGAATCAGGGAAGAAATTCTTCAAGAAGTCGAAGGGTACAATTACTTAGGGCAAATACTAAAATTAACAAAAAACCATGATAGCGAAATAAAAAGACGTATTAAAATTGTATGGAGATATTATGAAAAGTAGTCTGCCAATATGTATGAAACGAAAATTATATATATATATATATCTATTTATATATATATATATATATATATATATATATATATATTTTTTTTTATTATGTGTGTGTGTGTGTGTGTGTGTGTGTGTGTGTGTGTGTGTGTGTGTGTGTGTGTGTGTGTGTGCGCTCCATGGTAACAGTTAATGAATGTATTTGTATAAATCGATGTCAGATTTTACCTCCAGAAATGATTCCATATTGCCCTTGAGCGAGAATAAAGTACGACATATTTTTTCTCGCATCTTAAAATTGTTACTGAAACGATTTCTCTTGTCAGAACTGAAATGAAAAAATGAGAAAAAATATTTTCCGTCACTATTTTCGCTAAGCGAAATTTCATTCCGCAGAGAAGTCGGGTAAATAAACACACAACTGAGTAGCTGCAAGAACCTATTTTTGGAACAAAATCTCTGGACTTTGTTAATCCAGTTCCCACAGCGGTTGTATAGTGCTCGTTGAAACAACAGGCGGATGAATGTTCCACCTTTTAGACGTTCACCACCGAATCAGCATAGTGCAACCTGTGTGACTCTACACTGAATGACAAGCCAAGTAGCTTCTTGTAATCCAGGAAACTATTTTTATGTTAAGTGGTAAACATATAAAATTATGGCGGCTGGTGGTCTAGTGGTTTAAGGTGCTTCAACCGGATTGTACCCATACAAGTTAACATTTACAGGGGGATGGAGTTTATTGCTCACATAATGTAACTCAGGGACAAGTAAGGCTGGATACCCTCACCTTAAATGTCAGGAATGAGCAACCTAGCCACAGACCCTACGTTCCCCATATGGCGTTAAAAAGAAATAAAAAAAAATGAGCAGATGATGTTTGGAAGATGAGACTTTACGATGCTCCCTCTTTCTTGACGCAGAGTGTATGGTGTTTTCATACGTTTGGAACTGGAGTAAACACTGGTCATTCAAAGCTTGGTGTACAGTATGAGTACTGAAAGAAATGCATGTTCTTTTACAGAACTGCACAACACCCAAGTCTGACATGACTGATCTCTTCCAAAAGACACACAAAAAAAGCAAATTGTTCCAGCTTAACTAGGCGTATATTGGTGTGGAAGAAGACAAAAGTCTATAAAACCAAATAATTCGTTCTTTCAATAGTCCATTACTGTCATTCATCATCTATGTATTAACTACAGCAGTAAAGGATATCTCTGATTATGTCGTCTGCACATGAATTATTACCTATTCTTAGTGCACCCGCTTCCTGTTTATTGCATCTCATTTTCTTCATTATTATTCGAAAAATACTTTAAGAAGTCAACAGCAACTATGCAGTATGATGCACATAGGCTAGACAGAAAGATAAAGTGAGGAAACAATGCATTGTTTGCGCAACCTGGAACATAAAACAAGATTTTTAACATAGTCCTTTACCATTTCTTTTTATTTCATATTATCGTGACATTCACCATATAACACGATACGTTTTATGATAATGTTCAATATTTCTTTATAAAAAGTCTATCAAACGGTATTTCGTCCATCATTTTCATCTCTCGTGGATCGGGAAAAACAAAAAACAAGAACATCCACACGCTTTCAGAGAGGCGTGGTCATGTAAGGGTACCCAACATTATTATTATTATTATTTTTTACGAGCTCAGTGGTGCTAGCCTTACATATATATATCTTGAGACAAAGCAACACCCTGCCTGTCCCTCAATTTCCCTGTCGGCCTAAGAGGTGGCGGATTTGTGTATCTGAGCGCGTCGAGTTTAGGTACCTGAGAGAGCAAATGAGTGTTGTTTTCAGCATGTTTTTGCATAATGGGCTGGAGGAAAAACTTGACAAAGGAACGTTTGCAAAACTTTTTTCAGTACAAAATGCAAGTCAACCAGTGGAGAATCTTGTTCGAATATTGGACATCAGTAAGTTTCTGCAAGTTCTTTGAGGAAGATTAATCATAGGTTGCTGTGTGACCTTTCAGTACAGACATTGCGTCGTCCTCTCCATAAGATTTGGGATTCAGTCACTGCCAGCACCGCTGGAAACCTTTGCACATTCCCAAGCAGTTTCCTCAATGAGTTGCTTTTTGCCACAGCTATTCAGAGTGGAATGTACAGTACCTCGTTGGCGGAGTGTTTTTTTATGTAAGGAAGAACACAAATTCAAAGGAAAACAAACGAAGGCAAACAGCAACAGATCTTATGGTCCTCTCAAGGCTTTTTGTAACACAGTAGACTATGACTACGAGATCTAATTCTCCATGCTGAAGGACAAGGGTAGTAAAACAGCAAGGCTACCTCCAAACCCTCCAGAAAAAAGTGAGGAGGGCCACCATGCGGCATGGAAAAACTGACATGGAAATTTCATAAGAAATACTGAAATTGAAAAGTTATATTCTATAATACTATATCTATAACCTAGCTATCTGAATGACCTGAAAGAGAAAGTAATAAGGTAAAATGAGTAATCAGATAAGTAAATAAAGCATGACATTATTGTCGGGTACAAACATTGAGTTAATGGGGTTTCTGTAGACACAGTGTAGAAATTGCACAGAGTGGATGTTCAGGGATGATGCAGCAGATTTTCCCGGCACTTTTAACGTAGGCAGCAGTCAATCACGCCCCTTCTTCGTTCACACCACTGTGACAAAGAACTTTCCCATGAGGGACAAATGTACAAGTTTACCTCCTGAAGCAGTGACCCCCGGTACATTAAAAAAAAAAAAAAAATCTTGATGGTGGTAATTTAACCCGCTGGATCTCGACCGATTTTTCACCACTGACCCCCAATCCTGGCAGATTTTCGATTTTTTTTTGTTTTGGCTAAAACCTCCACTTTTTATGAGAAACATTGGAAAATACCCCAAAAAGTGCTCACCTGAGCTTAGAAGTGGTCTAAACTGGTGACCCTTTAAACATCTGGTACCGTGTTCTCTGGAGCCACACTGCGGGTGTCGCTTTTTCTTTGCAGCAGTAACTATTGCAAACCACTCAGAATAGGTAGATATTTGTTCATTTGGTATGAATTTATATGTAGTACAAGAATATATTGTTTTTCACACAATAGTATAGGCGATATAAGTGATGTTTCACTCACTGAACACATGAACATACCACACAGTACCTCCTCTTCACTTCTGCTCATTTCTTCCTCAGGCGCCATGTAATCTTTGTCCTCCACATCATCATCGATTGGGGAATTACTCTCACCTTGAATTTTATACCGTGGCACGACATGTCTTTACTGGCCAGGTCACT
The DNA here is from genome assembly GCF_032717465.1 of Coenobita brevimanus. Classification (NCBI taxonomy): domain Eukaryota; kingdom Metazoa; phylum Arthropoda; class Malacostraca; order Decapoda; family Coenobitidae; genus Coenobita; species Coenobita brevimanus. The sequence continues at coordinate 22,496,696 of NC_136999.1, read as the reverse complement.
GGTAACAGGTGACTCACCTAGACAATGGCATGCGAGGCAAGGGGAGGTCACACAAGGTAAGGCAGTGTCCCCGCCTAGCGGTGGGTAGAAGAAGGTGTCGCACGTATAAGTACCAGAAATCACACACAAAATTTAAAAATGTGCAAATGACGAACCGCGCAATTGCAAAATGTTTGGGTACGTCAACAGAAGTCACTGTGCCAAAACGTTGTGACGTACCCTTACGTCAATGGGATGCCTTGGGTTAACTAACAGGGACCCTCAGTGATCCACAGCCCATCACAGGTCGAAAGTAAGAATAATGACTGTTAATTCAGGGCTAACCGTGCAAATACTGGTCAGTGTTCATACTACTTTATTTGCACTTAACAAAATGATAAATAAGTTATGAGGTGATGCGATGCAATGTAAGGTTATGTTAAGTTTACGGGGTGTCTTGTAGACAGGAAGGGAATGAACTTTCTCATAGCTGGTAAAAGTAAGTCTATTCCAGATATTTACGATGCTGTTGAAGAAGAAGTACTTCACGGGGTTGGAAATGCTTTCCCATAATATTGTAGCCATTACTCCACAGAAGTGTGTTATTCAGGAGTGAACATACTTAACTGGGGGTCATATAACAGACGTATACTTATCCAAGTGATTTTTGCCGGATAGTACCGTTTCACAGTTTGCAACATTTGTGAGCAATTTGTTCCAACTCTGTTAAAGAAAAAATGCTTAGCTTGATGTGACTGAGATCTTTTACCAATAATTTTATGACCATTACCTCTTGTTTCGTTTGAGGCTCAGCTGTGAAATACTTATCATTGGCCGCATTAGCGAGTCCTTTGAATATCTGGAATACTTGAATAAAATCTCCCAACCTGTATTTAGTTAGGGTAAAGAGATTGAAGGCTTCTAAACGTTGCTCGTATGGTTTATTTCTCAGTCTAGCTATCATCTTTGTCACTCTTCACTGCATTCTCTCAAGTTTCTCCTTATCCATTTTATACTGTGGTGACCAAAATTGAATGCAATACTCCAAGTGAGGGCATACTAAGGAATAATACAAAGTGAGGACGATATTATCGGATTTACAATCAAATGCTCTACCTATGAATCCAATCAATTTATTGGCTTTCTTTACAGCTTCTGTACATTGTTTGCTAGGTTTCAGATCATCTGTCATTATATGGCAGATGATTACCGGACCAAAGTAGAAGAGGAGTTAAAATCAGTGAATTGGAATGAAGTGGATCTGGCCAGCCTGTGGAAGGCATAAAGGGATTGCTTAGTTAGGGATGCTAAAGCGATGTGTGGTGTGGCAAGAGTAACAGCGAAGAAGATAGGTATGGCATGGTGGGATGATGAGGTTAAGTGAGCGGTGGAGGAAAAGAGGAAGAAGTGGCTAAAGTGGTTACAGGACAGGGATTCAGTTGTAATAAGAACTGATTACATTGAGAGCAAGAAGCGCGTAAAGAGTTTAGCAAAGAGGAAGAAGGAGGTAAATGATGATCTAGGAAGAAAAATGAATGCAAACTACTCTGAAAATAGGAAGTTATTCTGGAAAGGGGTGCGGAAACGTAGACGAAAAAGCCGAAAGAAATGTGATGGTGTGAAAGATGCAGGTGGTAGATTATTAACCTATGTGAATGAAGTAAGGACCAGATAGAAAGAATATTTTGAAAGCCTGATGAATGGGAATAGAGAGAGCAGAGCGGCTATAACCATGATTAGTTCTGGGGATGTACAGAGAAGGAATGCAGAGCCAGGAGACGTGAAACTCGCACAGGTGAAGAGTGCTGTGAAGTGGCTGAAAAATGGGGTTGATGAGGTGTATGCAGATGTGATTAAGTGTGGTGGAAAGAGTTGAATGAAGTGCTTGTTGGAAATATGTAAGAAGGAATGGATGAGTGAAACTGTGCCAGCAGAGTGGAAAAAGGCTGTGATTGTACCCCTGTACAAAAATACAGGTGAGCGAAGTGAGTGGAAGAATTATCGTGGCATAAGTTTACTGAGTGTGGTAGGAAATGTATACGGAAGAATTATTATAGGGAAAATAAGAGAGATATCAGAAGTCCCAGTGAGTGATGAACAGGGTGGCTTTTGGAGTGGCAGAGGATGTGTGGACTAAATATTTGCAGTGAGACATAACAGAGAAGGCTTGTGAGAAGGACCATAAGGTGTTTATGGCATTCGTGGACCTGGAAAAATCATACGAACTGGACAGAGAAGGATTGTGGAAAGTTTTGCACTTGTACGGTGTAGATGGTAAGCTGCTAGGTTCCGTCATGAGTTTTTATGATGGTAGTGAACCATGTGTAATGGTTAATGGGCATCTAAGTGAATGGTTCACGATTGGTGTGGACGTGCAACAAGGTTGTGTGATGCCCCCATGGCTGTTCAATATATATATATATATATATATATATATATATATATATATATATATATATATATATATATATATATATATATATATATATATATATACATACATACATATATATATATATATATATATATATATATATAATGTGTGTGTGTGTGTGTGTGTGTGTGTGTGTGTGTGTGTGTGTGTGTGTACAGTGCCGTTTCTAGCCTTTTGGGGGCCCTATGCGAAATACTGTTTGGGGGTCCCTATTTTGTGAAATTATGGCTGGAGGATTACCCTCTTAGGGGGTCCGGGGGCACGCCTTTAACATTTAAATGCATCAACCTGGTGCAGTTTAAGTGGAAAAGTGCCTAGATCAGTAAAAAACCCTTAACATCTTGTTTCTTTCTTGTGTCATCGAGACTGATGTGGGTGAAAGCGAAATTTGAAAGGGAATTGTGGGCGTTTGTGAGTGCATATGGCCCTGGTAGTGAAAGGGATGAAGAAGTGAGGGAGTCTTTCTGGAATGATGTTGATGAGTGTCTGCAGAGTTTTAGAGCGAATGTGAATGAGGTAATGATAGGAGACCTGAATGCTAGAGTGGGAAATGTAGCAGTTGAAGGCATAGTTGGTATGCATGGTGTGCCTGGAAGAAATGAAAATGGGGAACGAATGATAAGCATGTGTGTTGAGCGAGAGATGGTGATTGGAAATATGCTGTTTGAGAAGAAAGATATTTATAAGTATACATGGGTGAAACAGGAGGGTGGAAGGGTTGTTGATAGAACTTTGATGGACTATGTGGTTGTGTCTAGGAATGTAATAGGAAGATTGTTGGATGTGAGAGTTCTGAGAGGGGAGGGTGGAGGTATGTCTGACCACTACCTGGTGGAGGGAAAGTTAAGAGTAGGTATGAGATGGGTGAGAGCTAGGAGGGTTAGGTGTGGCAGGGAGGTTTTGAAAGTAAGTGAGTTGAAAAAAAGAGAGAAAATGATAGAGTATCAGGAGAAATTAAAAGATGAGTGGAATGCAGTGAAAGATCAGGATAATGGCTGTGTGGAGGAGGAATAGGAGTTGTTTAAGAGTGCTGTGGTGGGGCATGCAGAAGAGGTGTGTGGTGTGAGACGTGTGGGTGGTGGTGTAAGAAAAGGAAGTGAATGGTGGTGCGAGGAAGTAAGTATGGCTGTGGCAGAGAAGAGACGTGCATATGAAGTGTGGCTGCAGAGGAAGGATGAGGTGTCATATGAGAGGTATAAGGAAAGGAGGAATAGGGCGAGAAGAGCTGTGTGTGATGCTAAAGTGGCAGCAGATGAGAGGTGGGGTAGGCGGCTGACTGAGAATTTTCAACAGAATAAGAAAATGTTTTGGAAGGAGGTGAAAAGGGTGTGAAAGGGAGAGTTGGGGAAGGATGAGCGAATAAAAGCAGAGGATGGAAGGATGTTAATTGAGAGTGATGCAGTAAGGAAGAGATGGTCAGAGTATTTTGAAAGATTGTTAAATGTAGAGGAGGAAAGGGTGGCTGAGATTGTAGCAGATGGAAGGGTGCAAGGGATAAATGTGTTGGGAGAGTTGAATGATTCTTTGATCACGACGGAGGAAGTGGAGAAGGCAGTAAAGGAGGTGAAAACAGTGAAAGCTGCAGGTATGGATGGGTGTGCTGTTGAATGCCTAAAGGGTGGTGGAGTGACTCTTGTTGACTGGTTAGTAAGACTGTTGAATGTGTGCTTTGTGAAAAGTATGGTGCCAATTGACTGGGCAAGTGCTTGTGTGGTCCCGTTGTATAAAGGCAAGGGTGATAAGTATGAATGTACTAACTTTAGGGGTATAAGTCTGTTGAGTGTTGTAGGTAAGGTGTATGGTAGAGAGTTAATTATGAGAGTTAGAGAGGGTACAGAGGGAGTAATTGGTGATGAGCAGAGTGGCTTTAGGAGAGGGAGGAGATGCGTGGATCAGGTGTTTGCTGTGAAACAAGTGTGTGAAAAGTATTTAGCGAAAGGCAAGGATGTGTTTTGGGCATTCATGGATTTAGAGAAAGCGTATGGCAGAATTGATAGGGAGGCTTTGTGGACTGTTTTAAGATTGTATGAACTTGATGGTAGGTTACTAAAAGGGGTGAAAAGTTTTTATGTAAATAGTAGAGCGTGTGTAAGAGTGGGAAATGCTGTGAGTGATTGGTTTCCCGTGAGAGTGGGGCTACGACAGGGATGTGTGATGTCGCCTTGGTTGTTTAATATTTATATGGATGGTGTTGTAAGAGAGGTGAATGCAAGTGTTTTAGGTGGAGGTCTGAGGCTGGTGAATGTCGATGGTGGAGAGTGGAATCTTAAGCAGCTGCTGTTTGCAGATGATACTGCATTGGTGGCTGATTCAGAGGAGAGATTGAGACAGTTGGTAGAGGAGTTTGGAAGGGTGTGTAAAAGGAGGAAATTGAAAGTAAATGAGAATAAGAGTAAAGTGATGAAGTGTACGATGTTGGTAGATGGCAGGGGGATGAATATAGTTTTGAATGGTGAGTTGCTTGAGGATGTGGAGTGTTTTAAATATTTAGGGTCGCATGTTGCTATGGATGGAAGACTAGATGCAGAAGTGAAGTTTAGAATAAATGAAGTAGGAAAGGTGCTGGGAGGAATGAAAAAAGTGTTTAGATGTCATTTGCTTAGAATGGATGTAAAGAGAAGGCTGTATGAGGGTGTTATGGTACCGAGTGCATTATATGGGGCTGAAACATGGAATATGGGCGTAGCAGAGATGAAAAGTTTGAATGTAATGGAGATGAGGTGTCTGAGGAGTATGTGTGGTGTGACACGTATGGATCGAGTGCGAAATGATGAAGTGCGAAGGAGAACTGGAGTTGTTCGGGAGATGGCTGGTAGAGTTGAGCAGAGGATGTTGCGATGGTTTGGTCATATGGAGAGAATGGATAATGAGTGACTGGTGAAAAAGATAACTAGATCTGATGTGAGAAGTGTAAGGCTGAGAGGGAGACCACGAATAGGATGGATGGACAGTGTGAAGAGAGCGCTGGATGCGAGAGGGATATCTATTGAGCAAGGAAGAGTGGCTGTGCGTGACAGAAATAAATGGAGAGAAATTGTGAATGAATAAATGATGACGCAGCCCTGAGGGGATATTCTCCTGCATTTGGTCTGATCAGCTAGTCAGGTCAGGTGCGAGTAAGGGGATGGGTCTATTGTGATGTGGCAGGGGTAAACCAGCTCTGCTGTCGGGCCCTGCTGCGGATGTCACTGATTGCACTGTGCAGTTGACCCTTGTGTGGTGTGGTGTGGTGAGGATCTGTCCCTTCTTCCCTTTGGGGCTAAGATGCGAATGACTGTGTTTGAATGGATGAGTAAATGGGGAGTGTGTCGTCGTGTCTTGGCTACCTCCCTTTCCGTGGGGGGAGCAGCCTAGGTATATAGATAGAAAGAGATAGATTCTTTCTCTCAAGCTCAAGTGAAACATTTCAAGTTGACCACAGCAATTTAAACCAAAAGAAAATGATAATAAATGGGATACACTGGGGCTCCCCTACAGGATTTACCGAATTTGCATTATAATATCTCCCAAATGCGCATAAATGAGACAGATGCTGCATTTTTCTTAAAATGTTTATTTTAAATCTTGGGAAATGTTATACTTGTTAAGGAATCAAAATTTGGCCACACATTGCAAATGATAATACTAAACATATGAAAATATCCCTTCCCCTCTCCCCCCAAAAATAACAATAAATTAGGCCATTACACAAAATGAACATGTATTAGGCCATTACACAGAATGAACATAAAATAAATTAGGGTATTGCAATTTTCTTGGCAATCGTTATAATTGTTGGTACTGATGAAATATAAGCCGTTTTATGCATATTATTTGTAAATAATAATATTTTAGACATATATTAAGTATTATTTGCTTCTCAGATAGTGAAAAGTTTCTGCATATATGAGTTGAGAGATGAATCGTAGATTCTTTCCCGAGTTTGTACTTTTGCCTCTGCGACTGCGATCTCCGTCCATTGGAACCGCAGTTTCTTTGAAGAAACCCTTATTTTTGCTTCTAATACCTTTGCTGGTGACTACTGGGAGTATATAAATAAAAGTATGAATCAAGAAATATTCTTACATATGTGTAAAACCGATAAATCTTCATCCTTTGACGTGCTACAACATGGTAGAACATTAGAACATCGCAAAGTATTTTGTGACCTCATTATTAGACACGGGACTCACCTTAAATGAATGAGAAAAAATTTGTACATAATATTTCTATGAAAAAAACACCCATATGTGAGCATTCTGCATTGCCCTCAAAATAAAATCGGAAATTAAAAATTCTGGCGGTATCCAGTATCTGCGCCTTACTGCGAACGCTTCTATTTCAGGAGATTCTGATTGAAAATTTCAGGAGAAAAGAGTACAATTTCGGGAGCTTTCTTATTTGAATATATTACTTACATTACTCATTTTATGGCACTTACAATAATTGGCAGGTCCACCGTACGCCCTACAAAATTTATTTCATGAATAGTTACTCAACACATATTGTAATTTCTTAAAAAAAAATAAATAAATAAATAACGGCAGCTCGGGGGCCCCCTGGTGGCTTCGGGGGCCCTATGCAACCGCGTAATTCACATATAGTAAGAAACGGCCACCAGGAGGCCCCCGAGCTGCCATTATTATTATTATTATTTTTTTTTTTTTGAGAAATTACAGTGTGTGTTGAGTCACTCCATGTTCATAAAATAAATTTTGTAGGGGGTGCGGTGGACCCGCCAATTACTGTAATTGCCATAAAGTGAGTAATGTAGGTAATGTATTCAAATAAGAAACTGTACTCTTTCTCTGGAAATTTTCAATCAGAATCTCCTGATATATATATATATATATATATATATATATATATATATATATATATATATATATATATATATATATATATATATATATATATATATATATATACACACACGGTATATAATATATACATATATCTATATCTGTATCTGTCTGTCTATATCTATATCTATAATCAATATCTGTCTCTCTGTCTATCTATCCATCATCTATCTATCTATATCTAACTATCTATCTATCTATCTATCTCTCTCTCTCTATATATGGACCCTTTGTGGTGCAGTGGTAGAGTGTGCATTTCGTACACGGGTGAACCAGGGTTCGCGCCCGCAAAGGAAATAAACATTGGGAGTGTTCACCCGGCCATGTACTGCATTGGCGGACACAAGGGGTGCTGTTTTTGAACCAGTGTTGCTTACTATAAAGTATGCTTGCACTCAGTTGGCTTGCGCGGGTTGACTACACTTGGTTCACGGACTACACACACATCCAAAGCCACTCCAACACTACAATTACATTTACAAGCATACATGCAGTCTCTACCAGACAGCCTAAGGCACTTGGTAGAGATACATTGGCTGTATAATCCAGACTTCAGTCGGAAAAGCCGGTCCTGCAGTGGATACTCAAAAGGCTGATGATATATATATATATATATATATATATCATCAGCCATTTGAGTGTCCCCTGCAGGACCGGCCTACCCCTACCGAAGTCGGAATGATACAGCCAATGTATCTCTACTAAGTAGCTTAGAGATATTATGTAGGGTGAGAAGTGCTTGTAAGTGTAATTGTAGTGTTGTAATGGCTTTGGATGTGTGGTAGTCTGTGAACCAAGTGTAATCGGCCCACGCAAGCCAATTGGGTGCAAGCATACTTTATAGTATGCAACATTGGTTCAACCACAGCACACCTGATGTCCACCAAGCAGTACGTGGCCAGAAGAACGCTCCCAAAGTTTATTACCCTGGTGGGGTGCGAACCCTCGTTCTTCAGTGTACGAAAACGCACACTTTACCGCTGTACCACAGAGGCTCCATATATATATATATATATATATATATATATATATATATATATATATATATATATATATATATATATATGGATGGAGTGATGAGAGAAGTCAAAACACGAGTAATGGAGAGGGGGATGGCGTTGGTAATGAATGGTGATGGGTGGAATATCTCAAATTTGTTGTATGCTGATGATGCAGTACTGCTTGCAAAAACCGGATGAGAACTTGGTAGGCTAGAGCAGGGTTTTGCTGATGTCTGTGAGCATCGTGCCTTGAGAGTATATGTAGAAAAGAGTAAAGTGATGATTCCTGAGTGACAAGGTGACTCCCAGTGCAATGTTACAATATAATGGAGAGAGACTGGAATTGGTGAGAGAGTTCTAATACCTGGGTACAGTGACAGAAAAGAAAGGAAAATGTGCAAAAGAAGTTGAAAGTAGAGTGACACAAGGAAGAAAAGTAGCTGGTGCAATGAAGGTCTTGATAAGAAACACAGGCTTGAATTTTGCAGCTGCACGAGGCTTACATGAAGGAGTGTTAGTGCCAACTTTAACATATGGATGTGAGACTTTAGCATGGCATAAAAATGAAGAGTCAAGAATAAGAGCAGTGGAGATTGGACTGCTGAGGAATGTACAGTCGTGGTCATAAATAATCACCTATCCTCCAATGCCCCGTGTATCAGGCTGGCTCCTTTATGCGTGGCAAGTCACAGATGAGTAAGGGTCTGAGAGGGAGGGACCACAGAGAGAAGGAATGGTGGGTGGGGGGACAAGCAATGGTGTGGGGGTGGAGTGAGAGAGGGGAGGGATGGTGCGTGGGGGAGGGAGAATGAAATGCAAAGATGTCATCAAATAATTTGTCTGTTTCCTTCATTCAGGGCATCATGTGCATGAGTTTCTCTATCAACACCAGACTACATGCACTGTACACACTACAATTTCTTTTCCAAAATCTGAAAAGTAATCATGGCTTGGAAACATATAGCCTCAGAGTCCCCAGGGAAGGAGGGTCCACAAATGACCCCACCTTCCGCCCATCTCCCGGTGATGACTCGAGCTGCCTGGAACCACTATCTGACCCACTTCTTCTTCATTTCTGCAACATTTGTGGCCTTTTCTCTAACTTTCACTCTGTCGAGCACCACCTCTCCTCATCCAAACCTCACCTTCTTTTCCTAACTGAGACTCAGCTGTCTGAGGCAACTGACAGCAAACCCTTTTCTGTATCCTCCTACTTCCTCTATACTCATTTCAAAGCCAAAGGTGGCTGTTATGTATATATACGCAACGACTTATCTTGCTCTCGTGTTCCTGAACTCGATTCTTCCGAATTCTCTACACTCTGGCTTCGGCTTTCCTGTCATTCTCTGACTAAATATATCTGTGCTGTTTACTTATCTCCTAATTCTACTGACTCACAAAAAATATTCAACTATCTTACTTCTACGATGGAACACATTCTATCCATTTCTCCTTTCTCTGAAATCTCCATTTTAAGAGATTTCAATGTTCACCACCACCTTTGGCTCTCCTCTCCTTTCACTGGTGCACATGGTGAACAAGCCTACACCTTTTCAATCCTTAATGACCTAGAGCAGCTTGTACAGCACCCTACCTGTATCCCTGACCACCTTGGAGAGAGGTCCAACATACTTGACCTCTTCCTTACAACTAATCCATCTGCTTACACTGTTAATCTTTTTTCTCTGTTGGGCTCCTCCGATCACAACCTTATCACCTTAACCTGTCCTATCGCTCTGGTACGGCCTGTGGACCCTCCAAAGAAACGTCATCTGTGGCACTTTGGAGCCGTGGATTGGGAGGCCCTCAGGCAGTAGTTCTTTGATTTTCCCTGGAATGATTATTGCTTCCATGGCTGGAAGCCATCTGAGCATGCATTGTGCATTACGGAGGTTATTCTCTTGGGCATGGTAGCATACATTCCTTTCTCAAATCAATTGACTAATGCACGAAAGCCTTGGTTTAATCACACTTGTTCTAATGCTGTCTGCAACAAGGAGAGGGCCTACAAAATGGTACAGGAGCCAACCCATCCCTGAATCACAACTTTTATATGTTTCTGCCCGGGATCATGCTAAGTATGTTCTTTGCTTTGCTAAAAATATAATCATCCATACTAAATGCTCTCAAGTCTCCAACTCGAATTCTTCTCGCTCCTTCTGGCACCTTGCCAAAAACCTTTCTAACAACTTTACCCCATCATCCTTCCCTCCTCTTTTCTACTCTGATGGCTCTGTAGCTATTTCTGCTGATAAAGCAGATCTCTTCACTCATACTTTCTCCTCCAATTCCACCTTAGACGATTCCGGTGCAGTTCCTCCATGACTTCCCCCCCTCTGACTTCCTCATGGCTGACATTAAAATGTCTTCAGCTGATGTATTTTCTGCTATCACATGCCTCAGTACTAACAAGGCATATAGGCCTGATGGAGTCCCTCCTGTTGTTCTCAGGAACTGTGCTTCTATGCCTACACCCTGCCTAGGCAAACTCTTTCGCCTTTGTCTATCAACTTGTACCTTTCCTTCTTGCTGGAAGTTTGCTCTCATTCAGCCAGTCCCAAAGAAGGGTGACCATTGCCAACCCTCTATCGTCCAATTGCTTTAACATCCTATATCTCAAAAGTTTTCAAGTCAATTCTTTATAGAAAAATTTTAAAACATCTTTCCTATCACAATCTTCTTTCTGATCGTCAGTATGGGTTCCGTCAGGGACGCTCCACTAGCGATCTTCTCACCTACGTTTCAGACTCCTGGTCATCCTCCTTTCGGGACTTTGGCGAAAGCTTTGCCATTGCACTTGACTTTTCAAAGGCTTTCGATCGAGTCTGGCATAAATCTTTAATTTCCAAACTTCCCTCTTACTGTTTCTATCCTTCTATCTGTGCCTTCATCTCTAGCTTCCTTTCTGGTTATTCTATAGCCTCTGTTGTAGACGGCCACTGTTCTTCTCCTAGATCTATCAACAGTGGTGTTCCTCAGGGCTCTGTCCTATCACCAACTCCTTTCCTTTTATTCATCAATGACCTAAGCTGTACATCTAACCTTATCCACTGGTGACTCCACCCTTCACCTTTCCATTCGGTTCCCACGACGCCCATCTCAGCAGTTACTTTAACAAACAAGGCATGAGGCTATGGCACACCTAATGTCTGACTTGGCTCGTATCTCCGACTGGGGTAAAAATAATCTTGTTGTTTTTAATACATCAAAGACTCAGTTCTTACACCTATCAACCCGACAAAATCTTCCACAGGTGTACCCACTAATGTTTAATAACATTCAGCTTAATCCTGCATCATCCTTGAACATTCTTAGGGTTTCAATCACTCGGGACTTCTCTTGAAAAGATCATTTTATATCAGTTGTAAAATCTGCTTCCAAGAGATTAGGTGTGCTAAGCCGACTCCATTCCTTCTTTACCCCTGCACAATTGTAGACTCTATACACAGGTTTTATCCGCCCCTGTGTGGAGTACAACTCTCATGTGTGGGGAGGTTCCCCACATACAGCTCTTCTGAAGAGGGTGAAGTCAAAGGCTTTTCGTCTCATTAACTTTCCTCCTCTTACTGACTCCCTTCAACCTCTGTCTCTTCGCTGCACTGTTGCATCTTTATCTCTTTTCTATCGCTTCTTCAATGGTCACTGCTCCTCTGAACTGTCTGCATGCATTCCTCCACCTCTAAAGCGGGCACGCAGCACCCGTCTAGCAGCAAACTCTCATCCCTTTTCTGTCCAACTCTCTAATGCAAGAGTTAACCATTACTCTCAGTTCTTCATTTATGCAACAGGTCAACTCTGGAATTGTTCCCTATGTCTGTATTTCCTGTTTCCTATGATCTCCAGTTTTTCAAATGCAATGTGTCCAGGCATGTCGAAATGATTGGATCTTGAATTTTGCTCTCTCTTGTATTTTGTTTTTCTCTTGGAGGGAACAGTTATTGCAGGCTCGTGGCTTTTGGTTCCTTCTTCCTCACATGAAAAAAAAAATAATAATAATATTCCGTAGATAATGCTTGATTACACCTTGTATAGCGACGTCAGATAACAAGCTTTAGATAGGTGGTGATATCAAGGCTTGGCTCTTGAGAGAAATATACTGACGTGACAGATGAAACATTAGTGCGGAGCCAGATATTTGTGTTTATCCGTGCATTTTGACTTCGAACGTAGAATGGAATCTGAATGGGTGCGACTTCCGTGATGTCTGTGTACGAAACGTCCTCGTCCCTTACATGTAAATAAGTTTGGAACTAAATATCATATGCAGCCTATGACACGGCAGAGTCCACAGCAAATATGATTATCGTCTGGTATACACTCACAGTATACAGTCATCATCTCGTCAAATATTTTATGGCATCTCTATATGAAAATGCTATTTAAATTAATAGTGCACGAAAGGTATATGTATCTGATATCTGTGCACATTGGTGGATATAAAACGATATCTCTCATAATCTGTTGCTTGGACTCCATGTCGGTATGAGTTTGAATGGCCGTCCAACAACCCCAACACCCTCTTATCACCTCTGAATGGTATTTTCCTCCGACAAAAAAACAGCTAGTTACAAATTGGTGAATTGGTGGAGAAGGCAATAGTGCGCTGTGTTGGAAACTTCTGGCTCTCTAATGTTTGATCTGTCACGTCAGTATATTTCTCTCACGAGCCAGCCCTTGATATCACCACCTACCTAAAGCTTGTTACTGACGCCGCTCTGCAAGGTGTAATGCAGCATTATGTACCCAAAACTAACTCCTTTATAGTATGAGCTGAATGAAAGAAAATAAACAAATAATGTGACCACCACTTCGCATTTCATTCTACCTCCCCTACCTACCCTCCTTCCCCTCCATCATCCCACCCCTGCACCATTACTCATCCTCCCACCCACCTTCCCTTCTCTCTCTGGCCCCTCCTTCTCAGCCCCTCTTACTCCACTGTGACTTGCCACGCATAAAGAAGCCCTCCTGAGGCACGGGATACCGGAGGATAGGTGATTATTTATGACCACGACTGCATGTGGAGTACAGAGGGTGCATAGGATACGAAATAATGTGATTCGTGAAAGATGTGGAGTAAGGAAGTGGGTGGACACCAGAATCGAAGAGTGTGTACTGAAATGGTATGGTCACGTGGAGAGAATGGATAACAATAGAGTGGTGAAAAAGATATATCTGAACATATTTGAAGGAGGGAGGGGGTGAGGTAGGCCAAGGAGAAGATGGAGAGATATGGTGGATGAGTGTGTGAGGAAGAGAGGTTTGGAAGTCGGTGAGGCTAGGGAACTGACAAGAGATCGAGCTGGCTGGATGAATGTTGTGAGGAGAAGTGCATGATCAGGGATTTGGCACCCCTTTTTAACGTGGCAGCGTCCGGATTGACTCAGTGGGATACGTTTATGTGAAGCTACAGAACGTGGTGAATGTTTTTGGTGTATCCAATAGAACCAGAATTCCGGGGGCTTGAATGATGAGTGAATGGAAGTGTGGCCCATTGGATTGGGCAAATCTGGACTGTCTAGACATTGCTACCCCTCACCCTGCCTTAGGGTGAGAAAGGAGGTCCGGATGATGATGATGATGAAGAAGTCATTTTTATGGTATACCCTATCAAGTTGGATATTATTCATGTTATAACTTACTCTTACATTTTTATTGCCAATGTTTAGTACTTAACATTTATCCATCCATCCATCATCCAATCCTATGTTGTCCCATGAACAGCATAGGTGCCTGGGACTGAGCAAGTTGGTCCTGACATTTAAGATGAGAGTGAGCAGCCTCACTCATCCCTGAGTGGCATTATGTGAGCAATAAACCCCAACCACCCCGTGGATATAAATCTACACAGGCTCAATCTGATTGGAGCTCCATAATTACCCACTTGACCACCAGGCGCCATATTTTGGTTATATGATTACCACCCAGCGGAGTAAATGGTTTCCTGGTGTACAGCAAACCATTTGGCTTGTCATTCAGTGTATTGCATAGTCACCCATAGGCAAATGGAAGAGGAAAGAATGAAGGAAAGACAGAAGAGGAAGTGTAAAGCCATCTGCAAGCAGAAGGAAGAGGAAAAAATGAAGGAAAGAAACACTGAAGCGGAAGGAAGGAAGACAGGAAAGAGCAGACACCCAAAACAGCACCACGTCGAGTGAGTGGATGGTGAGTGCCCCCACCTACCACACTTTACATTTATTAATATTATAATCCATTTGCCATGTTTGGGCCTTGTTAAACAGTTGATCAGGATCTCTTTGAATTGCCTGCTTTTGCAATGCTGTATCTACTCTGTTACCTATTTTAGCATCGTTGGCAAATTTTGAAATCTTACAACATAATTTTTCATCAGTATCATTTATGAATTAAAAAAAAAGGGGGGGGGGACTAACACTGAACCCTGTGGCACTCCGCTTATAACATTTGTCCAGTCTGACTCTTTTCCATTTATTACAGTACAACTCTATGCTTTCGTCCGGTGAGCCAATCTTCGAGCCGCCCGAGCACACTGCCACTGAAATCATGTGCCTTTTGTTTCTGAATGAGTCTTTTGTGTGGAACCTGTCAAAGTCCTTTGGAAAACTGAGGTAGACAATGTCAACAGATTTGGTTCCATCGTGCATATTCAGTATGTCGTTGAAGAAGTACAACAGATTCATGAGGCAAGAATGATTATTCCGAAAACCATGTTGTGAATCTCTGATGAGATTGTTTTTTTCCTAGGTGTTTCACAAACTTGTTTCTAATAATAGTTTCAAGCATTCTGCAAACCAGTGATTTTAAACTATTTGGGCGTTAATTTTCTGACTGTGCTCTCTTGCCCTTTTTTAATGTTTGGTTATATTTACAAGCTTTCATTCATATGGCACCTTACTGCTGTTTAATGATAAGTTTAAGTTCAGGAAAAGATTTTGATTTTTCATCTTTAGTTCCTTTAGTACAAGTGGTAATATTTTGTCTGGCCCTGGTGTTTTATTCTCTATTAATTTGATAATGCAAGTAGTACATCACGATTGCTAACTGTAAAATCATTGATTATGTTGCCCTCTTCTATAAGAACTTGGGAAACTGTATGCATGTTTTCTATTGTAAATACTGATCCGGAGAAAATATTAAGATTTTTGCAATCTTAGTTTCATCATCAGTGTGCTCTCCGTTATCTGTGATTAAAGTCCCGATTTTTGGACTTCTTACCTATTTGCTTCTTATGTAACTGAAAATTTCTTTGGGATTTGATTTGCCAATAGTGACATTATGTGCCTCGCGGTCTTTCTTACTGAGTTTAATTAATTTTTGTCTTTCTGTCAATGAGCATTGTTTTTGTTTTTATCACTTTGACTCTTTGTGATAAAATTTTTATGTGCAAGATTTTTTGCTACCAGACAGTGTTTCATATTGGAGTTCCACCATTTGGGTTCAGAATTTTTGGCAGGCCATCTGTTGCTCATTGGAATACATAAGCTGACTGCACTGTGGAGAATTTCTGTTATAAATTTCCATGCATCACTGACATCTAATGTTTCGACAACGGGATGCCAATCACCATCACGTACAATTGCCTATGATTAATTGAAATTTGCCCTCTTATAGTTGGGCATTTTCTCGCAACTGGCCCTAACACTGTCTTCATTGAATTTAATGTTAAATGCAAATTTGCGATGATTGCTTGTACTAACTACTTCTGCTAGAAAAATGCTGCTCATTAAATTTTCTGATGTGGCTAGGGCACGATCTGTGGTGTTAGTTTCACGGGATGGATAATTTACAAACTGACACAATGAACTTTCCTGCAAGTTTGTAACCCAGTGTGTGAAAATAGGGCTTCTCCCCATTTTGGAACTAGTAAATTAACTCCTTTGTGCACGATGATGGAAAATGTGTCAAAATGGTGTTAGGCTGAAGAGTAAAAGATTACCCACTTCGACACACTATCAGTGTTGGTGTGAAGGGTTGCCCATTAGGCAATTTTGGACAAAATTATTCATCAAAAATTAAGTTTTAGCATGAAGTGGGTTAGTCTTTGGTGCTCATAGGAGAGAGTGTCGATATCAAGGCCAACACTCTTAAACAGTCGCCTTACTCTAGGCTTTTAATGCTGGAGGGGGATGCTTGTGCGTAATTTTAGGCGATTTGCTCAAAAATTATTGCTAGTATCGGAATTCCGACGACACCATAGGAAAGCTCGTGAAATTCTGCATCTGGATATATGCTTAGTTCTTGCATGGTGCACACTGGATTTTGCACCAGGGTGTTGGGTATGTATTTTCACTGTTGAACAACATTATTCTCACTGTGTTTCGTTACAATTGTTCATTAGCTTTGTGTATTTTTATTTGCTTTTCATATAGTATAAACATCAGCATAGATGACGGTATACAATTTATACCAGTATAACCAATTTCTGGGACAAATAAAATCCATGGGAATGTTTTCCTTTGTGCGCAAGACCAGGCTGCCCTAACGGCATTTTCTCTGATCGTGTCCCACAAACTTATGGAAAACTTATGGTGCACGAGGGGGTTAAAATCACCAAATATTACAGTGCTTTGCATGCAAGAGATTTGGGATAAGATGGAGGGATGGGGTGGAGAGATATATGAGAGTGAGGGGTGTGAGTTGGGAGCAGGGCAGTGAAATGGCGGGGGACAGGGCGACGTGGAGGCATTTTGTTTGTGGCCACCCCAAACGGGATTGAGGCATCTGGCAATAGATAGATAGATAGATAGATTGTAGATTTCTTTATCAATGCTGAGTGGCTGACTAGGTGGATGATAAATTAAGCCAAATGTGATTTTATGACAAGATTAATTTCTAAGCTGAAAATAAATATTGTCAATGTTTTCAATACAGGGATCGGTAATTATGATTGGATGAAATCCTGATTTAATATACAACAGCACACTGCCCCCTGCTCTGTTCTGCCATTTACTACTGAAAATGTGATAGCCTGGTAAATTAAGCTCCACTAGAAAATCTCTTTACATAGAATTTAGCCATTATTCTAATATACCAATTACATCATAATCTTCAGTAAAGATAAGGGCCTCCAAGTCAGAAAATTTATTAAGCAGACTACACACATTACAAGAAGAGCTTTGGTATGTTTACCTTTCCGATGTGGCGAGCTTCCACTAGACACTGATTTACTGGACCATTTGATATTTACATTCGCCTCCCATGATGCTTTTTTTTCTTGAGAAAAAACTTACTGCATCACTAAGCAAACGACTGAGGCAGGCAGAACCAATGGAAGCTCCCAGGCGAGCACGTGGCACACCTGGGGAGCGAGCAGGTGGGGAGCAACTGCTCACCAGCACCTCTTTCACCCACTTCCTCCCTACAGCCCCATGCTGTGGGGAAAGGAAGGAAAGGGAAGGGAAAAGGGAGAGGAAAGAGGAGCACGAGTGGGAAAGGGTGCCACTCTCCACCTACTCAACCACCCCCACCATCCTTTCCTCCCCACCCTGATGAAGGCGATGATGGAGACGAGGCTGGAGACGGCAGTGTGTTGTGGGACTCCCATCATTCACTGCTTCACAGGGGAGTGGCAGTCTTGCTGTACCGCACATGGCCTCCATGCAGGCTCCACCAGGGTGGATTTCTTCCACCAATACTTTAGCAAGGAGTTTATAGAGCGGAGAGTGGAACAAACAAATACTTTCGCAAGCAGCCAGCACTGCCAAAGAGAGCATGAAGGTACAAAACGCAGACACTCCCAACAATATGACTAACCAGTCATGACAGGTGAGATGTTCATCGTTTTTGCCCTGGTTCTCTTGATGGGTATTGTGAGGAAATGACAAATTCCGGCATATAGGTCTATCGACCTATGATAAACACATCTTTCTTTGGGAAGGTAATAAGTCATAATAGATTTCAGAAAATTCAAAGCTGCCTCCACCTTTACAATGCCAAGGACCCTGCTAATGCTAACACTGATCGAATGAGGAGAATAAGGATGGTTTTTGATCACCTGAGGGAAAAGTTCCGCTCATCCTTCTATTCTTAGAGAGACCTGGTCATAGATGAAAGTGTCGTGTTGTGGAGAGGCAATATTTCTTTTTGGCAGCACATACCCAGCAAGAGACACCGTTTTGGGTTCAAGATCTTCGTTATGTGTGTAAGACTGATTATGTGCCAGACATAGTCTTGTACACTGGTGCACAGACAGACATAACAGAAGATAGGAGTATAGGACTCTCAGGGGCCATGGTGAAGACCATGATTGAGAAGGACCTTCATCATGGTCAAATCTTGTACCTTGACAACTGGTACACTAGCCCCCTTTTGCTTTTTTTTTTTTTTTATGCAAGGAAGAGGGAACCAAAAGCCATGAGCCCGCAGTAACAGTTCCCTCCAAGAGAAAAACAAAATACAATAGAGGGCCAAATTCAAGATCCGATCATTTTGAGATGCCTGGACACAATGTGTTTGAAAGACTGGAGATCATAGGCAGCAGGAAATACAGACATAGGGAGACAGTTCCAGAGTTGACCTGTTGCATAAATGAAAGACTGGGAGTAATGGTTAACTCTTGCATTAGAGAGTTGGACAGAAAAGGGATGAGAGTTTGCTACCAGACGGGTGCTACGCGCCCGTCGTAGAGGTGGAGGAATGCAAGCAGACAGTTCAGAGGAGCAGTGACCATTAAAGTAGCGATAGAAAAGAGATAAAGATGCAACAGTGTGGCGAAGAGACAGAGGTTGAAGGGAGTCAGTAAGAGGAGGAGAGTTAATGAGACGAAAAGCCTTTGACTCCACCCTATTGAGAAGAGTTGTATATGGGGAGCCTCCACACACATGAGAGTTCTACTCCACACAGGGGCGGATAAAACCCCTGTATAGAGTAAACAATTGTGCAGGGGTAAAGAAAGAGCAGAGTGGGCTTAGGACACCCAACTTATTGGAAGCAGATTTTACAACTGATATAAAATGATCTTTCCAAGATAAGTCCCGAGTAAATGAAACCCCAAGCATGTTCAAGGATGATGCAGGATTAAGCTGAATATTATTAAACATTAGTGGGTATCCCTGTGGAAGATTTTGTCTGGTTGATAGGTGTAAGAACTGAGTCATAGATGCATTAAAATCAACCATATTATTTTTACCCCAGTCAGAGATACGAGCCAACTCAGACATTAGGTGTGCCATAGCTTCATCCCTTGTTTGTTGAAGTAACTATTGAGATGGGCGTTGCAGGAACCGAATGGAAAGTTGAAGGGTGGAGTCATCAGCGTATGAGTGGATAGGGTTAGATGTACAGCTTAGAAGATAATTGATGAATAAAAGGAAGAGAGTTGGTGATAGGACAGAGCCCTGAGGAACACCACTGTTGATAGATCTAGGAGAAGAACGATGGCTGTCTACAACAGCGGCTATAGAACGACCAGAAAGGAAGCTAGCGATGAAGGCACAGATAGAAGGATAGAAACCATAGGAGGGCAGTTTGGAAATTAAAGATTTATGCCAGACTCGATCGAAAGCCTTTGAGATGTCAAGTGCAATGGCAAAGCTTTCGCCAAAGTCCCGAAAGGAGGATGACCAGGAGTCTGAAAGGTAGGTGAGAAGATCGCCAGTGGAGCCTCCCTGACGGAACCCGTACTGACGATCGGAAAGAAGGTTGTGATAGGAAAGATGCCTTAAAATTTTTCCATTGAGAATTGTCTCGAAAACTTTTGAAATACAGGACGTTAATCCGTCACGTCCCAAGGTTTTCCGCAGCTCCGACATCCCCCAGTCCCGAGGTATTTTCAATTTTTTTTTTTTTTTTGGCTAAAACCTTCGCTTTTGGTGAGAAACATCGAAAATTCATAGAGAAATCGCTCACCTGAGGTTTAAAATACCCAATCCAGGTAGGAGTTCCTCCTTACCTGACTGGGTTTTCTAACATGCTGGCACCAAAGAAAACGAGTTCTATGGGAGGGTAACTATTTTATCCACTCATAAACGGTATTTATTTATTTACTTGGTATGAATGTATATGAAGTATGAGAGTATATTGGTTTTCAAGCAGTAATAAAGGCATTATAAGCATTGTTTCACTCACTAACTAATCACCATACCTGACCTTTTTTTCCCACATTACCTGATCATTATTTCTGGCTGTTTCTTCTTCTAATGCTATGTAAACATTGTCCTCCACATTGTCTTCGATTGGGGAATCACTCTGGCTCTGAATATCTTTACTAGCCAGGTCACTGGTAACAGGTCCATTGCTGAGACAATGGCGTGAGGGGGGGAGGGAGGAGGTTATGCAGTGTAAGGCATTGTCCCTGCTTAGCATCTTGTAGAGGAATAGAGGAAGGTGTCCCGTGTATACATACGAAAAATCACGCGGGAAAATTGAAAATTGTGCATATTAGGGACCTTGCAATTGCACGACGGACTGGTACGTCGCCGGGACTGGCAAATGCAAATCGTTGCAACGTATCCATACGTCGATGGGACGGGGCTAGTTAAAGCAATTGGACGATAGTTGGAGGGTTGGGAGTGGTCACCCTTCTTTGGGACTGGCTGAATGAGAGCAAACTTCCAGCCAGAAGGAAAGGTACAAGTTGACAGACAAAGGCAGGGTGTAAGCACAGAAGCACAGTTCTTGAGAACAACAGGAGGGACCCCATCAGGCCCATATGCCTTGTTAGTACTGAGGCCAGTGATGGCAGAAAATACATCAGCTGAAGAAATTTTTATGTCAGCCATGAGGAAGTCAGAGGGAGGAAGTGATGGAGGAACAGCACCGGAATCGTCTAAGGTGGAATTGGAGGAGAAAGTCTGTGTGAAGAGATCTGCTTTATCAGTAGAAGAAATAGCTACAGACCCATCAGAGTAGAAAAGAGGAGGGAAAGATGATGACGTAAAGTTGTTAGAAAGGTTTTTGGCAAGGTGCCAGAAGGAGCAGGAAGAATTCAAGTTGGAGAGTTGAGAGCATTTAGTGCGGATGAAATTATTTCTAGCAGAGCGAAGAACAGACTTGGCACGATTCTGGGCAGAAACGTAAAGATGATGTGATTCAGGGATGGGTTGGCTCCAGTACCTTTTGTAGGCCCTCTCCTTGTTGCGGACAGCATTAGAACAAGTGTGATTAAACCAAGGCTTTCTTGCGTTAGTCAAAGGATATGAGAAAGGAATGTATGCTTCCATGCCCAAGAGAATAACCTCCGTAATGTGCAAGGCACACTCAGATGGCTCACAGCCATGGAAGCAATAATCATTCCAGGGAAATTCAAAGAAGTACTGCCTGAGGGCCTCCCAGTCCACGGCTCCAAAATGCCACAGACGACGTTTCCCTGGGGGGTCCACAGGCCGTACCGGAGTGATAGGACAGGTTAAGGTGACAAGGTTGTGATCGGAGGAGTCCAATGGAGAGAAAAGATTAACAGAGTAAGCAGAAGGATTAGTTGTGAGGAAGAGGTCAAGTATGTTGGAGCTCTCTCCAAGGCGGTCAGGGATACGGATAGGGTGCTGTACAAGCTGGTCTCCATCTTCATGACACCGGAGTCTGTGGCACTTACGAAAAAATGTTGGCATATGATCAAGGTTGGGAGAAAACTTGACAGGAATGAGGTGTTTTTTTTCAAGGTTAATAATATCCTCACCACAATATGGAACCACAACAGGGACGTTTTCCTCCTGTCGACGGTACACCGTCCCTTGATATACTGCACCAACTCCGTGGATTACTGCAGCGAGAGGAGGCTCCACGTCCAGATAATGGAGTCAGTAATTGGCTACAAAGTCAAAATGAGACGAGTTGACCAGTCTGACTCCATGATTTCCAGTGTGGAATGTGCCAGGACCACGTTGAAATGGTACAAAAAGCTATTTCTCCACCTGCTAGACATCGCGGTTCTCAACGCCCACTACCTCCATGCCTTGACTATGGGTACCCCAGAGACCTTCCAGGGGTTTGTGAGGGAGCTGACCAGCGAAATAATCTTGAAATATGCAGAGGATAGGCCCCACCACCACCCCCGCCCCGCCACTGCCAGCCAGACTCCCTATGCCTCACTGGACGCCACTTCCCCACCATCATCCCTCCTCAACTGAACTGTCCTAGACCCCACTGCTGCTGTCATGTATGCAGTCACTCTAAAGTTAGACCAACCACTCAGAGAAAAGACATGAGGTTCGAGTGTGTTGAATGTAACGTTGGATTGTGCGTGCAGCCCTGTTTCAGAGAATACCACACCTTAGTACATTTCTGCTACTGTGTGTGCGTGCGATATATGACGTTCACTATAGTAGTAAGGCTTGTAAAAATATGTGATGACAGTTATATAAGGTGGGAACTGGTATAATGTTTGTGGGAAAGTATTATTTAAGTTGAAAAATAGAATGTAACTAAAACAACAGTCATAATGAGTCACTGGTGCAAGAAAATGGCAATTTTTATATGTTTGGTGAGTGAAACAATGCTTATATCGACTATATAATTGTGTAAAAAAACAATATCTTCTTGTACTACATATAAATTCGTACCAAATGAACAAATATCTACCTATTTTGATTGGTTTGGAATAGTTACCCCTTCCATAGAAAACATAAAAGCAACAGCATGGCTCCAGAGAAGACGGTACCAGGTGTGAGGAGGGTCACCTGTACAGTGCACTTCTAAGTTCAGGTGAGCATTTCGTTGGTATTTTCCAATGTTTCTCATAAAATGCGGAGGTTTGAGCCAAAAAAAAAAAAAAATCTCCAAGGATTGGGAGGGGGGGGGTCATTGGTGAATAATCTACAGGGATGTGGTTAACACACCTAATCTCTTGCTAGCAGGTTTTAGAGGAGAGGTAATATGGTATTTCCAAGATAAATCTCAAGAGAATGAAACCTCAAGTACTGTATGTTCAAAGATGATGAAGGATTGAGTTGGATATTGCTAAAAATTAGAGGATATTCCTTTGGTAGATTTTGATGGGTCAAAAGAGGTAAGAAATGAGTTTTAGCTGCATTAAAAACATGATTACTTTCATCCTAATCAGAGATATGAGCCCAGTCAGACATTAAGTATTCCATAGCCTCGCCCAGTTTTTTTTTTTTTTTTTTTTTCAGTAACTGTTGGGTTATATGCTGTAGGAAGCAGATGGAAAGGTGAAGGGTGGAGTCATCAGTGTATGAGTGAATAGGGTTAGATGTACAGCTTGGGTCATTAATTAACAGAATAGAATTGATGATAGGACAGAGCCCTGAGGAACACCACTACTGATAGCCCTAGGAGAACATTGGCAATCTACAACATCACCTATAGAACGACCAGAAAGGATGTTAGAGATGATGGCACAGATACAAGGATAGATACTGCAAGTGAACAGTTTGGAAAAATTTTTTTTTGCCAGACTCGATCGGAAGCCTTTGAGATGTCAAGTGCAACGGAAAAGCTTTCGCCAAAGTCCAGAAAGGAGGATGGTCAGGAGTCTGAAAGGAAGGTAAGAAGATTGCCAGTGGAGCGTGCCAGGCGGAACTTATGCTGACAATCGGAAACAAGATTATGGTGGGAAAGGGCTTTAAATTTGTTTTTTTAAGAACAAGTTTTATAAACGTTGAAATACAGGATGTTTCGCCAATTGGACGATAGTTATCGGGTTAAGAATGGTCATCCTTCTTTGGGAGAAGCTGAATGAGAGCAAACTTTCAACAAAAAGGAAAGGTAGAAGTTGACAAAGGTGAAAGGGTTTATCTAGTCAGGGTGGAAGCACAAAAGCATAGTCCTTGGGGACAACAGGAGGGACCCCTTCAGGTCCATATGCCTTGTTAGTATTGAGGCCAGTGATGGAAGAGAACACATCATTTGAAGATATTTCAAAGCCAGCTGTAAGGAAGTCAGAGGGAGGAAGTGATAGCGAAGCAGTACTGGAATTATTGTCTAAACTGGAATTGGCGAAGAAAGTCTAAGTGAAGAGTTGTACTTTATCAGTAGAAGAAACAGATACAAAGTCATCAGTATAGAACAGAAAAGGGAAAGATCATGAAGTAAAGCTGACAGAAAGGTTTTGGGCAAGTTGGCATAAGGAAAGGGAAGAATTTGAGTTGGAGGGTTCAGAGTATTTAGTGTGAATGAAATTATTTTTACCAGAGCGAAGGACATCCTTAGCACAATTCTGGGTAGAAGCACAAAGCGAGATGAGATTCAGGGCTGGGTTGGCTCCAGCACCTTTTGAATGCGCTCTCCTTAATGTGAACAGCATTAGAACAAGCGTGACTAAACTAAGATTATTTTTTGTATTAGTCACAGGATAAGAGAAAGGAATGAATGCTTCCATGCCCGAGAGAATAAAGATGAGATTCAGGGCTGGGTTGGCTCCAGCACCTTTTGAATGCCGACTGCTTGTTGTGGACAGCATTAGAACAAGTGTGACTAAACTATGATTATATTTTGTATTAGTCACAGGATAAGAGAAAGGAATGTATGCTTTCATGCCCAAGAGAATAACATCTGTAATGCGTGGGGCACATTCAGATGGCTCTCAGCCGTGGCAGCAATAATCATCCCAGGGAAAATCAAAGAAATATACCTGAGGGTCTCCCAATCAGCAGCTCAAAAGTGCAAAAGCCACCGCTTCTTGAGAGGGTCCACAGGCCTTACTGGAGAACAGGTTAAAGTGATAAGGTTGAGATCAGAGGTGCCCAATGGAGAGAAATTTTAACAGCTTAAGCAGAAGGATTAGATGTAAGGAAAAAGTCGTGTGTTGGAACACTCTCCAAGGAGGTTAGGGATATTGGTAGGGTGCTAAACAAGTTGCTCTCGGTCATTAAGGGTAGAAAAGATCTAGGCTTCTTCTTCGCCAGGTGGAACAGTGAATGGAGACGAGAGCCAAAGGTGGTGGTGAATGTGGAAATTACCTAGAATGTAGATTTCAGAGAAAAGAGACATTGTTAGGAAATGTTCCATCTTAGAAGTAAGGCAGTCAAAGAATTGTTCATAATCGGTAAAATTATGGGATAAGTAAACAGCACAGATATATTTAATCGGAGAATGACAGGATAGCCAAAGCCAGAGACTAGAGAATTAGATGATTCAAGTTAGGTACTGTGGTGCAGTGCACCTTGGAGTGCCAAGGGTATGTTTGATGTTGGCAATGAGTGGAAACATTTCCTCGCGAGGTGGTAAAGATTTTCACGGCCTATTTTACATATGTAGGGGTGTAAAATACCCAAACATCTTCAAAGTGCAGAGATGTTTCTCATATTATGGTGGTTGTGAACTAATTGTTCCCAAAGAATCAAATCGTGAACAAGAAGAGCTACCTTGAGATCGTGAGTGAAGTACGAGTCTTGCCAGTTTTCCTATCATTGTCAAATACAAGTATTCATGCAGAATGGTGTACCATGTTACCCAGCGAAGGATATCAAATGGTGGTTGAAGGACTGTCAGGTTCATATCCTTGATGACGGAATCCCAGTTCACATGACTAAAAAGCAGTTGAAAATGTAAGGTCAACAATGAACTGCCAACTGCGAGATATAGATCCATCCTCTCCCAAAGAATGAAGCTTCCAATATTGAAGTCTGGTGTATTTTGAGCCCAGAATTACTCCACAATGTAGCCGATTCAGTACCCAACCAAGTGAAGAAAAACTAGAAGATGAAGAAATCACATACGAACTACGTGGGTATCTGCATTGTTATATTAACTGTATGTTTGCCCCTTCCCCACTCCTTTATATATATATATACATATATATATATATATTGTTACGGAACAGAGAAAGATAATGTACACTTTAAGTGAGAATACTAAAAATCACTACTGTCCCGTAAAGTTCCAGGTTCAAAACAAAAGAGTTAAGTAAAATTACAAGTTAAAGTTTAATGCTCAAACTAACAACAAAACATTCAGGAATCATAAGGATAATGTAATGGCAAAAAACCGGTTAAATATATGACTAACTGCAATAGCCTCTATTAACACGAAATTAGCATGAGTAAATTTATCTAAGTCAGCCCTGATAAAATGAAAATACCAGATAATACTCAGTGAATGCAAGATATATTATTATATATACGAAATATTATTAAAAAATGACTGACATAAAAACACATGAATCACAAAAACCTCACTAGGCCTAAGAATCAACACCTTATGCTATACAGTACAAGAAAAAATGCAATAACACTTATACTCAAATTACACAGCTGCTAGATGGCTGGAGACTTCCTGAGCACTCACAATAATAACAACTGTACAGGGGAGGACAGAGATGTGAACAAAATGAGGAGTAGATCTAAGTGGCAATTAATGTAGAGACTGAGCTCATTATATAGGGGCTGGGAGAGCTTGATACAACTTGTAAGAACGACGCGCAAATGAAGCCAGAGGGGACAAAGAGTTGACAATCCTGCTCTGAACAACAGAAAGAACGACTTTACTATAAGGGAGGAGGGGGGGAGTGAGGTTGAACACGCTCGTGATCAAACATGCAGCATACTGTACGTTAGAATTACACAAAGGATGATGAAATCATAGGCTATGTAACACCTCCCCACAAAGAAAAAGAAATTTACAAAGGAAATTTCTTATTACTCTAAAACAATCTGTCTAAAGTCTAGATAAGCAATCTGCAATAACATTTTCTTTCCCCTTGACATGTTGTATGTCTAATGAATACTCCTGAAGAAGTAGACTCCATCTTGTCAATCTCTGATTTTTATCTTTAAACTTACTAAGGAATTTCAGTGGGTTATGATCGGTATAAATGACTATGGGGTCAAAACCAGAACACAAATAAAATGAAAAATGCTGTAAACCCAAAATCAAGGCCAAAAGCTTTCTCAATAGTTGAGTAGTTCTTTTGAGGTGGAGTGAACTTCTTACTGTAATAAGATACAGGGTGTTTAATACCCTGATCATCATCTTGCAGCAAAACAGCCTCAGCTCCTGTATCACTTGCATCAACAGCCATCTTAAAAGGCTTAGCAAATTTTGGAGTAGCGAGCACTGGTCGACTTAATAGGATCGCTTTAAGTTTGCTGAAAGAGGATTCACAGTTATCGGTCCAGACAAATTTAATTCCCTTTTTCAGTAGGTCTGTAAGTGGTGATACAAGAATTGAAAAGTTAAGAACAAATCTCCTGTAATAACCTACCATTCCCCAAAATCTTTGTAGCTCTTTCCTACTTTTAGGTCTGGGAAGATCACTTATAACCTGAACCTTAGCTCCTGGTGGTGCAACATGTCCATTACTTACCAATTACATACCCAAGGTACTGAACTTTAGCTTGATCAGACTCACACTTTGATAAATTAGCTACAAGATTAGCCTGAACCAAACGCTCAAGAAATTTACTGACATGGCATAGGTGATCTTTCCAGTTGTCACTGAAGATTAATACATCATCAATATAAACAACACACCCTGCCAAACCCTCTATTACAACATTCATGAGCTTCTGAAAAGTGGCTGGCACATTCTTCATACCATATGGCATTACAGAACATGCAAAAGTCTTTCATAGTGTTACAAAACATGAGCTCTCCCTAGCACGTTCAGTCATAGGTACTTGCCAGTATCCCTTTAACAAATCAAACTTACTTATGTACCTAGCCTTTCCGATCTTGTCTATGCAATCTTCCAAGCGAGGGAGAGGGTAAGTGTCTGTTTTGGTTATATGATTAACACGTCTGTAGTCGATGCAAAGCCGCTGTGACCCACCTGGCTTAGGGACTAGAGTGACAGGAGAACTCCACTCGCTTTGACAGGGCTCAATCATCTTGTGATCCAACAGGTAGCCAAGCTCCTTCTGGATGAGAGGAACTTTCACTGGGTTCACACGGTAAGGAGGCAATTTAATTGGCTTTGCGTCTCCAACATTGACATCATGCATCAACACAGTGGTTCTTCCTGGAGTAGCACGGAACACTTGCGGGTACTCCTGCAGTAATGCCGAAAACTCCTGCCTTTCCTCGGGAGGTAGATGAGAAAGCTTAGTCTGGAGATCATTCATGATATCAGGATTGTTCCCCAAACTATCAGTCAGGTTCATGCTGCATGGGAGAACTTCACTTGCAGACTTGGGTGGAACAGCTACAGTGCAGACTGGGTTATTTTCGTCCCGCCTGTGATATAACTTTACCATGTTGGTGTGACAAAGTTGCTTGTTCTTTCTACGATCTGGTGTGGCAATGACATAGTTGACATCACTGAGTTTCTTCTCCACGAAATAAGGACCACTAAACTTGGCTTGAAGAGGTTGCCCATGCATCGGTAGCAGAATCATAACCTAATCTCCTGGCTGAAAGTGGCTTAACCTGGACTTCTTATCATACCAAGTGTTCATCTTCTCCTGAGCAGCTCCTAAATTCTCTCTCGCCAGCTGTAAAGCAGTGGACAGCCGTTCTTTGAACTTCATCACATACTCCAGCAGGTTGACGTCATCTTCCTCCGACAGCCAGCATTCCTTGAGTAGCTTAAGGGGTCCTCTTACTTCATGGCCAAACAGTAGTTCAAAAGGTGAGAAGCCCAGTGATTCATTTGGAGATTCTCTTGCGGCAAATACAACGAATGGAAGACCTTTATCCCAGTCTTTCTGATGTTCCAAACAGTATTTCTTGAGCATCGATTTGAGTGTTTGATGATATCTCTCCAACGCTCCTTGGGTCTGGGGATGGTAAGCTGAAGACGTGATCTGGGTGATGCCCAACTCTTTCAGAGACTGCTTAAAAACATTTGACATGAAATTACTTCCCCGGTCTGACTGTACCTCCTTGGGCAGACCAAACTTGGTGAATAAACCTAGCATTTACTTAACCACGTTCTTTGCTGAGATATTTCTAAGAGGAATGGCTTCAGGATAACGAGTAGCCATATCAATCAGGGTCAACACATAAGAAAATCCTGAAGAAGTCTTAGGAAGAGGGCCCACAATATCCACCAACACACGGGTGAATGGCGCCTCAAAAGGAGGAATGGGAACTAGAGGTGCAACCTTTACGGTCTGATTACACTTCCCCACAACTTGACAGGTGTGACAAGACTTACAATACCAGGAAACATCCCTGAAGATACCTTGCCAGTAGAAGTGTTTCAAAATGCGTGCCACAGTCTTCCTCATTCCAAGGCGTCCTGCCAAACTGGAATCATGAGCCACTCTAATGATATCCTGCCTACAAACACAAGGGATGACAACTTGATGTACAACCTCCCATTCACAGTCGGCTGATGCTGTTGGGGGTCTCCACTTCCTCATAAGTACTCCTGACTTTATATAATAAGTAGAAGCACCATCTGACTCTTACTCACTGCAAGCAGAGTTAGCTAGACCTTTCAACTCAGGGTCAGCAACCTGCAACTCAACCAACTCTTGACGAGACAAATTATCAACACTACGGGGTACTGCCTCATCTGGTGAGTGGTCCAAATTTGCAAGAAAAGTGTCAGCTAGGATAACATCATCATTATCATTATCCTCTAAGTGACCAGTAACTTTAGACTTAGCCCTAGTGACAGCACATGCAGGGAACACATCAGGGACATCACAATACTGAGCCGCAGCCACTGGCTCACTAGACAACTGAGGAGCTGGGCACACTTGACTTCCACCAATATCATTTCCAAGTAAGAAAGTTACACCTGACATTGGGAGTGTCTCAACCAACCCAACCATAACGGAACCATTAACAAAACCAGACTCTAAATTCACTCTGCACAGAGGAACAGAGAAGTAATTATTCCCTACACCTTGTAAGATTACAGTTTCATCAGAGGAATTAAAATTAGAGCCTAGAACACTGGTCAGCATAAGGGATTGGCAAGCACCTGTATCACGATATATTTGAACTGATTTCCTGTCATTACTGTCTAGAGGACTGACAAAACCATCAGACAGGAAATTAGCACATGAACTCTTGAGAGTGTCACCCACGTTACTGCTCAAAAGAGGAGCTCCATCATGAGAATTTAATTTACCCCTCAAAGCAGGTTCAGTTAACTCAGTTAAAGAATTCTGGGAACTCTCAAGGGTGGACACTAGACCAATTGACTGAATATTTAAAGACTCCTTTTTGTTCACATCACGCTGTCTCCTGAAACATTTCTCCGTAGTATGACCAAGCTTACTACAATAAGTACATTTACTTTTCTGAAATCTAGAGGTGAAGCTGGTATTTACTTCCTGAGAAACATCATCTTTATTCTCTTTCCTGTTACCTGTACTCTGAGTAGAGGCAACGTAACTTACTCTTAGCTTTCCCTTTTTCTTTAGAATATCTCTTGTGAGTGAGAACATATTCATCAGCTAAAACTGCAGCATCAGACAAATTATCTATTCTTTTCTCATCAAGATATAGGCTTACATCTTTACTAATACACCTTTTGAAGTCCTCCAGCAAAATCATCTGTTTAAATTTGTCAAAATCAGAATCCACATTCTTAGAATTTAACCACTGCTCTAACAGATCTTCTTTGATTTTTGCATACTCAACATGGGATTGCTTATCTTGCTTATAAGTTGTCCTAAATTTTACTCTATAGGCTTCAGGAACAAGCTCATAGGCCTTAAGAATCAAGCTCTTGACTACATCATAATTATCACATTGATCCTGAGGCAAAGATGCATAAGTTACTTGAGCTTTACCGGTGAGAACAGTTTGAAGGAGTACTGGCCAATACTTTTTGGGCCAATTAAAACCTGTAGCTACCCTCTCAAACAACTGAAAATACTTTGTTAAAGCAGATTCATTAAAAGGGGGACAAGTTTAACATTTTTAGCCACATCAAAATCATCAGAGCTAGATGATCCAGTTCCACCTTGTTTCATGCGATACTCATGGTCTGCCTGAATCCTAGCAAGTTCAACTTGTGCCTGAAACTCAGCCTCCTGAATACGAGCCTGAGACTCTGCCTCCTTAGCCTGAGACTCAGCCTCCTTAGCACGAGCCTGAAACTCAGCTTCCTTAACACAAGCCTCCTGCAGAGCTAGCTGTAACTTAGCTATTTCAATCTGCGTTTGCTCATTTGGAGGAGTTACATTAAACAAGCTTTCATTAATCATGCCAACAATTTGATCTTTAGAATGATGAGAGTGAACTGCAATTCCCAATTGTTGAGCAACAAGCTTAAGTTCATTCTTTGTTCTGTTTTCTACATCACACACTGTTTGCACATTTGACAAAAAATCTTTGGCTTCATCAAGTGTAGTAATAGTAGACATCATGAATAAAGCACAGTCACAAAATATCAAGCAATATCCTTATGATAATATCCTGAATATCCTGATAAGAGGTCGCCAAATTTATGTAACGGAACAGAGAAAGATAATGTACACTTTAAGTGAGAATACTAAAAATCACTACTGTCCCGTAAAGTTCCAGGTTCAAAACAAAAGAGTTAGGTAAAATTACAAGTTAAAGTTTAATGCTCAAACTAACAACAAAACATTCAGGACTCATAAGGATAATGTAATGGCAAAAAACCGGTTAAATATATGACTAACTGCAATAGCCTCTATTAACACGAAATTAGCATGAGTAAATTTATCTAAGTCAGCCCTGATAAAAATGAAAATACCAGATAATACTCAGTGAATGCAAATATATATTATTACAGATACGAAATATTAAAAAAATGATTGACATAAAAACACATGAATCACAAAAACCTCACTAGGCCTAAGAATCAACACCTTATGCTATACAGTACAAGAAAAAATGCAATAACACTTATACTCAAATTACACAGCTGCTAGATGGCTGGAGACTTCCTGAGCACTCACAATAATAACAACTGTAAAGGGGAGGACAGAGATGTGAACAAAATGAGGAGTAGATCTAAGTGGCAATTAATATAGAGACTGAGCTCATTATATAGGGGCCGGGAGAGCTTGATAGAACTTGTAAGAATGACGCGCAAATGAAGCCAGAGGGGACAAAGAGTTGACAATCCTGCTCTGAACAACAGAAAGAACGACTTACTCTACTATAAGGGAGGAGGGGGGGAGTGAGGTTGAACACGCTCGTGATCAAACATGCAGCATACTGTACGTTAGAATTACACAAAGGATGATGAAATCATAGGCTATGTAACAATATATATAAATATATATATATATGTATATATATATACATTTATATATATACATATATGTATATATATATATATATATATATATACACACACACACACACACACACACAGCGCTGCATCTCACCATGAGGCTGCTAATCAAACACCAACGTCTTAGACAAACTTCCAACATACCGTATGGTACAGTGAGTGGCCGACCAAAGTTGTCAGTGAGTATAAGAGAATCTATATTAACAATTCCGAATTTCTATTGGTTTGGATTATGCATAATTTTACTAATTCATCATAGTTTCACAAAAGAAGGCCGTGTTATATCAAAATAATGTAATGGTAATTTTCTAAAAGCAGGACACATAAGATACTTTGCTAAAAACGCAGGAAATTTTAGTCGCAATTAAATAAACGGGACAGACATAAAAAAAAGCGTGACTCTGGTTACCTTATTCTTCCCACAAAAATTTTTACAGGATGATATTGGCAGGTGAACCATTTGTATCTTTCTGTCTTATAACTGTAATTGTATTATCCGATATATATATATATATATTGTTACATAGCCTATGATTTCATCATCCTTTGTGTAATTTTAACGCACAGTTGCTGCATGTTTGATCACGAGCGTGTTCTGCCTCAGTCCCCCCCTTCTACCGTTATAGTAGAGTAAGTCGTCCTTTCTGTTATTCAGTGCGGGATTGTCGACCGTTTGTCCCCATCGCTTCATTTGCGCGTCCTGCTTACAAGTTGTATCAGGCTCTGCTGGCCCCTATATAATGAGCTCAGTCTCTGCATCATTGCCACTTAGATCTGCTCCTCATTTTGTTCACATCTCTGTCCTCCCCTATACAGATATTATTATTGTGAGTGCTCAAGAAATCTCCAACCATCTAGCAGCTGTGTGTAATTTGAGTATTACTGTTGTTGCATTTTTTCTTGTACTGTATAGCATAAGTTTAATTTGTAGGCTTAGTGAAGTTTTTGTAATTCATGTATGGATCTTTATGTCAGTCATTTTTGATAATAGTTTGTATCTGTAATAATTTATCTGGCATTCACTGAGTATTATCTGGTATCTCATTTTATCAGGGCTGACTTAGATAAATTTACTCTTGCTAACTTCGTGTTAATAGAGGCTATTGCAGTTAACCATATATTTAACCTGTTTATTTGCCATTACATTATCCTTATGAGTTCTGAATGTTTTGTTGTTAATTTAAGCATTAAACTTTAACTTGTAATTTTACCTAACTCTTTTGTTTTGAACCTGGAACTTTACGGGACAGTAGTGACTCTTCGTATTCTCACTTAAAGTGTACATTATTTTTCTCTGTTCCGTAACATAAATTTGGCGACCTCATATCAGGATATTCAGGATATTATCATAAGGATATTGTTTGATATTTTGTGACTGTGATACTATATTCATGATGGCTACTATTTCTACACTTGATGAAGCCAAAGATTTTTTGTCAAATGTGCAAACAGTGTGTGATATAGAAAACAGAACAAAGAATGAACTTAAGATTGTTGCTCAACAATTGGGATTTGTTGTTCGCTCTCATCAGTCTAAAGATCAAATTGTTGCCATGATTAATGAAAGCTTGTTTAATGTAACTCCTCCAAATGAGCAAACGCAGATTGAATTAGCTAAGTTACAGCTAGCCCTGCAGGAGGCTCGTGCTAAGGAGGCTGAGTTTCAGGCACAAGTTGAACTTGCTAGGATTCAGGCAGACCATGAGTATCGCATGAAACAAGGTGGAACTGGATCATCTAGCTCTGATGATTTTGATGTGGCTAAAAATGTTAAACTTGTCCCTCCTTTTAATGAATCTGCTTTAACAAAGTATTTTCAGTTGTTTGAGAGGGTAGCTACAGGTTTTAATTGGCCTAAGGAGTATTGGCCAGTACTCCTTCAAACTGTTCTCACCGGTAAAGCTCAAGTAACTTATGCATCTTTGCCTCAGGATCAGTCTGATAATTATGATGTAGTTAAGAGCTTGATTCTTAAGGCCTATGAGCTTGTTCCTGAAGCTTATAGAGTAAAATTTAGGACAACTTACAAGCAAGATAAGCAATCCCATGTTGAGTATGCAAAAATCAAAGAAGATTTGTTAGAGCAGTGGTTAAATTCTAAGAATGTGGATTCTGATTTTGGTAAATTTAAGCAGATGATTTTGCTGGAGGATTTCAAAAGGTGTATTTATAAAGATGTAAGCCTATATCTTGATGAGAAAAGAATAGATAATTTGTCTGATGCTGCAGTTTTAGCTGATGAGTATGTTCTCAGTCACAAGAGATATTCTAAAGAAAAAAGGGAAAGCTGAGAATAAGTACGTTACCTCTACTCAGAGTACAGGTAACAGGAAAGAGAATAAGGATGATGTTTCTCAGGAAGTAAATACCAGCTTCACCTCTAGATTTCAGAAAAGTAAATGTACTTATTGTAGTAAGCTTGGTCATACTACGGAGAGATGTTTCAGGAGACAGCGTGATGTGAACAAAAAGGAGTCTTTAAATATTCAGTCAATTGGTCTAGTGTCCACTCTTGAGAGTTCCCAGAATTCTTTAACTGAGTTAACTGAACCTGCTTTGAGGGTAAATTAAATTCTCATGATGGAGATACTTATTTGAGCAGTAACGTGGGTGACACTCTCAAGAGTTCATGTGCTAATTTCCTGTCTGATGGTTTTGTCAGTCCTCTGGACAGTAATGACAGGAAATCAGTTAAAATATATCGTGATACAGGTGCTTGCCAATCCCTTATGCTGACCAGTGTTCTAGGCTCTAATGTTAATTCCTCTGATGAAACTGTAATCTTACAAGGTGTAGGGAATAATTACTTCTCTGTCCCTCTGTGCAGAGTGAATTTAGAGTCTTGTTTTGTTAATGGTTCTGTTATGGTTGGGTTGGTTGAGACACTCCCAATGTCAGGTGTAACTTTCTTACTTGGAAATGATATTGGTGGAAGTCAAGTGTGTCCAGCTCCTCAGTTGTCTAGTGAGCCAGTGGCTGTGTCCCAGGATTGTGATGTCCCTGATGTGTTCCCTGCATGTGCTGTCACTAGGGCTAAGTCTAAAGTTACTGGTGATTTAGAGGATAATGATGATGATGATGTTATCCTAGCTGACACTTTTCTTGCTAATTTGGACCACTCACCAGATGAGGCAGTACCCCGTAGTGTTGATAATTTGTCTCGTCAAGAGTTGGTTGAGTTACAGGTTGCTGACCCTGAGTTGAAAGGTCTAGCTAACTCTGCTTGCAGTGAGGAAGAGTCAGCCGGTGCTTCTACTTGTTATTATGTAAAGTCAGGAGTACTTATGAGGAAGTGGAGACCCCCAACAGCATCAGCCGACTGTGAATGGGAGGTTGTACATCAAGTTGTCATCCCTCGTGTTTGTAGGCAGGATATCATTAGAGTGGCTCATGATTCCAGTTTGGCAGGACACCTTGGAGTGAGGAAGACTGTGGCACGCATTTTGAAACACTTCTACTGGCCAGGTATCTTCAGGGATGTTTCCTGGTATTGTAAGTCTTGTCACACCTGTCAAGTTGTGGGGAAGTGTAATCAGACCGAAAAGGTTGCACCTCTAGTTCCCATTCCTCCTTTTGAGGCGCCTTTCACCCGTGTGTTGGTGGATATTGTGGGCCCTCTTCCTAAGACTTCTTCAGGATTTTCTTATGTGTTGACCTTCATTGATATGGCTACTCGTTATCCTGAAGCCATTCCATTAGAAATATCTCAGCAAAGAACGTGGTTAAGGAAATGCTGGGGTTCTTCACAAAGTTTGGTCTGCCTAAGGAGGTACAGTCAGACCGGGAAGTAATTTCATGTCAAACGTTTTCAAACAGTCTCTGAAAGAGTTGGGCATCACCCAGATCACGTCTTCAGCTTACCATCCCCAGACCCAAGGAGCGTTGGAGAGATATCATCAAACACTCAAATCGATGCTCAAGAAATACTGTTTGGAACATCAGAAAGACTGGGATAAAGGTCTTCCATTCGTTGTATTTGCTGCAAGAGAATCTCCAAATGAATCACTGGGCTTCTCACCTTTTGAACTACTGTTTGGCCATGAAGTAAGAGGACCCCTTAAGCTACTCAAGGAATGCTGGCTGTCGGAGGAAGATGACGTCAACCTGCTGGAGTATGTGATGAATTTCAAAGAACGGCTGTCCACTGCTTTACAGCTGGCGAGAGAGAATTTAGGAGCTGCTCAGGAGAAGATGAAGACTTGGTATGATAAGAAGTCCAGGTTACGCCTCTTTCAGCCAGGAGATCAGGTTTTGATTCTGCTACCAGTTCATGGGCAACCTCTTCAAGCCAAGTTTAATGGCCCTTATTTCGTGGAGAAGAAACTCAGTGATGTCAGCTATGTCATCGCCACACCAGATCGTAGAAAGAGCAAGCAACTATGTCACATCAACATGCTAAAGTTATATCACAGGCGGGACGAAAATAATCCAGTCTGCACTGTAGCTGTTCCACCCGAGTCTGCAAGTGAAGCTCTCCCATGCAGTATGAGCCTGAGTGATAGTTTGGGGAAGAATCCTGATATCATGAATGATCTCCAGACTAAGCTTTCTCATCTACCTCCCAAGGAGAGGCAGGAGTTTTCGGCATTACTGCAGGAGTACCCGCAAGTGTTCCGTGCCACTCCAGGAAGAACTACTGTGTTGATGCATGATGTCGAGGTTGGAGACGCAAAGCCAATTAAACTGCCTCCTTACCGTGTGAACCCAGTGAAAGTTCCTCTCATCCAGAAGGAGCTTGGCTACCTGTTGGACCACAAGATGATTGAGCCCTGTCAGAGCGAGTGGAGTTCTCCTGTCACTCTAGTCCCTAAGCCAGGTGGGTCACAGCGGCTTTGCATCGACTACAGACGTGTTAATCAGATAACTAAAACAGACACTTACCCTCTCCCTCGTGTAGAAGATTGCATAGACAAGATCGGAAAGGCTAGGTACATAAGTAAGTTTGATTTGTTAAAGGGATACTGGCAAGTACCTATGACTGAACGTGCTAGGGAGATCTCATGTTTTGTAACACTAGGAAAGGCTTTTGCATGTTCGGTAATGCCATATGGTATGAAAAATGCACCAGCCACATTTCAGAAGCTCATGAATGTTGTAACAGAGGGTTTGGCAGGGTGTGTTGTTTATATTGATGATGTATTGATCTTCAGTGACAACTGGAAAGATCATCTATGCCATGTCAGTAAATTTCTTGACCGTTTAGTTCAGGCTAATCTTGTAGCTAATTTATCAAAGTGTGAGTTTGGTCAAGCTAAAGTTCAGTACCTTGGGTATGTAATTGGTGATGGAAATGTTGCACCACCAGGAGCTAAGGTTCAGGTTATAAGTGATCTTCCCAGTCCTAAAAGTAGGAAAGAGCTACAAAGATTTTTGGGAATGGTAGGTTATTACAGGAGATTTGTTCTTAACTTTTCTATTCTTGTATCACCACTTACAGACCTACTGAAAAAGGGAGTTAAATTTGTCTGGACCGATAACTGTGAATCCTCTTTCAACAAACTTAAAGCTATTCTATTAAGTCAGCCAGTGCTCGCTACTCCAAATTTTGCTAAGCCTTTTAAGATGGCTGTTGATGCAAGTGATACAGGAGCTGGGGCTGTTTTGCTGCAAGAGGATGATCAGGGTATTGAACATCCTGTATCTTATTACAGTAAGAAGTTCACTCCACCTCAAAAGAACTACTCAACTATTGAGAAAGAGCTTTTGGCCTTGATTTTGGGTTTACAGCAGTTTTCATTTTATTTGTGTTCTGGTTTTGACCCCATAGTCATTTATACCGATCATAACCCACTGAAATTCCTTAGTAAGTTTAAAGATAAAAATCAGAGATTGGCAAGATGGAGTCTACTTCTTCAGGAGTATTCATTAGACATACTACATGTCAAGGGGAAAGAAAATGTTATTGCAGATTGCTTATCTAGACTTTAGACAGATTGTTTAGAGTAATAAGAAATTTCCTTTGTAAATTTCTTTTTCTTTGTGGGGAGGTGTTACATAGCCTATGATTTCATCATCCTTTGTGTAATTTTAACGCACAGTTGCTGCATGTTTGATCACGAGCGTGTTCTGCCTCAGTCCCCCCCTTCTACCGTTATAGTAGAGTAAGTCGTCCTTTCTGTTATTCAGTGCGGGATTGTCGACCGTTTGTCCCCATCGCTTCATTTGCGCGTCCTGCTTACAAGTTGTATCAGGCTCTGCTGGCCCCTATATAATGAGCTCAGTCTCTGCATCATTGCCACTTAGATCTGCTCCTCATTTTGTTCACATCTCTGTCCTCCCCTATACAGATATTATTATTGTGAGTGCTCAAGAAATCTCCAACCATCTAGCAGCTGTTTGTAATTTGAGTATTACTGTTGTTGCATTTTTTCTTGTACTGTATAGCATAAGTTTAATTTGTAGGCTTAGTGAAGTTTTTGTAATTCATGTATGGATCTTTATGTCAGTCATTTTTGATAATAGTTTGTATCTGTAATAATTTATCTGGCATTCACTGAGTATTATCTGGTATCTCATTTTATCAGGGCTGACTTAGATAAATTTACTCTTGCTAACTTCGTGTTAATAGAGGCTATTGCAGTTAACCATATATTTAACCTGTTTATTTGCCATTACATTATCCTTATGAGTTCTGAATGTTTTGTTGTTAATTTAAGCATTAAACTTTAACTTGTAATTTTACCTAACTCTTTTGTTTTGAACCTGGAACTTTACGGGACAGTAGTGACTCTTCGTATTCTCACTTAAAGTGTACATTATCTTTCTCTGTTCCGTAACAATATATATATATATATATATATATATATATATATATATATATATATATATATATATATAGATGTTGCCGGCTAAGTCTACTAATACCAAGTCTGTTCACTTTCCTTCAGGGCGCAGGGAGGCGTGGCTTGTGTGTGACGTCAGTTGACTTAAGTAACAGAAAATGTATAAAAGGGCAGACTCAAATTAAACATTTATAATAAGGGAAAACGAAGAAGGGGAAGAAGTGCGGACTCGTTTAACCTTATAACATAGCAGTAGGTTCCCTCAACCTTACGCCTTCCCTCACACCCCCATACCTTCCCTCACACATTTCAGTCCCTTCCCTCACTTCGGACTGAAAATGTGTCATGATCTGGAGAGTGTAGCATACATCCACTCACCACCACGGTCAGGCGTCAACTGAACTTGCGTTTCGTGCAAGCTGACGTCACTCTGATGCTCCGCCCCCTGCGTGACCCGTTTTAGATGGAAGTGATCCGACTTGGTATTAGTAGACTTAGGTTGCCAGTTTGCCTGTGTTTGGGAGCGTAGTTGTTTCGTGACTTATGCATTAATTTTTGTGCTTTTTTTCTTTGTGATATTTTATTTATATGATTGTTAAATTATGAATTTTAAGTTTATACTGTATGGTAAATAATTGTTATGTAATGTGTTATATTATACAGTGTTATGTATATACGGTAGGATACTTAATGATAGAGTTAGGGAAATAACAGAGGAATTAGTTGGAGAAAAACAGGGAGGCTTCAGGAATGGAAGAGGTTGTGTAGATCAGATATTCAATCTTAGATCTTTAGTGGAAAAGTTTCTAGAGAAGGGAAAGAAGTTGTATCTGGCCTTCATGGATTTGGGGAAAGCATATGACAGGGTGGATAGACAAGTATTGTGGAAAGTATTAAGAATATATGGAGTAGATGGGAAGTTGCTGAATGCTGTGAAGTGTATGTATGAGAGTGCTAAGGCTGCAGTGTGTGTGGTTCGTGAACTGAATGAATTTTTCTTTTTGAAGGCTGGATTGAATCAGGGATGTGTCTTGTCTCCATGGTTGATCAATCTGCATATGGATGGGTTTATAAAAGAGATACAAGGTAGAGCAGTGGATGTTGGAACGGCCCTAATGAGAGAGGGCAGTGTTTGGAAACTCCCTGTAAAGTTGTTTGCAAATGATACTGTGTTGTTAATTGAAGACGAAGGGGTGCTGCAAGGCTTGTTGGTTGAGTCTGGGAGAGTGTGTAAGAAACGGAATCTAAAGGTGAATATAGGGAAAAATAAAGTTATAGTCTTCGAGATCGGTGAATGTACAGTGAGACTGGATGATGAGGAATCGGAAAATGTGAGTATGTTTATGTACTAGGGTAGTGTGATGAGTAAGGATGGAGGTTTGGAGGGTGAAGTGCTTGAAAGGGTACAACAAGGAAGAAAGGTTGCTGGTTCCTTGAGGACAGTGATAAGAAACAGGGAAGTGAGCATGGCATTGAAAAAGTTATTACATGACCGTATTGTGATACCAACTCTAACGTATGGAAGTGAAGCTTGGACGTTGTTGGAGGGACACAAGTCAAGAGTGAGAGCAGTGGAAATTAGTTATTTGAGAGGAGCCTGTGGAGTCATATGGAGAGACAGACTGACGAATGAGGATGTGACGGAGCGTTGTGGTGTGGATGTGGATGTGATAGGAAGCGTTAGGAGAAACACACTGAGGTGGTTTGGCCATGTGGAGAGGATGGAGAGTGAGAAGCTGATGAGGAGAGTGTATGTGAGTGAGGTGGAGGGGGAGACATGGAGGGGAAGGCCAAGGATGAGATGGAGGGATGGAGTGGAGAGGTATATGAGAGAAGGTGTGAATTGGAAGCAGGGCAGTGAAATGGCGGGGGACAGGGTGACGTGGAGGGGATTTGTTTGTGGCCACCCTATAAGGGATTAAGGCGTCTGGCAATAGATAGATAGCCAGTTATGTAATATAAGAAAAATCTGGCATGTTTTGGATGTCTCCGAGTTTGTAACTTTGTAACCGTGCTCTCTCTCTGGAATACACCAGAACTGTGGAGGTGTAGAAAACTCTAGAATATAGGAAGCTTATATAAGGATGGGGAAGAGACAAGTTCAAGTTCAGTCTGTTTTCAGTTCAGTTTGAGTGTAGTGCAGTGTCAATGCAGTGTCAGTGACGTTTGTACATCATCGGTACTTGTGAAAATAGTGAAATATTGTTTGCAAAAAGTGAAGTGTTAATGAAGTTTGTATATCATTGGTACTTGTGAATAAAATACAGTAGTGAAGTGGTGTCAAGCATTAAGTGTAACCACAGTTGATGAAGTTTGTATAGCTCCAGTGTTTGTGAGAATGGTGAAGTGAAAGTGGAAAGCATTAAGGGTATTTATTTGGAAAATAAAAACAGTGAACTTACGAATCCAGTGTTTATTTACAATGTCTGAGCTAATCCTGTGTACTGTACACCTAAAGGCTGCCTCTAGGAAGAACAAGTCACTGGGCAATGTCCTTCCTATACTGAACTACTGCTGTTGGAGCCTGTGGCAGTGTGGGATGGGGATATAACACTGGTGTCAGGAGTGTGGATTATTAAGGGCTGCAGTGAGTCTAACTTTAGACATGGAGGCAGAAAATGTACAGACAAGAGGCCAAGCTAGGCAGGAAGAGGCATTGCTGTGTGCAATTATAAAGCTAATACAAGCACAACTACAGGCACAGAATGAAGGACAGAAAGAACTCAAAGAACAATTACAAGCACAAAGTGTCCAATTACAAGCATGAATTGTCCAACTACAGGCATTGAATGAAGGACAGAAAGAACTCAGAGAACTATCACGGGCACAAAGTGTACAACTGAAGGCACAGAAGGAAAAGCTTCAAGAGGCATTACAGAAGCAAGAATGGAACAGAGCAAGGAAACCATTGATTACAACAAATGGGTGTTGGATATGTAGTGAGGTGGGACACTTTAGTTGTGAGTGTCCAAATGAGCAGGATGATGTAAATTAGTGAAGGCTGGTGACAAGAGGCAACAACCACTCAGTTTTTGCCAAGAAGCCCCACCACTGAGGAAATGCAGGAGAACCTTGATGAATAGTGTGCAAGAAAGATGGAAGAACAGACTGCAAACAATGTAGTAGGAATGGGAAATTTGGCAAGAGATGCTTCTGTACTGTTGTGACAGGGCCAGCATCAAACGAAGATCAGAAGAGGATGCAGATGGAGGATACAGATTTACAACCAGTGCTAGAGTGGCTGCAGTGGAGTACAGTGCGACCACCTTGGGAAGAAACTTCCTGGTTAAGCCCGGCAATCAAGAGCTACTGGAGACCTTCTTCGTTTGAACAACTGACTACTGGAGCATCAGTGAGAGACACCCAATGGCCTCAGCAAGTACTGGCAACTGGAGGTTCTGAAGAAGATGAGGTCTGAGATCTAGGATGAGTCCCATAACCAGATCAAGTGGGCACCTGGGAGTGAAGAAAACTCTAAGCTGGCTGCGAAAGCAGTTCTACTGTCTTGGCATGCGCCAGGATGTTGAAGAGTGGTGTCAGGCCTTTGATGTGTGTTGTGCCAAGAAGGGACCCATGAAACGTGGTTGCACCCCTCTTCAGCTGTAGCAAGTGGGAGCATTGATGGAGAGTCGCAATGGATATTGCTGGACCTTTGTCACTCCCTGAAAGAGGAAACTGGTGTATATATGTCGCCATGGACTACCTCACAAAGTGGCCAGAAGCCTATGCCATCCCCGATCAAGAGGCTGTTACTGTTGCTCAGTTGTTGGTTGACCAGTTCTTCTGTCGTTTTGGGATGCCAGAGCTACATTCAGACCAGGGTAGAAGCTTCGAGTCTGCCATGTTCTGTGAGTGCTGCAAGTTAGTGGGGATCAAGAAGACCAGGACGACCCTCCTAAGGCCACAGTCAGATGGCATGGTAGAGAAATTCAACTGGACCCTAGGACAAGAACTGACCAAGTACTGCATAGATGGACAAACAGAATGGGACAAGAAATTACCTGCATCGCTGATGGCATATCGGTCTGCATCCCATGAGTCTACCAGCTACACTACTGCAAAACTGATGTTGGGCTGTGAGTTATGCTTACCACTGACTTGTTAACCCGCCGCGTGCTGGCTATTTTTAGCCCTATGGGTCACCCCAGTGCTGGTCATTTTCTTCCCTTTTTTTTTTTTTTTTGGCTAAAATGATAGATTTTGATGTGGAAACAATGTATTTCGCCATTAAAATGCTCACCGAGGCTCAGAAATGAGTTTAATTGAGTCCTGCCTACTCGTCTACAGGTATAGCCACTCTTTCATGCTCACCACGTACGTGAGAGAAAGCCGTTTTCTGTGTAAGGTATACTCAGTTATTTATGCTGGGAAGGTTTAGCAATGTTCAATACACTTTTCTGATTACTTATTACTTCAGCATCTATCACAATTTGCGTGTCTTTCTCACTGTGAATGCATTATCTTACACTTACTTGAAGATAGGTTCAACCTGACTTCATTACATACAGTCTTGGTGCTTACAAGAAGGTATTTACAACTTGACTTCACTATATAGTCCTTACACTTACAAGAAAATATTTACAACTTACACTTACACAAAAATATTTACAAAATTCCTTCATTATGTACAGCACTGGGTGAGGCACACAGGCAGAGTGAGGCAGAGCAAGCGTGAGGGGGGAAGCGAGTGAGTGTATGGCCTTGACAACCTGAGGGATGGCAGAGGAACAGTTATCTAACATCCCTGCCAATTTTTACCCGCGAATCTTGAAAAATGCAGTCACAGTGAAGTTTTTTATTTTAAACCGTTTTAAAACGGCACTGGCATTGGCCGCGGAATTATGTCAGACCGTTTTATCACAGCACTGGCAGGCAGCGGGTTAATGGGAAGAGCACCTGGTGAAGAGCTG
Organism: Coenobita brevimanus; assembly: GCF_032717465.1. Taxonomy (NCBI): domain Eukaryota; kingdom Metazoa; phylum Arthropoda; class Malacostraca; order Decapoda; family Coenobitidae; genus Coenobita; species Coenobita brevimanus. The sequence goes on along the minus strand of NC_136999.1, from coordinate 22,452,706 downwards.
CCTACAGACACCACCGGCTATGTGATGCACCTTCAGGAAAGGCTGGATGAGGTACATCATCAAGTGCAAGGAGCCCTTAAGTTTTCAGGAGAGGTGATGAAGTGCAAGTATGATGCCAAGACAAGTGAGGTAAGCTTCAAGGATGGTGACCAAGTTTGGTTATACAATCCTCAGCAAAAGAAGGGACAGTCACCGAAGCTGCAGAGCCCATGGGACATGCCTTACACTGTGTTGGACCGCCAATCAGGTGTAACGTATTGGATTTGGGAAGGCAGGAAGTCTCGCCCAAAGGTGGTACACGTGAATCGTCTGTGGCAGTACCATAAGCCAGGACAGTGCAGTGGAACGTCTCTGAGGAATCGTGCTCTCTCGCAGTTGAGGATGTTGAGAAGGACCAAGGAGATTAAGTGCAAGAGGATGGTAACAGTTTCCCATGAGAAGTGAATCGGGAAGAGGAGGACCAAGACCTTCCTGGAGAAGTGGACTGTGTAGAGGAGCAAGGACATCATCGGAAGCAGCATAGGAGAACACCTGATAAGTTGAAATATTGTGTTGTGTATAGTCAGATGTTTCATTAGAATTAATTATGCTTGTATATACTGAGTAGTTTTGTTGGAACTACAAAGGACTAGGGAGGGGGTAATGTTAAGAAGCGAGATTTGGTAGCTAGGTAGTCAAGAAGTTTCTCACTGATTCCCGATCTTTACCATAGCTGCGGTGCAAGTCAGAGTTGCCAGTTTGCCTCCTATTTGGGAGCATAGTTATTTTGTGAGTTATGCATTTATTTTTGTGCTCTTTTTCTTTATGATGTTTTATTAATGTGATTCTTAAATTATGAAATTTAAGTTTGTATGCTAAATATTTAACAGTGTTATGTATTGTAAGAAAACTCTGGCATGTTTTGGATGTCTCCAAGTTGGTAACTGTTGTAACCATGCTCTCTCTCTGGAATATGCCAGAACTGTGGAGGTGTAGAAAACTCTAGATTATAGGAAGCTTATATAAGGATGGGGAAGAGACAAGTTCAAGTTCAGTCGGTTTCCAGCTCAGTTTGAGTGTAGTGCAGTGTCAATGCTGTCAGTGAAGATTGTATGTCATCGGTACTTGTGAGAACAGTGAAGTGTTGTAGGCACAGTGAAGTGTTATTGGAGTCTGTATATCATTAGTACTTGTGAAAAAAATAGTGAAATGTTGTCAAGCATTAAGTATAATTGCAGTTGGTGAAGTTTGTATAGCTCCATTGCTTGTGAGAAGAGTGACGTGAAGTTGGAAAGTATTAAGTGTAATTATAAGGATATATATATATATATATATATATATATATATATATATATATATATACTCCCTCTCTTCCAGTCTCTTCTGCCTGATCTTCGTATCCCATCCTTGATATATTATTTTCATGTCTTCCAACTCTCTCTCTCTCTCTCTCTCTCTCTCTCTCTCTCTCTCTCTCTCTCTCGTGTCCGACACTGGGCATAGGCTTCACAGTCTGCTCCCAAGGTCCAGTAGTGGCCTTACATACCATACACCTCTACATGTCACCACTTCGGCACTAACACCCACCTTCCATGTTGAATACAATACATGCTAGGGCTGTCCCATACAGGACTGGTGTATTGGTATTAGCAGGGGTATTTTAACGACATGTCCACGGGTCTTCTGGTATCAGTAAAGTGTGTGTGTGTGTGTTTTTTTTTTGAAATTCAAATCCATAAACGATTCCCTCCCCCAGCTGAGATTTGAACCTAGGTCCATTAGGACTGGGAACGGCCTGGCCGCAGGCGAAAATCATCTAAACTGTGCATGCGCCAGAGAGTCTTGTCGCTGATTGACCCATGTTTTCTCTTAGCTGGAGCATGACTGTTCGCCTGCGGCCAGGATCTTCCCTTCAAAACCCTCCCCTCTTCAGGGCGAGGCAGCATGAGAGCTGAATACACAAGTTAATATCATATTACAAACAAACAAAAATGTTCATATTTCCACTAATAACGAAATTTCTAAATAATGTCCATTTCTTATGCCTTTACCCCTGCATCAAGGCCTGCCCACTTAGCCTGCTGGAAAGGCAAGTCGTTATTGTGGGTGTGACTGTATCAGTATATATGGTAAAACTTCATATTCCGCAGATTAGACACTAAAACCAGAATAACAAAAACAAGCCCCAGCTCCTGTAGAATAGGCTAAGAGAAACTCAAGTCCGAACCCGTCCTTTGCAACACGAATATCAAATTCGTTCACTAATCATCGAATACTAAAAGGGTAAATTTCCAGAACTACACCCAACTCACTTTGAAGCTTTACTTTATTTTTTTTTTTTTTATGTTTTATAATGTGATTAGTTCAAAGCTGACATTCATTTCTGTCAGAAATGATAAAAATATTACTCTTACACTAACGTAACCTAACCTTATGTAACCTATTGTAGGAAACATCCAAATACACAAGAAAATACCACAGAATGACTTAAAAACATATATAAGTATAGGCCTACAGGGTAAAACATCATATTCCGCAGATTAGACACTAAAACCAGAATAACAAAAACAAGCCCCAGCTCCTGTAGAATAAGCTAGGCTAAGAGAAACGTGCATAAGGTATTTAGTGTAAGACAATTTTTGTCGCCAAGAAAAAATATTTACTTCTAAGCCAATCTGACAACTCAAGTCCAAACCTGTCATTTGCAAAATGATTATCAAATTCGTTCATAAATCGTCGATTACTAAAGGAAATATATTTTCAAGCTTCCAAAGCTGAGTGTGAGTGACAGACTGTACAATAATATTATAACAGCCTACTCATCTAAAGCTGTGACAAGCAAAAAGTGCAAAATTTTGTTAGTTTCTACGATCGTATTTGCTCAAAATTCTGTTGTTTACATCTGCTAGCTGAGAGAAAACATGGGCCAATCAGCAACGAGACTCTGGCGCATGCGCAGTTTAGAAGATTTTCGCCTGCGGCCAGGCCCTTCCTAGGATTGCAGGCCACCTCTCTGCCGACTGAACCGCCGCCTTCCTCTTCCATCCTACTTTCTGCATCAGTATCTTCCTGTCTCTCGCATATTATTTTCCAACAACCGTATTTTTACTTGCTACTTACTATCAGTCAATATCTCTTGTATCTTATCTTCCAGTCTCCTGTTTCCTATCTTCCTATCTCTACTGTTAAATTTTTTATCATCGCTTACCAATCTTCCGTGACTTAAGGCATGTGTCCAACCACTGTATGTCACTTATCTTCTCATCATTTCAGCTACTGTATTCCAGGCTCCCCTATATCTTATCTTAGTCTCTCCTGCTTGCTATTTCCCATTTGATATAAGATAGAACCTAGAAGATTTTTTTTTCTTTGTAGTCTCCTATGACACTTTTTGCAAGGATAAGAAAAACTGTAACGTATCTCAGTTGTAACCTTAGCACACTTTCTGGCAGCTTTACATTCCAGTCTGTCAGGACTGCAGTGGCCAATAGCAAGATGAAATACTTAAAATTCATTGAAAATCACAAGAACGTAGAGTATGAGTTTGACGCGGGCGTCGGTGGGGGTACGGTAGAAACGGGATCTGGATAGGGGAGAGGGGTGTGTGGTGTGGTAAGAAAACTGTTTTATCGTGAATACTGCATTTAACAATGAGAAAGGGATTGGCACGAGCATAAATGAGGGTAGGGGAGGAGGCGGGTGTGTGTGGTAAGTGCATATATAGGTGAGGGAACGATGCTTGCGGGTTTGTGTGGTGAGACTGGTACATCATCCAAAGTAATGCATGTGCTTACAGTTGTGACCATATACAGTATTGTATAATGCATCCTGATGAATGTTTGAGTGATGAGTGAATGGCTGTATGGTCAACTCTGCCGTGCACCTGATGGCTGTATGAAAGACAAGGGAATTGCTGTATAGCTCACTCCACCGTACACCCTGATGACTGTTTGAATGATGAGTGAATGAATGCATGGCCTACTCCACCGTGCACCGCAATAACTGTTTCTCCTGCTTTTCTGTTTTTCTGTTTCTGTGTTTGGATTGTGTCCACATCATTGGTAACACCGAGTGATAATGTATCCATATTGACACATTATTGGATAAAAATTGTGCTTTGGTGAAAATTTCTAACTAGAAGTGGTCACTGTACAATAGAGGTTTTTTCATGTTATGAAGGAGACAGTATCTTGAAATCCGTAAAGATTTCCTTTCCAAGAAATAAGAAAACAAGAAAAGAAAATAGAACAAGATCTGTTCCTTTTGAGATGCCTGGATACATAGTCTTTTTAAAAGACTGTAGGTCATGGGTTGCACTAAATAATGATGTATCGACCGTCATGACACATGACTGGATGCTTCTTGTTTGTGAAGAAATGGTTGCAGTGCAATAGTGGATGTGGAGCGTAGAGCACGGCAGTGTCAGGTGCGCCAGTCCTGTTTGCACTGCTTTATAAAGAACGCAAAATGTTGCCTAACAATTTCTTAATGTTATTCATAATTATATTTGTTGTCTCTTTTAACACCTAGTGGTCTAATAGTCTAAATCAGGGGTTCTCACACCACACACTCTCACAACATATTTGTTATTGGTGCTCAACCGTTTACCCCTCAGTGGAGCCGAAAGTAATCAAATGGGAAAGAAATACACACTCTGTCTGTCTATCTACCATATCTACTACCAAACACCTCAATCCCGGAAGGGATGGCCACAAACAAATCGCTTCCATGTCGCCCTGTCCCCCGTCATTTCTCTGTCCTCCCCCCAGCTTACACACCCCTCCCCCATATACCTCTCCACTCTATCCCTCCATCTCATCCCCGGCCTCTCCCTCCCTCAACCTCCCTCCATCTCACTCACATACACTCTTCTCGTTAGTATCTCGCTCTCAATCCTCTCCACATGGCCAAACCACTACAGTATATTTCTCCTAACGCTTTTTATCGCATCCAAATTCATACCTCAATGTTCTTTCACTTCCTTATTAGTCAATCTGTCTCTAAGTGTAACCACATGCTCCTCTCAACTAACTCATTTCCACTGCTCTCACTCTTGACTTTTGTCCTTCCAACAAGGTCCAAGCTCTATTTCCACTTAGAGTTGGCACCGCAATTCTATCAGGCAGCGATTTTTTTTTACTTCCTTTCTCACTTCTCTGTTTCTTGTCAATGCTTTCAAAGAACCAGCAACCTTTCTTCCTTGTGGCACCCTTTCAAGCACTTCATCCTCCAAACAGCCATCCGTACTCACCACTCTACCATGGTATTTAAATGCACTCACATTTTCCATTTCCTCATCATTCAAGCTCACTGTACATTCAGTAACTTCATTTCTCTCGAAGACCATAACGTTACTCTTCCCTACATTCACTTTTAGATTCCGTTTCTTACACACTCTCCCAAACTGACTCACCAACCTTTGCAGTTCCCCTTCGTCTTCGCTTAACAATACAGTATCAACTGCTAGAAACAATACATGAAGTTTCCAAACGCTGCCCTCTCTCATTAGGGCCGTTCCAACATCCATTGCCCAATCTTGTATCTCTATTATAACGCCGTCCGTATACAGACTGAACAACCATGGAAACATGACACATCCTTGTTTCAATTCAACATTCAGACAGAAAAAAATCACTCAGTTCACTATCCACACGCACTGCAGCCTTAGCACCCTCACACATACTCTTCACGGCGATCAACAACTTTCCATTTACCTCATAAAATTCCTAATATTTTCCACAGTCCTTGTCTGGTCACTCTGCCATATGCTTTCTCCAAATACATGACGACTGCATACAACTTCTTTCCCTTCTCTAGAAACTTTTCCACTAATTCCTAAGAATGGCTATCTGATCTACACAACCTCTTCCTTTCCTAAACCCCCCCCTCTTCTCCAACCTAATCCTCTGTTATTTCCCTGATTCTATCAGTAAGTATCCTACCCTATATTTTTCCTATTACACTAAGAAGAAAAATGCACTTATGATTACCACACACTTGTGTTCTCCCTTTTCCTTCGTACAGGGGAATAATTATACCTGACTTCCAATCGTCCGGGACTCTATCTTCCTCCCAGGCCAATCGACACATTTTTCATATCCATTCTTTTACTGTCTATCTATCTATCTATTGCCAGACGCCTCAATCCCTTTTGGGGTGGCCACAAACAAATCGCCTCCAAGTCGCCCTGTCCCCCGCCATTTCACTGCCCTGCTCCCAACTCACACCCCCTCTCTCATATACCTCTCCACCCCATCCCTCCATCTCATCCTCGGCCTCCCCCTCCCTCTTTCCCCCTCCACCTCACTCATATACACTCTCTTCGTCAGTCTTTCACCCTCCATCCTCTCCACATGGCCAAACCACCTCAGTGTATTCCTCATAACGCTTCCTATCACATCCACATCCACACCAGAACGTTCCTTTATATCCTCATTCGCCAGCCTGTCTCTCCACGTGTCTCCACAGGCTCCTCTTAAATAACTCATTTCCACTGCTCTCACTCTTGACTTGTGTCCTTCCAACAATGTCCAAGCTTCACTTCCGTACGTTTGAGTTGGTATCACAATACTGTCATGTAGTAACTTTTTCACTTCCATACTCACTTCCCTGTTTCTTATCACTGCTTTCAAGGAACCAGCAACCCTTCTTCCCTGCTGTACCCTTTCAAGCACTTCACCCTCCAAACCTCCATCCTTACTCATCACACTACCCAGATACTTAAACGTACTCACATTTTCCAATTCCTCACCATCCAACCTCGCTGTACATTCACTAACTTCACCTCTCTCAAAGACCATCACTTTACTCTTCCCTACATTCACCTTTAGGTTCCGTTTCTTACACACTCTCTCAAACTCATCCACCAAGCCTTGCAGCACCCCTTCGTCTTCACTCAACAACACAGTATCATCTGCAAACAACAGTACAGGGAGTTTCCAAACACTATCCTCTCTCACCAGGGCCACTCCAACATCCACTACCCTACCTTGTACCTCTTTTATTACCCCATCCATGTACAGATTGAACAACCATGGAGACATGACACATCCCTGTTTCAAACCAACTTTCAAAGAGAAAAATTCACTTAGTTCACCATCCACACGCACTGCAGCCTTCGCACCATCGTACATACTCTTCACAGCATTCAACAACTTCCCATCTACTCCATATATTCTTAACACTTTCCACAATCCTTGTCTATCCACCCTGTCATTTGCTTTCTCCAAATCCATGAAAGCCGCATACAACTTCTTTTACTATCTCTCCCTCATAATTCAGCATTTCACCACACAATCATTTCCAGGGGCTTTCCCCATTTGACCTTCTTCATTGCTTTCGCTACTTCCATCCTGCTGATCTGTTCCTCGCTTCTCACCTCCTTCCTCCTCCCAGCCATTCCCCAACCACTTCTACTCGCATTACTTTTATTCTCTATGCATAGCAATTTTTTAAAATGTTCTCTCCATCTGTTCACTTTTTCTTCCTTCACCACCATAACTCTACCATTTTTATGTTTCACATTCCTACTAACTTTTTTGTCACCCTGTCTAACTCTCTTTTCAATCTTCCAAAATATTGTCTTATATTTCTTCCACTTTTCATTCAAATGCCTTCCACAGTCCTCATCCACTGTCTTCTTACTCGGCCTTACTAGTCGTTTCGCCTCTCTCTTCGTTTCTACATACAGTATAACTCTTTCTTCCACCTCTCAACTTTCTTCATGTCACTGCTTCCCATCCACCCACTATATGCTTTCTTGTTTTGCGTCACAGATTGTCTCGCCTCTTCATTTCACCATGCTGTTCCTTGCATTTCTTTTCGTTCTCTTCACCCCACACACCACCTTACATGCTACGCAGATTTCTATGAATATCTTGCACAAACCTTCCACCTCCTCCATCTGCTCCAAATACTCAGTCTTCTTTCTTACATTCGGCCTTCTTTCCATCCGTTTGCAACCTTTCTACCATCCTTGTATTGACTACTTCCTCCTGTCCTTCTCTCTTTCTATTCATTCATTGCAGTTGTACCTTGATTTTGACCACCACCAAGTGGTGGTCAGAAAGTCCACTCCCACAACCTCTGTATGCTCTTGCATCCGTGACATACCTTCTGTCACGAATCAAATTCGCGACACTTCCCTTTTCTGAAAAACACGAACTATTAGTGGAAAACTCACTGTGTATCACTCAGTTAACCGTTTCTCTCTCCACTTCGGTGGTATGCTTTTCAAAACATTCGTCACTGTTTCAAAAGTGACCGATTTAATGCACGTCACTAAGTGCTCTACTGAGCGATACTATTGTTTCTTTATTGTTCGCCCCTGCTTGCCTCGACCGTTAGAAAAATGCAGCCTAGTGCTCCGCTTTTGTTTCCCACGACTTAGGCAGTCCAGTGTTTGCTCTGACGGAGAGAGATTCTGTGCTCCAGAAGTGCGAGAGAAGAGGTCGCTAGCACCCAGACTCCACTGAGTATAGTTTTCTCCAAGCTGCCACCCTTGGTGATACAAAGCATTCATTGACCAGTATTTCCTTTTTGTATTTTCCTAGACTTAAGAGTTTAATTAAGGTGTTTTTCCTAGGCGTAAGTATTTAGCTTTTGCGTGAGTGAGTACGATCTCTTTATTTGAATTCATTTGAAGTGTAACGTTATATTTATTTTTGTAATCAATAAATTTAACAGTTCTTTTTCTTGAGCTTAATGTAATGTAAACTCTTGTTTCATTTCTCCACAACTAAGCTTATTTTCCATATAGCTCCTAGCTTGCATAAACGTTTCCCTTTCATAACTGGTACTTAGGCCAGTCTTGTGTATTAAACTTAAAATCCGTTGTGCCTACTAGGAGTTAAGCACCAGCAAGAACCTGATACTATTATTAGTATTAGTTATTTATTGTCAGGGGTGAAGTAACTTTCTCCAGAGGCTAACAGTAACAGCAATTGAGTTATTAGTCTCTGCTGTGTACTGTTGAGAAAGTTTATAAATTCTCGTTCTTAGAGAATCGTACGAAGCAGGCCAGCGTAAAGTAATCGTTGCTTGATTTAGTAAGACGATCATTGTCCCTGCTCTTCAATATTATTGAATATTATTATCAATTAAATAATATTTAAGCAGATATTTTAAAAAACACCGTGATATTTTAAAAACCCCGTGACAATTGGCGACCTCGCCAGGATATTACCTCCTAGCTCTAAAGCTATTCACGAGATAGTACTCACTCGTTCATATTTAGGTATTTATCATTAAAGTTTATAGGCACAAGCTTACTGGTGTTTACCGTTAATTTAGCAAGTGAATTTTTGCTTTATTAATCCAAAGAGTATTTAACTCTATTCAGTACTTTATTTTTGGTAACGCCAGACGATTTTATTCGCTCCTGGGTAGCTGCCGTACCCATTTTGTTAATTATTGAGTTCTCAGTTATTTGCATTTTTGCTTTATTTTTTTTTCCAGTTAACCAGATAAGACTGGTCACTACTAGCTTGTGTCTGTACTCTATACTTGTGTCATTAGCATTCGTTTGTGAAGCAGTCAGTACTCAGTTTCGTTTGCGTAATAAATTAGCGCCATGGCTACCACTGTTTTTTTACAGGAAGCCAAAGATATGGGTCTTTCGGACCCAACCGAAATTAAAGAGTATACTCTCACGGCATAATCAGGAGCAGCAGCACGAGAATGATGCCCGTGAAGAGCGTAAGATTCAGCACGAATACGAGCGAGAACAGCGTGAGGAACGCGAAAAGGAGCGCGAATACGAGCGCGAACAACATGAACGTGAGCGAGAACAGCGCGAATACGAGCATGAACAACGCAAGAGAGAACGAGAACACGAACGTGCCGAGCGAGAAGCACGCGAAAAACATGAACTTGAAGTGCTGAAGCTCAAGTGAGATTCCTTGGCTTCAGACACATCTGGTGCAGTTAATCCAAGCTCCACAAGCGCTCTTCCTACACATGTCCTGGCGACCCCACGCATCAAGCTTCCTTCATACAAGGAAGGCAAGCAAATCAAGCCGTACATAGCTCTTTTTGAGGACATGGCAGACATGTATCAACTGGATGAGGCAGCTAAGCGGATCCAATTTCTTAGTTTATTTGAGGGCCCTGCCCTCGATATTCTCCACAGAATTCGTGGAGACAATCTCACGTATGAGATGATGAAAGCTGCACTTATTAAGGCGTATGGTCTCACAGTAGACGACGCCAAAGTTCAGTTCATGCCCTCGTCTCCAAGACAAGGAGACAGCTGTTCAGTTCCTCAATCGTCTCACTGCTTACTTAAATGAGTGGATGAAGAAAGATGAAACTCCTTCCATGCGTGAGGGGATAATTGACCTTATGCTGCATACACAGCTAGACAGGTCGTGGCCTGCTGAGCTCATAGCACAGCTTAAGATCTGCCAGGTGAAAGATGCCAGCCAAATGGCAGAAAAGGCTGACGCATTCTTTACTGCATACGGGTATCAAACTCGTAAGCAAAACACCTGGAACAGCAGAAAAGATACTGCCAAGTCTGGGAAATCGTCTCAGACTGAACCCCAGCAACAAGGCCATTCTCAGAATAATGGCCAAGGTCTAAAACCGCAGTGGAAGGACCAGGGGCAAAACACTCAGAAACCTGAGTGGAAGAGGTACAACAAGTACCCTAACCAGCAGCAGTATCAGCCACGCAACTGACCGTCGGGACAAACTTTTTCACCACCAGCTCAAAAGAGGCAGGAAGCGAATGCAGCCTTCATTCCTCAGCAGCAGCACGGTGGTCACGTCCCTACCAGTATGGGTACTCCCCCACAGTTCACTAGTCCCACAGTGACAGTGAACCCCCCTCCACAGATGGCCAATGTTCCATCTTCCCATGCAGTGAGTGCAAACCCTCAAGTATATGATTCTCAAGGCACAATGTTTGCCGGATCAATTCACCAGCCTCATGAGTGGCTAGCTGCTTCCTCCACAGGCCCTCCCACAGGTGACAGTACCTTCCTTGTTCAGCCAGGGGTTGTGGGAGACAATCCTGTGAGGGTGCTGAGAGATAATGGTTCCTCAGGTTGCTCTGTCAAGCAGAGTCTAGTTCGGCCTGAGCAGTATACAGGTCGACAGATCCATGCAAACCTTATTGATGGATCAGTGAGATTGTTCCCTGAGGCATGTATCCAGGTGGCATCTCCATTTTATACTGGTACGACACTTGCAGTTGTCATGCCAGAACCTTTATTTGACCTAATTGTAGGCAACATTCACAGAGTCAAGGATAGTTGCTCCGATGATGACGCTACTCAGACTTCGGCTGCTGCGGTAACACGAGCCATGGCTGAGGCTCCAGACTGTGTCACCCCAGTGATCATTGAATTGCTGCAAGATCTGATGTGTAGTCAACTTGTTGTACAAGAACAACATTCTGACCCGACACTTGATGCCGTGCGGAATAAACAAAAGGGTCGAGTGATTAAGTATTCACGGGGAGGTCGAGCCAAGTTCCTTCGTAAACAAGGACGGCTCTACCGTGAGTCACGAACACCCGATGGCGAGGTTCGACTGCAGTTTGTCGTTCCCGCCAAGTACTGCCTAGCAGTGTTACAATGGGGTCATTGTTCAGCCTCAGGAGGTCACATGGGCAAAAGGAAGACCCAGGGCCGTATCCGAGCTGACTTTTTCTGGCCAGGGATGGGACGAGACATAGATAGTTTTGTCCGTTCCTGCAGTGTGTGTCAAAGTAACACCACTAGTCAGGGACATGTCCTTCCTGTGCCGTTTGTAACCACACCTGTAATCTCCGAGTCAGTTGAGAGACAGGGTAGTGGTGAAGTGGGTGCAGACCTGACGTCTCGCCCATTGGCCCCACAGGACACATCATGTCCAGGGCCTGTACATACATATTATGTACCGTAGGTTAAGGGGGAAGTTCGAGAGAGAACTCCACAGAGGCGACTTGAGGCTATGGAAGACCCGAGTTTGCACAAGGATTCTCAGCTCCCCGATACTAATATAAGAACTGTAGGTTAAGGGGGAAGTGAGAACTCCGCAGAGGCGACTTGAGGCTATGGAAGACCCGAGTTTGCACAAGGATTCTCAGCTCCCCGATACTAATATAAGTACTGTAGGTTAAGGGGGAAGTTCGAGAGAGAACTCCGCAGAGGCAACTCGAGGCTATGGAAGACCCGAGTTTGCACAAGGATTCTCAGCTCCCCGATTTTAATATAAGTACTGTAGGTTAAGGGGGAAGTGAGAACTCCACAGAGGCTACTTGAGGCTATGGAAGACCCGTGTTTGCACAAGGATTCTCAGCTCCCCGATACTAATATAAGTACTGTAGGTGAAGGGGGAAGTTCGAGAGAGAACTCCGCAGAGGCGACTCGAGGCTATGGAAGACCCGAGATTGCACAAGGATTCTCAGCTTCCCGATATTAATATAAGTACTGTAGGTTAAGGCACAGGTTGAGGACATGTGTGCAGTTCGAGGCTATGGAAGACCCGAGTTTGCACAAGGATTCTCAACTTGCTGACAGTAATCGTGTGCTATAATTAATGGCGACCTCGAATGTACAAAGCTTAGGCTGTCACTTGTATTTTTCAGCCAGAGCGTACTTTTTGTAGCATGTACTGATTGCTAGGCAGAGAGAGTAATTGTAACTTAATAAGAATTTTGTCTCATTGACACTTTTGATGCTCCACCTTAATTGGTTTTGCAGGTACAGCAACGGGTGTAGCAGTTTTGCTGTGCGGGCCAGCTGATCGTCTGCCGCATGCTGCCGCCTCTTCTCCTCTGCCTTCGTCATCGCCATATTATTATTTACTGTGTCATTTTACACGTAGGTACAGTTACACTACAACTGTCACACCTACACCTTGTATTACATACACCACGCTACACAACAATTAGTTGTCAGTGTAAATGTAGCGAACTTTCGCTCAGTTTGACCTGAGTACAGGATTTTCACCGTCGTCATGGAGTTTTTCCCTGAAGCTTGCTTCTATTAAGGTAAATACGAGGTTTTTTCGCTCACTGGCGACTGCGACTTTCTCCTGTAGCAGGATAGCACACACACCACAGTGTGAATTTTGTGTGACTGAGTTAGGATGTGTACATATATATCTATCTATCTATCTATATACCTAGGCTGCTTCCCATAAGGAAAAAATTTAATTTTGTAGGGGCATAATGTCACGAATCAAATTCGCGACATTTCCCTTTTGTGAAAAACACGAACTATTAGTGGAAAACTCACTGTGTATCGCTCAGTTAACCGTTTTTCTCTCCACTTAGGTGGTACACTTTTCAAAACATTCGTCACTGTTTCAAAAGTGACCGATTTAATGCACGTCACTAAGTGCTCTACTGAGCGATACTATTGTTTCCTTATTGTTTGCCCCTGCTTGCCTCGACCGTTAGAAAAATGCGGCCTAGTGCTCCGCTTTTGTTTCCCACGACTTAGGAAGTCCAGTGTTTGCTCTGACAGAGAGAGGTTCTGTGCACCCCTTCGTCTTCACTCAACAACACAGTATCATCTGCAAACAACAGTACAGGGAGTTTCCAAACACTATCCTCTCTCACCAGGGCCACTCCAACATCCACTACCCTACCTTGTACCTCTTTTATTACCCCATCCATGTACAGATTGAACAACCATGGAGACATGACACATCCCTGTTTCAAACCAACTTTCAAAGAGAAAAATTCACTTAGTTCACCATCCACACGCACTGCAGCCTTCGCACCATCGTACATACTCTTCACAGCATTCAACAACTTCCCATCTACTCCATATATTCTTAACACTTTCCACAATCCTTGTCTATCCACCCTGTCATATGCTTTCTCCAAATCCATGAAAGCCACATACAACTTCTTTTACTATCTCTCCCTCATAATTCAGCATTTCACCACACAATCATTTCCAGGGGCTTTCCCCATTTGACCTTCTTCATTGCTTTCGCTACTTCCATCCTGCTGATCTGTTCCTCGCTTCTCACCTCCTTCCTCCTCCCAGCCATTCCCCAACCACTTCTACTCGCATTACTTCTATTCTCTATGCATAGCAATTTTTTAAAATGTTCTCTCCATCTGTTCACTTTTTCTTCCTTCACCACCATAACTCTACCATTTTTATGTTTCACATTCCTACTAACTTTTTTGTCACCCTGTCTAACTCTCTTTTCAATCTTCCAAAATATTGTCTTATATTTCTTCCACTTTTCATTCAAATGCCTTCCACAGTCCTCATCCACTGTCTTCTTACTCGGCCTTACTAGTCGTTTCGCCTCTCTCTTCGTTTCTACATACAGTATAACTCTTTCTTCCACCTCTCAACTTTCTTCGTGTCACTGCTTCCCATCCACCCACTATATGCTTTCTTGTTTTGCGTCACAGATTGTCTCGCCTCTTCATTTCACCATGCTGTTCCTTGCATTTCTTTTCGTTCTCTTCACCCCACACACCACCTTACATGCTACGCAGATTTCTATGAATATCTTGCACAAACCTTCCACCTCCTCCATCTGCTCCAAATACTCAGTCTTCTTTCTTACATTCGGCCTTCTTTCCATCCGTTTGCAACCTTTCTACCATCCTTGTATTGACTACTTCCTCCTGTCCTTCTCTCTTTCTATTCATTCATTGCAGTTGTACCTTGATTTTGACCACCACCAAGTGGTGGTCAGAAAGTCCACTCCCACAACCTCTGTATGCTCTTGCATCCGTGACATACCTTCTGTCACGAATCAAATTCGCGACACTTCCCTTTTCTGAAAAACACGAACTATTAGTGGAAAACTCACTGTGTATCACTCAGTTAACCGTTTCTCTCTCCACTTCGGTGGTATGCTTTTCAAAACATTCGTCACTGTTTCAAAAGTGACCGATTTAATGCACGTCACTAAGTGCTCTACTGAGCGATACTATTGTTTCTTTATTGTTCGCCCCTGCTTGCCTCGACCGTTAGAAAAATGCGGCCTAGTGCTCCGCTTTTGTTTCCCACGACTTAGGCAGTCCAGTGTTTGCTCTGACGGAGAGAGATTCTGTGCTCCAGAAGTGCGAGAGAAGAGGTCGCTAGCACCCAGACTCCACTGAGTATAGTTTTCTCCAAGCTGCCACCCTTGGTGATACAAAGCATTCATTGACCAGTATTTCCTTTTTGTATTTTCCTAGACTTAAGAGTTTAATTAAGGTGTTTTTCCTAGGCGTAAGTATTTAGCTTTTGCGTGAGTGAGTACGATCTCTTTATTTGAATTCATTTGAAGTGTAACGTTATATTTATTTTTGTAATCAATAAATTTAACAGTTCTTTTTCTTGAGCTTAATGTAATGTAAACTCTTGTTTCATTTCTCCACAACTAAGCTTATTTTCCATATAGCTCCTAGCTTGCATAAACGTTTCCCTTTCATAACTGGTACTTAGGCCAGTCTTGTGTATTAAACTTAAAATCCGTTGTGCCTACTAGGAGTTAAGCACCAGCAAGAACCTGATACTATTATTAGTATTAGTTATTTATTGTCAGGGGTGAAGTAACTTTCTCCAGAGGCTAACAGTAACAGCAATTGAGTTATTAGTCTCTGCTGTGTACTGTTGAGAAAGTTTATAAATTCTCGTTCTTAGAGAATCGTACGAAGCAGGCCAGCGTAAAGTAATCGTTGCTTGATTTAGTAAGACGATCATTGTCCCTGCTCTTCAATATTATTGAATATTATTATCAATTAAATAATATTTAAGCAGATATTTTAAAAAACATCGTGATATTTTAAAAACCCCGTGACAATTGGCGACCTCGCCAGGATATTAACTCCTAGCTCTAAAGCTATTCACGAGATAGTACTCACTCGTTCATATTTAGGTATTTATCATTAAAGTTTATAGGCACAAGCTTACTGGTGTTTACCGTTAATTTAGCAAGTGAATTTTTGCTTTATTAATCCAAAGAGTATTTAACTCTATTCAGTACTTTATTTTTGGTAACGCCAGACGATTTTATTCGCTCCTGGGTAGCTGCCGTACCCATTTTGTTAATTATTGAGTTCTCAGTTATTTGCATTTTTGCTTTATTTTTTTTTCCAGTTAACCAGATAAGACTGGTCACTACTAGCTTGTGTCTGTACTCTATACTTGTGTCATTAGCATTCGTTTGTGAAGCAGTCAGTACTCAGTTTCGTTTGCGTAATAAATTAGCGCCATGGCTACCACTGTTTTTTTACAGGAAGCCAAAGATATGGGTCTTTCGGACCCAACCGAAATTAAAGAGTATATACTCTCACGGCATAATCAGGAGCAGCAGCACGAGAATGATGCCCGTGAAGAGCGTAAGATTCAGCACGAATACGAGCGAGAACAGCGTGAGGAACGCGAAAAGGAGCGCGAATACGAGCGCGAACAACATGAACGTGAGCGAGAACAGCGCGAATACGAGCATGAACAACGCAAGAGAGAACGAGAACACGAACGTGCCGAGCGAGAAGCACGCGAAAAACATGAACTTGAAGTGCTGAAGCTCAAGTGAGATTCCTTGGCTTCAGACACATCTGGTGCAGTTAATCCAAGCTCCACAAGCGCTCTTCCTACACATGTCCTGGCGACCCCACGCATCAAGCTTCCTTCATACAAGGAAGGCAAGCAAATCGAGCCGTACATAGCTCTTTTTGAGGACATGGCAGACATGTATCAACTGGATGAGGCAGCTAAGCGGATCCAATTTCTTAGTTTATTTGAGGGCCCTGCCCTCGATATTCTCCACAGAATTCGTGGAGACAATCTCACGTATGAGATGATGAAAGCTGCACTCATTAAGGCGTATGGTCTCACAGTAGACGACGCCAAAGTTCAGTTCATGCCCTCGTCTCCAAGACAAGGAGACAGCTGTTCAGTTCCTCAATCGTCTCACTGCTTACTTAAATGAGTGGATGAAGAAAGATGAAACTCCTTCCATGCGTGAAGGGATAATTGACCTTATGCTGCATACACAGCTAGACAGGTCGTGGCCTGCTGAGCTCATAGCACAGCTTAAGATCTGCCAGGTGAAAGATGCCAGCCAAATGGCAGAAAAGGCTGACGCATTCTTTACTGCATACGGGTATCAAACTCGTAAGCAAAACACCTGGAACAGCAGAAAAGATACTGCCAAGTCTGGGAAATCGTCTCAGACTGAACCCCAGCAACAAGGCCATTCTCAGAATAATGGCCAAGGTCTAAAACCGCAGTGGAAGGACCAGGGGCAAAACACTCAGAAACCTGAGTGGAAGAGGTACAACAAGTACCCTAACCAGCAGCAGTATCAGCCACGCAACTGACCATCGGGACAAACTTTTTCACCACCAGCTCAAAAGAGGCAGGAAGCGAATGCAGCCTTCATTCCTCAGCAGCAGCACGGTGGTCACGTCCCTACCAGTATGGGTACTCCCCCACAGTTCACTAGTCCCACAGTGACAGTGAACCCCCCTCCACAGATGGCCAATGTTCCATCTTCCCATGCAGTGAGTGCAAACCCTCAAGTATATGATTCTCAAGGCACAATGTTTGCCGGATCAATTCACCAGCCTCATGAGTGGCTAGCTGCTTCCTCCACAGGCCCTCCCACAGGTGACAGTACCTTCCTTGTTCAGCCAGGGGTTGTGGGAGACAATCCTGTGAGGGTGCTGAGAGATAATGGTTCCTCAGGTTGCTCTGTCAAGCAGAGTCTAGTTCGGCCTGAGCAGTATACAGGTCGACAGATCCATGCAAACCTTATTGATGGATCAGTGAGATTGTTCCCTGAGGCATGTATCCAGGTGGCATCTCCATTTTATACTGGTACGACACTTGCAGTTGTCATGCCAGAACCTTTATTTGACCTAATTGTAGGCAACATTCACAGAGTCAAGGATAGTTGCTCCGATGATGACGCTACTCAGACTTCGGCTGCTGCGGTAACACGAGCCATGGCTGAGGCTCCAGACTGTGTCACCCCAGTGATCATTGAATTGCTGCAAGATCTGATGTGTAGTCAACTTGTTGTACAAGAACAACATTCTGACCCGACACTTGATGCCGTGCGGAATAAACAAAAGGGTCGAGTGATTAAGTATTCACGGGGAGGTCGAGCCAAGTTCCTTCGTAAACAAGGACGGCTCTACCGTGAGTCACGAACACCCGATGGCGAGGTTCGACTGCAGTTTGTCGTTCCCGCCAAGTACTGCCTAGCAGTGTTACAATGGGGTCATTGTTCAGCCTCAGGAGGTCACATGGGCAAAAGGAAGACCCAGGGCCGTATCCGAGCTGACTTTTTCTGGCCAGGGATGGGACGAGACATAGATAGTTTTGTCCGTTCCTGCAGTGTGTGTCAAAGTAACACCACTAGTCAGGGACATGTCCTTCCTGTGCCGTTTGTAACCACACCTGTAATCTCCGAGTCAGTTGAGAGACAGGGTAGTGGTGAAGTGGGTGCAGACCTGACGTCTCGCCCATTGGCCCCACAGGACACATCATGTCCAGGGCCTGTACATACATATTATGTACCGTAGGTTAAGGGGGAAGTTCGAGAGAGAACTCCACAGAGGCGACTTGAGGCTATGGAAGACCCGAGTTTGCACAAGGATTCTCAGCTCCCCGATACTAATATAAGAACTGTAGGTTAAGGGGGAAGTGAGAACTCCGCAGAGGCGACTTGAGGCTATGGAAGACCCGAGTTTGCACAAGGATTCTCAGCTCCCCGATACTAATATAAGTACTGTAGGTTAAGGGGGAAGTTCGAGAGAGAACTCCGCAGAGGCAACTCGAGGCTATGGAAGACCCGAGTTTGCACAAGGATTCTCAGCTCCCCGATTTTAATATAAGTACTGTAGGTTAAGGGGGAAGTGAGAACTCCACAGAGGCTACTTGAGGCTATGGAAGACCCGTGTTTGCACAAGGATTCTCAGCTCCCCGATACTAATACAAGTACTGTAGGTGAAGGGGGAAGTTCGAGAGAGAACTCCGCAGAGGCGACTTGAGGCTATGGAAGACCCGAGTTTGCACAAGGATTCTCAGCTTCCCGATATTAATATAAGTACTGTAGGTTAAGGCACAGGTTGAGGACATGTGTGCAGTTCGAGGCTATGGAAGACCCGAGTTTGCACAAGGATTCTCAACTTGCTGACAGTAATCGTGTGCTATAATTAATGGCGACCTCGAATGTACAAAGCTTAGGCTGTCACTTGTATTTTTCAGCCAGAGCGTACTTTTTGTAGCATGTACTGATTGCTAGGCAGAGAGAGTAATTGTAACTTAATAAGAATTTTGTCTCATTGACACTTTTGATGCTCCACCTTAATTGGTTTTGCAGGTACAGCAACGGGTGTAGCAGTTTTGCTGTGCGGGCCAGCTGATCGTCTGCCGCATGCTGCCGCCTCTTCTCCTCTGCCTTCGTCATCGCCATATTATTATTTACTGTGTCATTTTACACGTAGGTACAGTTACACTACAACTGTCACACCTACACCTTGTATTACATACACCACGCTACACAACAATTAGTTGTCAGTGTAAATGTAGCGAACTTTCGCTCAATTTGACCTGAGTACAGGATTTTCACCGTCGTCATGGAGTTTTTCCCTGAAGCTTGCTTCTATTAAGGTAAATACGAGGTTTTTTCGCTCACTGGCGACTGCGACTTTCTCCTGTAGCAGGATAGCACACACACCACAGTGTGAATTTTGTGTGACTGAGTTAGGATGTGTACATATATATCTATCTATCTATCTATATACCTAGGCTGCTTCCCATAAGGAAAAAATTTAATTTTGTAGGGGCATAATGTCACGAATCAAATTCGCGACATTTCCCTTTTGTGAA
>NC_136999.1:22342934-22427934 GCF_032717465.1 Coenobita brevimanus | reverse complement strand
GATAATGTAGACTCAACTGTAGACTCGTAGACTCATAAGTTCGTAGGCGTGGTTCGTACGTTCGCGGCCACCAAAATAATGTATCAAACTTTTTATTGATTATATCGTAGTCGTAGCCAAGCTGTAGTGGATAGTGAGTAGATTTGTGGGAGATAACCTTAGTTTACTTGTAATTGATGACAGGAGAAAGATAAAGATTAGTACTTGGATGTGTAGTTTATTTCTTCAAAAGGGGATATCTCAAAATTTACACTAAGTATGTCTCACAAGAGTGTATGGAGGTGAGTGCGTTTTATGCTTGCTAACTTCGCGAGCCTGCCCTTTTTACCCCATCGTGCTTCTCTCTCTAGAGCCTAGACCCCCTTCTCGTTAGCTCTCCAGTTACTCATTCTTTCTCGTACAGTAGAGTTTCTTTCACGTGTACTGAACGGTTGAGTAGAATTTTCTCGATCTGGAGGGACTTTCCTATCAGGCGTCACGAGGTGCTGTCTGTGGCCTATTGTGCTGTGTGTGGCATTCCTGCTGAGAGAGAGTGTGAACGTCACTTCCTCCAGGCCCTAGCCATGACTTTGACTTAACCTCTAGATTACCTATGTATGCTTGCAGCTATTATGTATTGTATTATGATATTTTAGAGTCCTGACACTGCAGGCATATTCCACACACCAAATACTCCATCCACCTTCATATTCCCTACTTTTCCATTCATATCCCCTATCAAAAACACTCTCTCATACTTCTCAACCATTTTAATACACACACATTCACATTTGCCCGGATCTCTATTTCACTGCTCGCACAGTCTTTCGTTGGCACATATACACGCTTATACTCTTACTTTGTCTTACCCACACAATCTTTGAACCAACTGATCCATACTCTCACATACTGTCCTTCCATCTATGCACACAGCAATACATAAACCCACTTTTGCCCTCTCATTCTCACGTACTTCCGCACATACGAGTATACCCATTCCATACGCCCACTCTCTCACACTCCCACCTCTCCAGTTTATGCTTACTTAATTTTATGACATGGAATTGTCAGCTAGGGCCGGATACTCGAAGCCTCATATAACTAACATGAGCAGAAGTCCATATAAACCAATTGTTGTATATAAAGTCAAACCCTGGGGCAACGCCTTAGCCCTTATCGATGAATAAAGACACGGAGTAAAGCTCAAATATATCTATATCTATATATCTATATATATATATATATATATATATATATATATATATATATATATGATTGGTTTGGACTTGTGCAGAGAAGGAATGTAGTGCCAGGAAACGTGACACTTGCACAGGTGAAGAGCGCTGTGAAGCAGATGAAAAATCGGAAAGCAGCTGGGGTTGATGAGGTGTATGCAGAGATGATTATGTGTAGTGGACAGAGTGGAATGAAGTGCTTGTTGGAGATATGTAAGAAAACATGGACGAGTGAAACTGTGCCATTAGCGTGGAAAAAGTCTGTGATTATACCCATGTACCAAAAAAAGGTGAGCAAAGGGAGTGCAAGAATTACCGTAAAACAAGTATATCGGATGTTGTAGGGAAGGTATATCGATAAATTATTATAAAGTAAGAGAGATATCAGAAGGCCTTGTCACAAAGTCGCACGAGCGTATTATAAATTCGTGACATTGTACTTTAATGAGAAAATCACGAAATCTAGTGGAATTCCCACTGGGCATCACTCAGTTCAACCGTCCTTGTATTCACTTTGATCGGGATGGTTTTCAGAACAATTGTCACTGTTTCACAAGTGACCATTCTTATCCACGACATTAGTGCTTTCACTGAGTAATTCATTGTGAACCTATATCGTTCACTTTCTTTCCATTGACTGTTGAAGTTAGGCCACACCCTACTTCCGGCAACATGGCCAGCCCCCTACCTCTTTTTCCCATTTAAATTTAGTCAGCTTTGAGTCGCCTCGAGGGTAGGACCGTTTGTGCCCAGTGTAGAGC
The DNA here is from genome assembly GCF_032717465.1 of Coenobita brevimanus. Classification (NCBI taxonomy): domain Eukaryota; kingdom Metazoa; phylum Arthropoda; class Malacostraca; order Decapoda; family Coenobitidae; genus Coenobita; species Coenobita brevimanus. The sequence continues at coordinate 22,425,959 of NC_136999.1, read as the reverse complement.
AGCACCTCTGTTGTACAGCAGGGTCCTGAATCTCCACCTAGATGGTGAATTGGCGAAGCGGGCTTAGCAAATAGCAGCGTTCTGATGTTCATCACAGGCGCCCAGACTACTCGTTAGGCTCCCCTCCACTGACCAGTATTTCTGTTCGTTTTTCTAGGCTTAAGTGTGTTTAGCTTTTGAATGAGCGAGTGAGTGTATTCTCTTTGTTATTTTGAATTCATTTTTGATATTCATATAACGTAAATTTATTTTATTGTATTCAATAAATTTACAATTTTTTTCCTTGAGCTTAATGTAATTAGATTCGTGTTTTCTTTCTCCACATTAAGCTTATTTTAGTTGCTGCTCCTGGTTTGCACAATCTCTTTACATTATTCATAACTTGTACTTAGGCCAGTTCTTTTGTATCAAGCTTAAATCCGTTGTGCCAGCCAGGAGTTAAGCATCGGCAAGAACCTGTTTATTATTATTAGCATTAGTTATTGATTGTCAGGGGTGGAGTCACTTTATCAAGAGGCTAACAGCACTAACAAACAGCACACGTGAGTAATTAGTCTCTGCTGTGTACTGTTGAGAAAGTTTATAAATTCTCGTCCTTAGAGAATCGGCGAAGTAGGCTGGCATGAAGTAAAACTTACTACTTGATTTTCACAAGTCAATTCCTTGTCTCTATTTTCAAGTAACATCTAGTATTCTTAATTCTTAATTTCACATCCCCCCGTGACAGTCCTACTGAGTGATGAACAGGGTGGCTTTAGGAGCAGCAGAGGATGTGTGGATCAAATTAAAATTTGCAGTAAGGCAGGTAGTGGAGAAGGCTTGTGAGAAGGACTACAAGGTGTTTATGGCATTCATGGATCTAGAATAAGCATACAACAAAGTAGGCAAAGGAGGATTGTGGAAGGTTTTGCGCATGTACGGTGTAGATGGTAACCTGCTAGGGCCCGTCAAGAGTTTTTATGATGGTAGTGAACCATGTGTAAGGGTTAATGGGCATCTAAGTGATTACTTCAAAATCGGTGTCGGCGTGCGACAAGGTTGTGTGATGTCCCCATGGTTGTTCAGTATACTTGCATGAATGGGGTGATGGGAGAAGTAAAAACAAGAGTAATGGAGAGGGGGATGGCATTGGTAATGAATGGTGATAGACTAAATATCCCAAATTTGTTGTATCCTGATGATCCAGTACTACTTACAAATACCGGAGAGAACTTGGTAGACTAGTGCAGAGTTTTGCTGATGTCTGTGAGCATCGTGCCTTGATTGTAATTGTAGAAAAGAGTAAAGTGATGGTTATTGACTGAGAAAGTGACTCCCAGTGCTAAGTTATAATGAATGGAGAGACTGCAATTGGTGGGAGAGCTCAAATACCTTGGTACAGTGATAGAAAAAGATGGGAGAATGTGCAAAAGAAGTGGAAAGTAGAGTGACACAAGGAAGGAAAGTAGCTGATGCAATGAAGGCCTTGATAAGAAACAGATTCTTGAGTGTTGGTACCGCTCGAGGCTTACATGAAGAAGAGTTAGTGTCAACTTTAACACATGGATGTGACACTAAGGAGTGGCATGAAAATGAAGTCAAGAGTGAGAGCAATGGAGATGGGACTGCTGAGAAATGTGTGTGGAGTGCAGAGAGTGGATAGGATACGAAATAATGTGATTCGTGAAGGATGTGGAGTGAGGAAGTCTGTGGATATTAGAATCGAAGAGAGTGTACTGAGATGGTATGGTTATGTGGAAAGAATGGATTAAAACAGAGAGGTGCAAAAGGTATATCTGAGCGAATTTGAAGGAGGGAGGAGGCGAGGTAGGCCAAGGAGAAGGAGGACGGTTATGGTGGGTGAGTCTGAGAAAGAGAGGTTTGGAAGTCGATAAGGCTAGGGGGCTGACAAGAGATCGAGCTGGCTGGATGATTATTGTGAGGAGAAGAGCATGATAAGGGATTTGGCACCCCATTAAAACGTCACAGCTTACGGATTGACTCTGTCGGATACGTTTACATGAAGCTACAGAACGTGGCGAATGTTTTCGGCATACCAGAGAGAGCCAGGATTCTGGGGACTTGAATGATGAGTGAATGGAAGCGTGGCCCATTGGGTTGGACAAATTTGGGCTGTCAGGACATTGCTTCTCCTCATCCTGCCCTAAGGTCGGGAAGATGGTCTGGATGATGATAATAATAATGATTTTATAAATATATATATATATATGGATGGATAGGGTGATGAGAGAAGTAAAAACTAGAGTAATGGAGAGAGGGATGGCGTTGAAAGTCAGTGGTGATGGATGGAATATCTCAAATTCGATGTGTGCTGAAGATGCTGTGCTACTTGCAAATACCGTACAAGAACCTGGTAGACTAGTGAAGAGTTGTGTAAATGTCTTTGAGCGTCGTGCCTTGAGAGTAAATGTAGAAAAGCGAAAAGTGATAGTTATTGAAAGAGAAGATGACCCCCATTGTGATGTTACAGTGAATGGAGAGAGACTGGAACTGGTGAAAGAGTTCAAATACCTGGGTACAATGACAAAAAAGAAGAGGACGATGTACAAAAGAAGTGGAAAGTGGAATGACACACGGAAGGAAAGTAGCCGGTTCTAGGAATTCCTTGATAAGAAACAGAGACTTGAGAGTTGCAGGTGTGCGAGGCTTACATGAAAGAGTGTTAGCGCCAGCTTTAACATACGGATGGAAGACTGTGGTTTTGGCATGAAATGAAAAGCCAAGAGTGAAATCAGTGGAGATGGGATTGGTGAAGAATGTACATGGAGTACAGTGAGCGGATAGGATACAGAATAATGTGATACGTGAACATACGGACAAGGAAGTCTGTGGACACCAAAATCGAAGAGAGTGTACTGACAACATTTGGTCATGTGGAAAGAATGGATGACAATAGTGTGGTGAAAAAGGTATATCTGAACGAATGTGATGGAGGGTGGAGGCGAGGCAGGCCAAAAAGGTGGAGGGATATGGTGGATGAATGTGTGGGGAAAATAGGATTGGAAGTTGGTGAGGCTAATGGACTGACAAGAGACCGAGCTGGCTGGATGAAGTGCATGACCAGGGTTTGGCACCCCTTTTTAACGTGACAGCGTTCGGATTGGCTCTATCAGATAGGTATATGTGAAGCTACAGAACGTGGTGATTTTTTTTTTTTTTTTTTTTTTTCCTATCTGATGGAGGGCTTGAATGAGGAGTGAATCGAAGCATGGCCCATTGAACTGGGCAAACTTTGGCTGTCTGGACGTTGCCTCTCCTCACCTAGGGTGGGTAAGGAGGTCCGGTTGATGATGATGATGATGATGAAACATATATATTATAATGATACATATACATTACCTTCAATGCTACTAATATTCCCCTCCCAGAAACTATTGAAATTTTCGATGTTTCACTTAACAATGCCCTCAGCTGGACCTCTCATGTCAGATCATTTGTTAAAAGCGCCTCAGAGAAACTTGGATTATTGTACTGACGATCAGTTAGCTATAATTTATATGACTCATGTGCGCTCTCAGCTGGAATATTACTCACCTTTGTGGAATGGATGTGGAGAGGTTGCACTAAAACAAGACAAAATTAAGAACAAAGCTGTTGGAATTATTAATAACCCTGCTATTATAAATAAAGTACACCCCTTACAAAGTAAGAAGGAATGTTGCCTCCCTTGCATTATTTTAGATACTTTTATGGCAAATGCTCAGACGAAGTTGCGACCATTGTGCCACCTCTCCATGCCGTCCCTCGTGCTTCACGGGCATCTGGTAGCGCTCATGACTGGAATGTCACACAGCCATATTGCAGATTTTCCGCCTATCATAATTCTTTTATTCCCCGAACTGCCACTCTCTGGAACTCGCTTTCCCAGAGTTGTTTCCCCTCAAACTTCAACCTACAGCTGTTCAAGTCCTGTTGTTACAGATTTATATGAATGGAGGACACCAATAATCTGGTGTATGGATTATTTTTATTTATTTATTTGTTTTTCATTTCTCTGTTCTGTTTAGATAGATAGATATAGATATATATGCATGTATACTGTATACACCCCTCTCTCTCTCTCTCTCTCTCTCTCTCTCTCTCTCTTTATATATATATATATATATATATATATATATATATATATATATATATATATATATATATCTATATTAGGGTGGCAAGTCAGGTGAAGAGGGATAATCGGGATATTATAGGTGAGCAGTGTGTGTCGAATGATGAAGGAAGGGTAGTGGTGAACAGTGAGGATATTAAAGATGCATGGAGAGAGCATTATAACCGGTTGGTGAATGAGGAGTTTGACTGGGACAGGGAAGGTTTAGAGCCAGCAGATCCAGTGTCTGGCCCTTGGCCTTTGATTAATACTGCTACTGTGAGTGAGGCAATAGTCAGGATGAGGGTGGGGAAGGCAGCAGGTGTGTCTGGGTTGACTGCCGAAATGTTGAAGGCCTCAGGCGATATAGGGGTGAGTTTAGTCACTGACCTGATAAATAGGATTATTTATGAGTGTGTTGTCCCAGATGATTGGCTGAAGAGTGTAATTGTAAATGTGTATAAAGGGAAGGGTGATGCTCTGGAAAGAGGAAATTATAGAGGTATAAAGCTTTTAGATCAGATAATGAAGGTAATGGAGAGAGTTTTAGAAGGTATGATTAGAGAAAGAGTGAATATTGATGAGATGCAGTTTGGATTTATGCCAGGTAGGGGGACCACTGATGCCATATTCATTGTTCGACAGCTTCAGGAGAAATATGTTGGTAGGAGAAGGGATCTTTATTTTGTTTTTGTTGATATGGAAAAGGCCTTTGACAGAGTCCCCAGAGAGGTGGTGAAGTGGGCAATGAGAAAGCTTGGCTTGGAGGAGTGGCTGGTTAGGGTGGTTATGGCCATGTATGTGGGTGCTCAAACCCAGGTGAGAGTGAATGGAGATTTGAGTGATGAGTTTTCCGTGAATGTTGGTGTGCATCAGGGGTCAGTCTTGAGTCCCATGTTGTTTATCATGGTACTTGAAGCCCTTTCACGTGACTTTAGAAACGGACTCCAGTGGGAGTTGTTGTATGCTGATGATTTGATGTTGATTGCAGAGAACGAAAGGGAGGCGGAGGAAAGGTTTAGGAAGTGGAGAGATGGTATGGGGAAAAAGGGTTTAAGGGTAAATGCAGATAAAACAAAAGTGATGATATCTAGGGTTGGTGGCGGTACTGTCAAAAACGAGGGAGAGTGGCCATGTGCAGTTTGCCACAAGGGCGTAGGAACTAATTCCATCTTGTGCGGTGTGTGTGATAAATGGGTGCATAAGAGATGTAGTGGTATCAAAGTTAGACTGCGAGATAATGCTGATTTTATATGTATGGCGTGTCGGGGTGAGCAGGTGGAGATTGTCAGACGTGAAAGGATTGAACTTGCTGGTGAATCTCTTGAGTGTGTGGAAGAGTTTTGTTATTTAGGAGACATGTTGTGTGCTGGAGGTGGGGCTGGAGCTAGCTCTGTGGCTAGGGTGAGAAGTGGTTGGAGGAAGTTCAGGGAGCTCTTGCCTCTCCTGACATTGAGAGGGCTCTCCCTACGTCTTAAGGGGTCTTTGTATGCAGCATGTGTTAGCAGTGTAATGCTGTATGGTAGTGAGACCTGGGCAGTGAAGGAGGAAGATATTCGCCGGCTCAGACGTACCGAAATGACAATGATTAGGTGGATGTACAGTGCGTCCCTGCATCCGAGGCCTGGAGGGGCTGGGTTTACGATGGAAGAGTCGAGATGTAGGATGGGACTGGAGTGTATTGGTGTTGTGATGAGGAGAGGTAGATTGAGGTGGTTTGGACATGTGGAGAGGATGGGGGATGATAAATTGTTGAGGAGGGTGGGAAGTGTTAATATTGGGGGTGGGGTTATGAGGGGTAGACCGAGAAAGACATGGGACAAGGTCATTAAGTGTGACCTTAGGGTTAAGGGACTGAACAGGGAGGCTGCAATGGATCGTGCAGCATGGAGAGCCGCCATTAGGTGACCAAGGCCGACACATGCAAGCATGTTGGAGCCTTTAAAAACGAAACCGAAACGAAACCGATATATATATATATATATATATATATATATATATATATATATATATATATATATATATATATATATATATATATATATCATCTCATCTCATCAGCCGTTTGAGTGTCCATTGCAGGAACGGCCTATCCCAACTGAAACGGGGACGATACAGCCAATGTATCTCTACCAAGTGGCTTAGGCTGTCTGGTAGAGATTGTATGTAGGGTGGGAAGTGCTTGTAAGTGTTTTTTTTTTTTATATATATATAAAAATAACAGAACGAAGGAAGGAAAAACAATTGAGGAAAAAAAAAAACAATCCATACACCAGATTACTGGCGTTCTCCGTTCATAAAATATCTGTAACAGTTAGACTTGAACAGCTGTGGGTTGAAATTTGGAGGGAAACAACTCTGGGGAAGCGAATCCCATAGAGATGCAGTTCAGGGAATGAAAGAATTCTGATAGGCAGAAATTCTGCAATATGGCTGAGTGACATGCCGGTCATGAGCGCTACCAGATGCCCGTGTAGCACGAGGGAAGGCATGGAGAGGTGGCACCTTGGACGCAACTTCGTCTGAGCATTTGCCAAAAATATATCTGTAAAATAATGCAAGGGAGGCAACATTCCTTCTTACTTGCGGGGGAGGTAGTTTATATGTAATGACAGGGTTGTTAATGATTCTAACAGCTTTGTTCTGAATTTTGTCTAGTTGTCTTAATGCAACCTCTCCACAACCATTCCACAGGGGTGAGTAATATTCAAGCTGAGAGCGCACATGACTCTTACAAATTATAGCTAAGTGCTCATCGGCGAAGAAGTTACAGACTCTGTACAATAATCCAAGTTTCTTTGAGGCGGTTTTAGCAAGTGATCTGACATGAGAAGTCCAGCTGAGGGCACTGTTAAGTGAGACGCCAAGAATTTCAATACTTTTGGAGCTGGGAATATTAATAGCACTGAAGGTAATGTACGAATCTGGCAATATCTGTCTATTAGTAAACTGTATATATTTAGTTTTACCAGCATTAAAAGAGACAAGGTTGTTTCGTCCCCATTCACTGATCGTAGATAGATCTTGATTTATGGAGATAACTGTACTGAGTTGAAAGGTAGAGATATTAGACTTTGTAAATGGGTATCTGAGTGTGATTGACCTATGTAGTGTTGAGTCATCTGCATATGAGTGAATGGGATTGTGGGTGACAGATAAGAGATCATTAATATGAACCAGAAATAGGGTTGGCGCCAGAACTGATCCTTGCGGCATGCCGGCGTTAATTGAGTGGAAATTGAAATATAAATCATCTACTCTTACTCTTATTTTCCTGTCACTAAGATATGAAGAAATCAAAGTAACAAAAGATGTTAGTCCATAGCAAGGGAGTTTGGACAGCAGGGAACGGTGCCATACTCTGTCGAAAGCTTTAGAGATATCAAGAGCTACTGCATGAGTTTCTCCAAAAAGATCAATTGATTGATGGATGGTATGAGTTAAGAGACTGAGTATGTCAATGGTGGATCTTTCGTGGCGAAAACCATATTGTCTATCACTAATTAAGTTGTTGGATTCAAGATGTTTAACAATGTGCTTATTAATTAAAGTTTCAAATACCTTACCAAGAGAAGATGTGACAGCTATTTTTCTGTAATCAGAGGGGTCAGACGAACTTCCTTTCTTCGGAATTGGCTTCTTTCCATGAATTTTGGCATAAAGAAGTACGTATGCATAGTCTGAATAATTTAGCTAGGTCAGAGGCAAGTTCAGGGGAACACTTTTTCAAAACAATTGGCGGAATTCCATCTGGGCCTGGAGCTTTGTTGGTAGGCAAATTGTCTAGGATGGATTTTACGTATCTTGTCTGTATTTTAAGGGGCAATTTCGGGAGAATCAAGTTCCAGTACTGGGACATTCTGGCTGGTATCGTCTATGGTAGAGTTTCTGGCAAAGGTACTGGCAAAGATATCTGCTTTCCCACGCGATTCATTTGTAATGTTGCCATCTGAAGATTTTAGTGGGGGAATGGAAGATGACTTGTTAAAGTTATTATTGAAAGAATTAAGAGTTGACCAGAATCTTCTATTGTCATTAGGGTTGTTAAGTAGTTTTGATGCTTGTTTTTGAAGAAAGTTTGATTTAGATAGATTTAATACAGCTTTTGCATGATTTCTAGCAATTTTAAATTGGGAGAGTGATTCAGATGTTTTTTATTTTAAGTAAGAGTTATATGCTAATGACTTTTGGGCTGTTGCTCTGGCACAGTTGCCATCAAACCATTTTGGAGAGTTCGATCTTTTAGGGAACTGTTGACTTGGTATGAATAAATCCATACCAGCTAGTATTAAGTCACAAATTTGGGACTGGGTAGAACTGGGATCACTAGAGAAGAAAGACTGCCATGGAATGTCAGCAAGATAATTTCTAAATCCATCCCAATCTGCCCTATCAAAGTGCCACCGGGTCACCCTGACAGGTTCAGAACGGGGAGGTGTGGAAGGGTTAACTATTGAGGCTTTGATGAGATTGTGGTCAGAGGATCCAAGTGGTGACAGGACCTCTATCCTGTATTGATCTGGATTGTTTGTCAAGAATAAATCCAAGAGATGTGCATTATGGTCAGGATTATCAGGTGTTCTGGTTGGTTGCTTTACCAACTGGGTGAGATTAAATGATTCCGCAAACAGCTCGCACTCTAGACCAGCGTCGTCAGTCCAGGCAGAATCCAATAACCATTCATCATTATGTATGTTAAAATCACCCAAAATGGTAATTTCGGTGCCAAGGGCAAGGTTAAGGTTACTCAACTGAGTGGATATGGAATCAAATACACTGGGTTCCGAAGAAGCACTGGGGGAACGATAAACTACACAAATATATTTGGTAATGTTTTGACAATTTAGTTTATATAATGAGTAATCAAAACAGGATGAAGTTTAAAATAGTGTCAACTGCATATTGGGATTTGATATAAGAACACGTGCTGCCCTTGTTACGGAAGTTGTAGTGTTGGAGTGGCTTTGGATGTGTGTGTAGTCTGTGAACCAAGTGTAATCGGCCCGAGCAAGCCGACTGGGTGCAAGCATACTTTATAGTATGCGACACTGGTTCAACCACAGCACTTCTGATGTCCGCCGATGCAGTACATGTCCAGAAGAACGCTCCCAAAATTTATTACCCTGGCGTATATATATAATCTATGTATGTATCTCTCTCTCTCTCTCTCTCTCTCTCTTTATATATATAATATATATATATATATATATATATATATATATATATATATATATTGTTACATAGCCCATGATTTCATCATCCTTTGTGTAATTTTAACGCACAGTATGCTGCATGTTTGATCACGAGCGTGTTCTGCCTCAGTTCCCCCCTTCTACCGTTATAGTAGAGTAAGTCGTCATTTCTGGAGTTCAGAGCAGGATTGTCAACTCTTTGTCCCCATGGCTTCATTTGCGCATCCTTCTTACAAGTTGTATCAAGCTCTGCCGGCCCCTATATAATGAGCTCAGTCTCTGCATCATTGCCACTTAGATCTCCTCCTCATTTTGTTCACATCTCTGTCCTCCCCTGTACAGTTATCATTATTGTGAGTGCTCAAGAAATCTCCAAACATCTAGCAGCTGTGTGTAATTTGAGTATAACTGTTGTATTTTTTCTTGTACTGTGTAGCATGAGGTTGGTTCTTGGGCCTAGTGAGGTTTTTGATTACTGTTGGGTTTTATGTCAGTCATTTTTTATAATAGTTTGTATCTGTAATAATTTATCTTCCATTAACTGAGCATTACCCGGTGTATTTTCATTTTATCAGGGCTGACTTAGATAAATTTACTCTTGCTAATTTCGTGTTAATAGAGGCTATTGCAGTTAACCATATATTTAACCTGTTTATTTGCCATTACATTATCCTTATGAGTCCTGAATGTTTTGTTGTTAGTTTGAGCATTAAACTTTAACTTGTAATTTTATCTAACTCTTTTGTTTTGAACCTGGAACTTTACGGGACAGTAGTGACTCTTAGTATTCTCACTTAAAGTGTACGTTATCTTTCTCTGTTCCGTAACATAAATTTGGCGACCTCTCATCAGGATATTCAGGATATTATCATAAGGATATTGCTTGATATTTTGTGACTGTTACTTATTCATGATGTTTACTATTACTACACTTGATGAAGCCAAAGATTTTTTGTCAAATGTGCAAACAGTGTGTGATGTAGAAAACAGAACAAAGAATGAACTTAAGCTTGTTGCTCAACAATTGGGAATTGCAGTTCACTCTCATCATTCTAAAGATTAAATTGTTTGCATGATTAATAAAAGCTTGTTTAATGTAACTCCTCCAAATGAGCAAATGCAGATTGAATTAGCTAAGTTACAGCTAGCCCTGCAGGAGGCTCGTGTTAAGGAGGCTGAATTTCAAGCACGTGCTAAGGAGGCTGAGTCTCAGGCTAAGGAGGCGGAGTCTCAGGCTCGTATTCAGGAGGCTGAATTTCAAGCAAATGCTAAGGAGGCTGAATCTCAGGCTCGGATTCAGGAGGCACAGATACAGGCTCAGGCACAAATTGAACTAGCTAGGATTCAGGCAGACCATGAGTATCGCATGAAACAAGGTGGAACTGGATCATCTAGCTCTGATGATTTTGATGTGGCTAAAAATGTTAAACTTGTCCCTCCTTTTAATGAATCTGATTTAACAAAGTATTTTCAGTTGTTTGAGAGGGTAGCTACAGGTTTTAATTGGCCTAAAAAGTATTGGCCAGTACTCCTTCAAACTGTTCTCACCGGTAAAGCTCAAGTAACTTAAGCATCTTTGCCTCAGGATCAATCTGATAATTATGATGTAGTTAAGAGCTTGATTCTTAAGGCCTATGAGCTTGTTCCTGAAGCCTATAGAGTAAAATTTAGGACAACTTATAAGCAAGATAAGCAATCCCATGTTGAGTATGCAAAAATCAAAGAAGATCTGTTAGAGCAGTGGTTAAATTCTAAGAATGTGGATTCTGATTTTGGTAAATTTAAGCAGATGATTTTGCTGGAGGACTTCAAGAGGTGTATTTATAAAGATGTAAGCCTATATCTTGATGAGAAAAGAATAGATAATTTGTCTGATGCTGCAGTTTTAGCTGATGAATATGTTCTCACTCACAAGAGATATTCTAAAGAAAAAGGGAAAGCTGAGAGTAAGTACGTTGCCTCTACTCAGAGTACAGGTAACAGGAAAGAGAATAAAGATGATGTTTCTCAGGAAGTAAATACCAGCTTCACCTCTAGATTTCAGAAAAGTAAATGTACTTATTGTAGTAAGCTTGGTCATACTACGGAGAGATGTTTCAGGAGACAGCGTGATGTGAACAAAAAGGAGTCTTTAAATATTCAGTCAATTGGTCTAGTGTCCACTCTTGAGAGTTCCCAGAATTCTTTAACTGAGTTAACTGAACCTGCTTTGAGGGGTAACTTAAATTCTAATGATGGAGCTCCTCTTTTTAGCAGTAATGTGGGTGACACTCTCAAGAGATCATGTGCTAATTTCCTGTCTGATGGTTTTGTCAGTCCTCTGGACAGTAATGACAGGAAATCAGTTCAAATATATCGTGATACAGGTGCTTGCAAATCCATTATGCTAACCAGTGTTCTAGGCTCTAATGTTAATTCCTCTGATGAAACTGTAATCTTACAAGGTGTAGGGAATAATTACTTCTCTGTCCCTCTGTGCAGAGTGAATTTAGAGTCTGGTTTTGTTAATGGTTCTGTTATGGTTGGGTTGGTTGAGACACTCCCAATGTCAGGTGTAACTTTCTTACTTGGAAATGATATTGGTGGAAGTCAAGTGTGTCCAGCTCCTCAGTTGTCTAGTGAGCCAGTGGCTGCGGCCCAGGATTGTGATGTCTCTGATGTGTTCCCTGCATGTGCTGTCACTAGGGCTAAGTCTAAAGTTACTGGTGATTTAGAGGATAATGATGATGATGATGTTATCCTAGCTGACACTTTTCTTGCTAATTTGGACCACTCACCAGATGAGGCAGTGCCCCGTAGTGTTGATAATTTGTCTCGTCAAGAGTTGGTTGAGTTGCAGGTTGCTGACCCTGAGTTGAAAGGTCTAGCTAACTCTGCTTACAGTGAAGAAGAGTCAGCCGGTGCTTCTACTTGTTATTATGTAAAGTCAGGAGTACTTATGAGTAAGTGGAGACCCCCAACAGCATCAGCCGACTGTGAATGGGAGGTTGTACATCAAGTTGTCATCCCTCGTGTTTGTAGGCAGGATATCATTAGAGTGGCTCATGATTCCAGTTTGGCAGGACACCTTGGAGTGAGGAAGACTGTGGCACGCATTTTGAAACACTTCTACTGGCCAGGTATCTTCAGGGATGTTTCCTGGTATTGTAAGTCTTGTCACACCTGTCAAGTTGTGGGGAAGTGTAATCAGACCGAAAAGGTTGCACCTCTAGTTCCCATTCCTCCTTTTGAGGCGCCTTTCACCCGTGTGTTGGTGGATATTGTGGGCCCTCTTCCTAAGACTTCTTCAGGATTTTCTTATGTGTTGACCATGATTGATATGGCTACTCGTTATCCTGAAGCCATTCCACTTAGAAACATCTCAGCAAAGAACGTGGTTAAGGAAATGCTAGGGTTCTTCACAAAGTTTGGTCTGCCCAAGGAGGTACAGTCCGACCGGGGAAGTAATTTCATGTCAAACGTTTTCAAGCAGTCTCTGAAAGAGTTGGGCATCACCCAGATCACGTCTTCAGCTTACCATCCCCAGACCCAAGGAGCGTTGGAGAGATATCATCAAACACTCAAATCGATGCTCAAGAAATACTGTTTGGAACATCAGAAAGACTGGGATAAAGGTCTTCCATTCGTTGTGTTTGCCGCAAGAGAATCTCCAAATGAATCACTGGGCTTCTCACCTTTTGAACTACTGTTTGGCCATGAAGTAAGAGGACCCCTTAAGTTACTCAAGGAATGCTGGCTGTCGGAGGAAGATGACGTCAACCTGCTGGAGTATGTGATGAAGTTCAAAGAACGGCTGTCCACTGGTTTACAGCTGGCGAGAGAAAATTTAGGAGCTGCTCAGGAGAAGATGAAGACTTGGTATGATAAGAAGTCCAGGTTACGCCACTTTCAGCCAGGAGATCGGGTTTTGATTCTGCTACCAGTTCATGGGCAACCTCTTCAAGCCAAGTTTAGTGGTCCTTATTTCGTGGAGAAGAAACTCAGTGATGTCAACTATGTCATCGCCACACCAGATCGTAGAAAGAACAAGCAACTATGTCACATCAACATGCTAAAGTTATATCACAGGCGGGACGAAAATAATCCAGTCTGCACTGTAGCTGTTCCACCCAAGTCTGCAAGTGAAGCTCTCCCATGCAGTATGAGCCTGAGTGATAGTTTGGGGAAGAATCCTGATATCATGAATGATCTCCAGACTAAGCTTTCTCATCTACCACCCAAGGAAAGGCAGGAGTTTTCGGCATTACTGCAGGAGTACCCGCAAGTGTTCCGTGCTACTCCAGGAAGAACCACTGTGTTGATGCATGCTGTCGATGTTGGAGACGCAAAGCCAATTAAATTGCCTCCTTACTGTGTGAACCCAGTGAAAGTTCCTCTCATCCAGAAGGAGCTTGGCTACCTGTTAGACCACAAGATGATTGAGCCCTGTCAGAGCGAGTGGAGTTCTCCTGTCACTCTAGTCCCTAAGCCAGGTGGGTCACAGCAGCTTTGCATCGACTACAGACATGTTAATCAGATAACTAAAACAGACACTTAACCTCTCCCTCGTGTGGAAGATTGCATAGACAAGATCGGAAAGGCTAGGTACATAAGTAAGTTTGATTTGTTAAAGGGATACTGGCAAGTACCTATGAATGAACGTGCTAGGGAGATCTCATGGTTTGTAACACTAGGAAAGAAAATGTTATTGCAGATTGCTTATCTAGACTTTAGACAGATTGTTTTAGAGTAATAAGAAATTTCCTTTGTAAATTTCTTTTTCTTTGTGGGGAGGTGTTACATAGCCCATGATTTCATCATCCTTTGTGTAATTTTAACGCACAGTATGCTGCATGTTTGATCACGAGCGTGTTCTGCCTCAGTTCCCCCCTTCTACCGTTATAGTAGAGTAAGTCGTCATTTCTGGAGTTCAGAGCAGGATTGTCAACTCTTTGTCCCCATGGCTTCATTTGCGCGTCCTTCTTACAAGTTGTATCAAGCTCTGCCGGCCCCTATATAATGAGCTGTCTCTGCATCATTGCCACTTAGATCTGCTCCTCATTTTGTTCACATCTCTGTCCTCCCCTGTACAGTGATTATTATTGTGAGTGCTCAAGAAATCTCCAAACATCTAGCAGCTGTGTGTAATTTGAGTATAAGTGTTGTATTTTTTCTTGTACTGTGTAGCATGAGGTTGGTTCTTGGGCCTAGTGAGGTTTTTGATTACTGTTGGGTTTTATGTCAGTCATTTTTGATAATAGTTTGTATCTGTAATAATTTATCTTGCATTAACTGAGCATTACCCGGTGTATTTTCATTTTATCAGGGCTGACTTAGATAAATTTACTCTTGCTAATTTCGTGTTAATAGAGGCTATTGCAGTTAACCATATATTTAACCTGTTTATTTGCCATTACATTATCCTTATGAGTCCTGAATGTTTTGTTGTTAGTTTGAGCATTAAACTTTAACTTGTAATTTTATCTAACTCTTTTGTTTTGAACCTGGAACTTTACGGGACAGTAGTGACTCTTAGTATTCTCACTTAAAGTGTACGTTATCGTTCTCTGTTCCGTAACAATATATATATATATATATATATATATATATATATATATATATATATATATATATATATATATGATCCCATCAATAATGCATCCATCTTCTTTTTTTTCCTACTTTTCAACAAGTTGAAACATCTTCATCGCTTAAGTTTCCCAGGCTTAATGGGAATCTCCCGAAATACATTCATTAAAAGGCAGTATTGGCTGAGAAGGCTGTTATAGATTTCTCCCTCCTCATCATCAAACATTCCTGCCTTTACCAGGTTAATGGAAACCCCATATTGCTGGACCTCTTTTCCAGTAATTTGTTCGTCAGTAAGACAGCCACCACGCTTGCCTTGGTATTAATGTGAATGAGATGCAGCTGCACCCAGCCATTCCTCTTCCCTTCGACATGTTTACGGCCCCTCTGCTGTAATGCCTCCTCGCCACTACTGCACCATCCCCCCCTTCCCGTCACACGCACACACACACACACACACACACACACACACACACACACACACACACACACACACACACACATACACACACACACACACACACACACACACACACACACAGAATTACTTCCTCTCCTTTATTCACTGGAATTCAAACTGGCGATATTATAATCATTTACTCAGTACTATGATCATGTAGTCACGCCCTCCACAAAAGCATGGCTTCTTAACCTAAAACCGACACATACATTTCTTTTTCCATGATCACTAAGTACCCAGTTCAATAATAAAATTCAGGTGCTGGAGAGTATGAAAATCAATTGATTTTAAAAAGTAGTGGGTACTGTTAATCCTGTAAGAGATGTGAGAAGATCTTTAATTGGGGGGGGGGGGACATAATGAAGATTTTGTAATACATTTAACGTTGTGAGGCAGAAGAACAGTTGTAAGAGCCAGCCCGAAACGTGCATTATTTCCGAGAGAGAGAGAGAGAGAGAGAGAGAGGAAAAAAAAAGAACACGGCTGTTGGTGAGGGTCATAGTGAAAGGAGGGAGTACTGTGTGAGAGTCATACGAAGAAAGCAGTGTTTAAAGGTACCAAGTGAAAATGTACCTGAGTACAGACAAAGCCCTGGAAGCAAAAGGAAGAGCATGTATTTTAATTTAGAGTAATTTGTAGCCGTTCACACAGTGAAGATGAAATGCGTGAATATACAATAAGGTGAGTTAGAAGACCGAGGGTGGAAACACTGTAAACCAGAGAACGAAATTAAACCTTGACAGCACTGTCATGAAAGTAAATTCGAGCTTGAATTTAGAGTCATAAAATGTAGATCACTGGACGAAAGAACAAACGAACAGTATTAATGGAGGTATTCACTACGAAGAGTCTCGAAAGTAAACAAATCGCCTCCCAGAATCCTTATCCCGTAAAGGGTGTTAACAAACACATCGCCTCCATGTCGCTCTGTTCTCTGCTATTTGGCTTCCCTCCCGTCTACTCACACCCTCTTCTCTCATATCTCTTCTCTCCCTCCCTCATCTTATCCTTGTTCTCTCGCGCTCCTTAATTCACATACCGGTACATCTTTCAAGTCAGTCTCTCATTCTCCTTACTCTCCACGCGGCAAAACCATCTCAGAGTATTTCTCTTAACTCCTTAAATCACATCCACATCAATATCTCAATGCACCATTACGTCCTCATTTGTCCATCTGTCTCTCCATGTAACTTCACTCTCTCCTTTCAGATAACTCTGCTTTCACTCTTGGCTTGTGTCCTTCCAACACGATCCAACCTTCACTTCCTTATGTTAGAGTGGGATCACATTACTGTCATGGAGCGACCTTTTTACTTTGTGCTCACTTTCCTGTTCTTTTTCACTGCTCTCAGTGAACCAGCAACGTTTCTTCTCTGGTGTACTCTTTCAAGTACTTCATCCTTTAAAATTTCATCCTTACTCATCACACTACTAAGTACATCATTGCACTCACATTTTCCATTTCCTCACCACGTAATCCTTACTGACGTGGTGATCGTACATGGGTTGGCAACAATAATAATATATTAAATACAATGTACTTAAGATGCTAAGCATACTTTGAGAACTATCTTTGAATAGTTAGTAGCTGGAGAGATATAAAAAAAAATGTTTCAGAGCGTAATTCATTCATTATTTTGTATTACTCAAACACAGTTACAATTGTTCTATGCCTGCCCAAGGTGAGTCTGAACCGAAACCGGATTAGCTAGTTAGCTGGCATGGTGTAAAATGATTTTCCTCCAAAATATGTGTAATTGGCCATTCATACCTCGTGAGCAATGGACGTTTGCATGCATCTGACAGATAAATCAGCAGGCATCTGATTTTTTTCAACAATGGTTCAGAAGGGCTCTTAGTTGATGATACACTGCAATAAGCTGAGGCCATAATGAAGCAATTTTAGTTCAGAAGGATGCTGACTTATGATCACCATTTCCATAATGATGGCGAATTGCGAGTATTCATTTTCTTTTATTTTTAGCACTCTAAGTGGCGGCCAGATACAACGTTTGTCCCTAACTGTGTAAGTTACTTGTTTGCATTCTTACTCACTGAATTGTTGTACTCTTTTTGAACGATAAGATCCAAACCTTTTGGAGAAGGGTAGGTTACTAGGAAAGCGGTGCTTTCCACTATAGTAGACCTTCATCCGGACAGGGCTTTAACCAGGGAGTGGTCTCCAGGCGCTGCTACCACCATATAATATATATCTCTTTAGAATACTTTAGGTGTGGGTGAGAATACTTTGCCTTGTTTTTCCTGCGTACCTAAGAGGCTCTGACATACATATTTTTTATCATCAACTGCTTTATCTTCAACAGTCATGTCACCCACCCCAGCCCCCTTCCCTTCCCCCCATTACACCATTTTTGGTCCTACAGCTTGGGTCTCCTCCCAGCTGAGTCATGATGCTCTTGTGTTCTTAGCTGTGGTAGTCTCTGTCTTGCGAAAAAGGCCCGGGCAAACATCTCATTGCTATTACGTTAGTGCAAAAGTTTCTTATTTTTCAGTGATATTATTTAATTGCTCCTGGTACCGTTTCTAGTAATTAGTTCAAGACAGTGATGTAAATGAAAGAAACAACGCCACGGCCATTTTGTGAATTGTTCACGGGTTATAAAACAAACACGATCAATATTGCCACTAAAGATTGAGAATGACGCAAACAAGAGTTGCGCTCCTCTTTAACATCATATCTTTCACTGCAACGTGGAACAAAATTCGGTGACAGATAAGAGTTGCTGACGTACCGTAAACTGCTGCTGGAAACAACTCTGACAAAAATTTACGTCACAAGATAATCATCTTTACCACATAGCGTATGCAAAGTGCTGGGCGAGGATTACGTGTGACTTGCCAAACACTAAATGGGTAGAGAGGTTGTTTGATAATATAACTTTTCCTGCCTAGCTTTCCAGGAAGTTTTTCATATACAAACACAGCATGTAAGAACGAAACTCCCACTAATCGGATCCGTACACTAATGGTTATTAAAAGCTCTGGAGAATAAAATCTAGCCAGTCCATTGATCCTCAGTAAGGTGAGGTATGATAATTTATTGACTAGGCTGTTAATGTGCTTCTCTCACCGTATAAGTGTGGAGGTGTTTGGGTCTTCATGCAGCCCAAATTAACGACTTGGGCTGAGATTCACAAAAGTACTTATGATAATTTTGTTCTCACGACCAAAATGTCTTTTACCATGCAAAACAAGAGCCAAGGGATGACTGAACATTATTCTTCTATATCCCTTGCAGTAATTAGTTTTTGTTTTTTGCGTTAAATTTGTTGAAAGTTTGTGTCTGAATCAACGTGTCTATGGCTTTGCTGTTCAGAAACGTATAAACTAGCTTTGGTTTAACATTTTTAAAACACAAGACGAGTTGTTCTAAAATACTCCTGTGCTTCCCTTTTAAGCATCTAAATAATGATTTTCATTATGCCTTATTTTAGAGCTAATTAATGTGGCAACAGTCTTGATTAATAACTGTTCACAACTGCCATAAATAGTATAACGTATGGTTCATATCGTCCACGTCTAATTTTTTCGAAACAATGGGCATTAGTTTTACTTTGATGACTGTGCAACGGACAGGAGTAAATCTATGGCTGTTGTAATTTATTGGTAGATAAAACATGAAATACGTATAAAATTCTTGCTTGCGCAAAGGAAGAGCACATAGTCGTACTCGTCATTTGCACTGCAACAGTGAAATCAGACCACCGTCCTGGTTGAGGACAGGTTCGACTGTCGTGGGTTCGCATTAGCTTTGTGAATTTTTCTGGCGTTCAGCTATACCAAATATTCTTAATTCAGTGTCACCACGTCAATATATACTGTCACCATACTTCACTGTTAACGTCCAAAGAATTACACTTCAGTCGACAAACAAGGAAGTATTGCATTTGCAGCAATTTTTGCTTCCTCCAGAGACTAATGCATTTTGCCGCTATCTGAAAACCTGATTGTTTTGTCAGGATCAGCATGAGTCTGACAACAGTTTTGAGGATGAGGACGATTCTGGTAGATGCTTTGAGGATGAAGACGATTCTGGTACATGCTGTGAGGACGAGGACGATTCTGGTAGATGCTGTGAGGATGAAGACGATTTAGGTAGATGCTGTGAGGATGAGGACGATTCTGGTAGATGCTGTGAGGATGAGGTGCTGTGCGGGTGAGGATGGGTCTGGAAGCTGCTGGAAATGCATATAGGTTGTGATGATATATTTTATCTACCGTCTTACTAGTGAGTCAGCAATATGAACTGATGGCCGGAATGACAGAAATTTGCCTTTTGAACAACGGTCTTTGAGGTGGCAGAAGGTTGTCCGAATATGTAAAGCCACCACTGACATACCCTGGTCATGTACTATAAATGTTCTGGATAACGATAGCTTAACTTCGGACTCCCACACCGATCTGTGGGTTTTATGGTGTTGGATGTGTTTTTACTTCATTTAACTGGCACATGGTGAAATGACTGAGCCTATGGGTGAAGGTTATGTAAAGCGACTGAAAGTCTATTACAGTATATGGCTGAACCATCATGACAGTGAGATGATACACACGGTAAATGTCTGGCACAGCTGGCGTTTCTATTAACTTTAAAGAATGGGAGGCGATTCACAGGCAGGCGACTCACAGGGAAGCGACGCAGTACAGAGTTGTAACAAAAAAAAAATCGATAGCCAACCAGAACTTGTAAACCCTCTGAGAAGAGTCACGAACTGAAACATTTTCACACAGAAAAACTTGCTGTAATTAAAGTTATTTTTCGAGGAGTAACCAACTTCAAAAGTGATAACTTGCAAATACTATTGAAATCGATAGATGTTAGCGGCGTCGATTAAGTCAAAGCTGAATATTAATACTAAGACACTGTGAGGTAGAGATCCTCAGTATCTTCGCCAAGTATTATACTTTTTTTTTTTAATCTCCATCTTGGCCAAGATTTTCGTCCTACTTCAGATTCTTTAATGTAGCACTGTGACTGAAAGAGACACTGCTACCGCTCTACTTACATTCCACAACACTTCTTTGTGACCAGGGCTATAATCTGGTGTCAATCTATTCCTACAATTCAGCACCCAGGATGGAGACATGGTAATTTCAGTCCAAGTTAGACTAAAAAGAGTATATGTCCTCCATTTCTCGACGGGAATTACTTTGGAAAATTTTCTCTATCTCCCTTTACAAAACTTGTTTGCAAGAGATTGGTTATGATAAGACAGTTCCATACATTATTATTATTTTTTTTTAACCTATCCACAGCTGTTCACAGTGTACATGTATTTTAAGTCCCTGTGTGGAGTACAACATTCATGTGCTGAGCCCTCACCCTTAACAGCTCTTCTGAGCAGGGTGGAGTCAAGGGCTTTTTGGTTCACCAGCATCCCCTCTATTACTGAATCCCTTCACCCTCTCCTTGTTGACAGCATCGTTGCACCTTTACCTCTCTATCATTGCTACTTCAAGGATCACTGCTCTTCTTAACTGTCTGCTTGCATCCCTTTTGCATTAGGCCGAGGGCACAGCATCCAACTGCCAACACACACACACACACACACACACACACACACACACACACACACACACACACCGCTCGCTGGTGCAGTGGTAACGTTCCCGCTTGCCAACTGGTTGACGGGAGTTCGCGCCTCACTCAGGTTGCGAAAAGTTTCACTGACGAAGTGGGTGGTTACTGTCCCCCTCGAGCAAGGGGACGGGTGTGTGCGTGTGTGATGGTCACAGCCTTGCCCTTAGATCGGACTATATGAGCTCTCAGCTCCCTTCCCGGAGGGTAAAAGCTGACAATCACGACCATCTAGTGATCCTGACCGACCCGGTGAATTACACACACACCTTTTCTGACCAGCACTCAAGTGCAAGAGTTAAATGATACTCTTTCGTTCATGTATGCAACAGGTCATCTCTGCAACTGCCATGACAGTCTTTATTTCCTTTTGTCTTTGACCTCCTGTCTTTTAAACTCGAAACCTTAAAATGAAGTGATCTTAACTCTGGCTTTCACTTTTTTTTTTTTTTTT
Organism: Coenobita brevimanus; assembly: GCF_032717465.1. Lineage (NCBI taxonomy): Eukaryota > Metazoa > Arthropoda > Malacostraca > Decapoda > Coenobitidae > Coenobita > Coenobita brevimanus. Next base: position 22,404,596 of record NC_136999.1, on the reverse strand, counting down.
TTTTTTTATGGAAAGGTTGTTTTTGGGGGGAGGGGTGCTTCCAGCCTTTGGTTCTTTCATCATTACTAAAAAATGTAACTAACCAAACAAAAAGTAGTTTTATTACTTCGCACAGTGCGTGTGACGAGGAATTTTCTGAAGTAGGAAAAATCAAGAGTTGTACTGGAAGGTTATCCGGCCACTTTATTTCCCTTGTTGTTTAAGAATGTGGCACTACCTGACTCGCCGCATCTCTGTTGGGCTGAGGTTATCCCTTGTTTAATAAGTATTAGTCATGAAAATCATGCGCACTAGTTTTTATATTCTCTTCACATAGATATCTCAGACAGAATTATGTGAATGCATGTTGAGGTAATAATCACTGGGGGACGCAAAGACGGTTAATAATGTATGCCACCACCATAAAAGCTCAGTATTCCATAACATACCTGTAACAGCCAGGACGATGAAATATGCATTCGGTGGATGACCCTCATATCACGATATTGAGAGTAACGTGGAATCAGGGGAGAAAGTCTGTATTATACTATTGTCAACGGCGGGTATACAGATGGTGGTAATATGCATCCAAGAATATTAATCTTCGTGCTCCATACCCTGCGTAATATGGCTGGCCCGTTCCAGAGTTTGCCAGTAATATGAGAGGTGGAAATGTAAGGCCTTTTGAAACGTCGACAAAGGAGGTGCCCCGGCATGTCTTCCTTAGTATACTCTTTTCATCTTAGCTGGCCTAGATTTTTGTCCTTTTGGAGCTATGTCTCATATCCCAGTGACAGAGAAAGTCAGTGCTGCAGCTCTACATAGGTAGAGTAAAAAAAGCATAGTAAATTTCTGTCAGGTATGTTATCATGATTTTGAATGCGAAATTTAAAATCAAAGTCTGTGTAAATAGTTATATAAAATGCAACAGAAAATTATGGAGTAATATGCAAAATAAAATAAATAACTGAGGAAGAGGTACTGGAAAGCCTCATAAGCTGAACTGAGTACGGGCATTCGTTCTCGTGCATAAGCAAACATCCAGTATCCAAATCCGCATCATCCAGACGTCACCAGCACTTTCATTACCTATCCACTCTTCTACGTGTGTAGTTGTTTCACTTTAGTTTGACCAGGATGATCGTCCTTTTGCGGTTTACTTTACGTAGCTCAGTGGCAAAATAATACAATCGTATGGTTGTTCATACTTTCCACAGAATTTCTTCATATTTCGCATCAGGTTCTAAAGTTAATCTCTTGTTACATTTCGGCCTTAAAGACATAGAATTGGCAATTTTAGACCAAGTTAGGGTAAAAAAAAAAGTATTTTTTTTTTATGAGACAATGAATGAAGAAAGGTAAAACAAACGAAAAAAAAAAAAAATGCCCATGTGCCTAAAGGCATTCTCCATTAATTATAATATGTATAACAACTGGATTTAAATAAAAGTGGATTAAATGTTTATGGGAAGCAATTCCCCGGAAGCGAATTTCAGAGACTAGTAGTTCTGGGGATAAATGAATTTTGATAAGGTTCTGCATTGCAGGGGAGAGAGTGTGCGTTCATGGGCGATCCCAGCTGCCCGAGTATATCGGGGGGGAATGTGAAGGGGAGGTACATTTGAAGCAAGTTCGTCAGAGCAATTACGGTTAAAATATCGGTAAAATAATGCTAAAGATGCAACATCTCTAGGTATTGATAATGGAGGAAGGTCCTGTGTTATGGCAGGATTATTGATTAATCTAATGGCTTTATTCTGAAGTTTGTCCAACTGCCTCAATGCAACCGCTCCACATCCACTCCACAGTGGCAAACAATATTCGATCTGAGAACGCACATGACTTTTGTATATTGTGGCCAGCTGCTCGTCAGTGAAGAATTCACTAACTCTGTACACAAATCCCAATTTTTTAAAAACATTATTAGCTAGGGATTTAACATAAGTTGTCCAGCTTAGGCTGGTGTTTAATGTGACGCCAAGGATAACTGCGTTGGATATGGGAATACTGATATCATTTAAAATTATGTGGGAGTCTGAGGGATTCTTTCTGTTGGAGAAATTAATGAATTTAGTTTTCTGAGCATTAAATGAGACCAGATTTGTTTGTCCCTATTGAATAATTTTAGAAAGGTCCTGGGCCCGGATTCACAAACGGTCGCACGCTCTTGGCGCCTCCCTTACTGGTCGCGCCGCTCCCTTTCGGCATTACACCAACATGCACAAACTGTGTCGGCAGCCATTTTTTGTCGTAGCGTCTCTCTTTCACTAAGGGTCCTCAAGACCACCCTTACAGGATCGTGATTCGGAAATAGAGGCACATTGTATCGATTACATGACCCCCGACCAAAACAACTGTGAGATGAGCGACATGAAGGGAATGTACACGTAGCTATGTACGTACCATACTTACATATGCACCAGTGTATATACATTTGGATATACGTACGTACTTACGTACACTTCCACGTACGTAATTATGTACGCATGTATTTATGTGAATGTGTTTACTTGCCTACCTATGCACCCGTATACGTACCTACGTACACGCCCATGCACGTATTAACATACGCACCTATGTACGTACTAACACATTCATGTACTTACCTATGTACGTACTTATGTAAGCCCGTATGTACGTGCTTACGGAAGTACGTACATACGTACGTCCTTGCGTAAGTATTCACGTACGTAAGTACGTACGCATGTGTTTATGTATGAACATATGTACATGCCTACGAATGCACCCATTTACGTACTTACGTACAAACCTATGCACGTATTTATGTATGCACATATGTATGTACTAACGCATTCATGTACGTACTTACGTGTCTAAGCGCTTACGGAAGTACGTACATACGTACGTACTTGCGTAAGTATTCACGTACGTACTTCCCTACGTATTCACGTACGTACGTAAGTGCGTGCTTACATGAGTTGACTCTTATGTAAGTATTCATGTACGTATGTACGTACGTGAATACTTGTAATCATATGTATGTAAATACATTAGTCCACCTTGGGATACATTTGTCCTTAAGTACATACGTGATTATGTGCATAAATGCATATGTAGGTATTTATGTACAGTACGTACTTGTTTTGTGGCGAGAGGGAGGGAGAGTCGGAGGGGGAAGGGAGGAGACTGGGGGAGGGTGTGGTCCATTTAAATTCAGTCACATGATAGATCAGTGCCTGGTGATTGGTCGAGTAAATTTTCCCCAGAAAAATCCTGCTCGCTACGGAAGAGACTTGGAAGGGAGCCATATACAGCATTTGTGAATCGCCCTTGAGGGGTGATCGTGGACTCCCGTACGACGTCGTGCGGCGCTGTTCCCAAGCAGCCATTTGTGAATCCCGGGCCTGGTTCAGAGAAACTGCTGTGCTTATTTGGGAATTCATGTTATCAGACTGTGAAAAGGAGGTACTAAATGTGAGAGAACTATGAAGGGTCGAGTCATCAGCATAAGTGTGTACTGGCTTATGAATGACAGATAGGAGGTCATGTATATGAATGAGACAGAGGGTTGGGGCCAAAACTGATCCCTGAGGTATGCTAGCATTTATGGAATGAAATTGGGAATAAATTCCATTTACAATGACCCAAATTTTTCTATTGCGAAGGTAAGAAGAAATTAGAGGAACCAGTGATGCAAGGCCATAGTGTGACATCTTAGACAATATGGCCCCGTGCCATACTATGGCAATACAGGAGCCAACATTGGGGAGCAATTTTTAAGTACTACTGAAGGAATTTCATCTGAACCAGTAGCTTTGTCTACTGAGAGATTCTATAATAGAGCTTGTATGTATCTTGTGTGAATCTTGAAAGGAGGTATTTGAGGGGAATCAAAATCAAGTACAGGAATATTGTCTATCTATCTATCTATTACCAAACGCCTCAATCCCGTTTGGGGTGGCCACAAACAAATAGCCTCCAAGTCGCCATGTCCCCCGCCATTTCACTCCCCTTCTCCCAACTCACACCCCCCTCTCTCATATACCTCTCCACCCCATCCCTTCATCTCATCCTCGGCCTCCCCCTCCCTCTTCCCCCCTCCACCTCACTCACATACACTCTCTTCGTCAGTCTTTCACCCTCCGTCCTCTCCACATGGCCAAACCACCTCAGTATGTTCCTCATAACGCTTCCTATCACATCCAATATTGTGATTTTCTGTATTTAGGGTTGAATTTGTTGAAAAAATATCTACAAGATGGTTGGCTTTCCACGTGGGTCACTTAATGCATTTCCATTAGGGAACTGTAAAGGCGGAATGGAAGTGGGGTAGTGAAGTAGACCAGAATATTTTGTTATCATTTGGGCTGTTTAGTAGTTTGTTAGCTTGTCTATGAAGAAAGTTTGATTTAGAAAGACTGATAATAGTTTTGACATGGTTTCTTATATTTCTATAATAGTTAAAGGTTTCTTTAGTTTTCGACCTTGTATAAGTGTTATAGGCTATTGTTTTATATTCTGTTACTGAAGCACAACTGTGGTCAAACCATTTATGTGATTTACATCTTTTTCTGTAACTATGATAGGGAATGAATGTTTCCTTGTCGACTTTAATGAAATTCTGTATGTGACCCAATGTGGAGTTTGCATCTTGAGAGAAAAAGGATGTCCAAGGAACATCCAAGAAAAAATTTTTGAGACCCTCCCAGTCTGCCCTGCCATACTGCCATTTAGTCACCAAGACAGCAGGTTCAGAGGCTGTGGTAGGTGTTGAGTTGGTGACTTGTATCAGACAATGATCAAAGGATTCGAGGGGGGACTTCACTTCGACATTATAATTATCTGAATTGGTTTTTAGAAACAAATTATCTGGTACACAGGTGGAGTAGACTGTAGCACTAGTCGAGCAGGGCAGTACTCCCAAGGTGGATGGAAAGCTGATGATAAGGAGAGCTGGAGCTCCCGTTTCATCAACCCTCGGGACTAGGTCCCGACCATCCCCCTTTGCTGAACTTTTTCAGTGTCTCAGTAACACAGAGAGTTGGCCAACATGCTCTCCAGTACAAGTTTCTCTAACTATCAACACCAAACTACATGCACAGTACACACCACACTTCCTTTTCAAAATTTAAAAAGAAAATGGCATCGAATAACATAGCCTCGGAGTCCCTAGGGGGGGGGGACCATAAATGCCCCCACCTTCTGCCCTTCTCCCGGTGATGACTCAAGATACCTGGAACCACTGTCTGACTCTCTTCTTCTTCATTTCTGCAACATTCGTGGCCTTTCCTCTAACCTTCGCTCTGTTGAGCACCACCTCTCCTTCTCTAAACCTCACCTTCTTTTTCTAACTGAGACTCAGCTGTCTGAGGCAACTGACAGCAGACCCTTTTCTGTATCCTCCTACTTTCTCTATACTCATTTCAAAGCCAAAGGTGGCTGTTGTGTACAGTGGGGCACCAATTTTCGCGCCTAATTGGGTCCAAAAATAATGCGCGAAAGTAGAATTAGCGAAAATTGGGGCATTGTCTTTATGGCAAAAAGGCTAATTGGTTCCCGGTTATCCTAAAGTAACATCAGATTTTCATTTTCATTGCAATACAGTACATCAAATCACTATTGTACATTGCATTGTGAGATACAAACAATAAAAACTGTACAGTACACATTATATGAGGAGAAACATACCACAGAGACCAGGTTGAGGTGTTTAATGGATGTTAGGGTAAGTATCCGAGGCGCGTGGCGGGCTTACTTAGCCACGCCAGACGTACTGGCGCCACCTCTTGCTGCCTCGCTACCACCATGCTGTTTCCTCATACTACGCACTGTCGATTCTGGGATGTTAAATATACGGCAGATTTCACTGTTTTTTGCGCCCTTGTCCATGTGCTCAACTATCTTCCTTTTCATTTCATTATTATACTGCCGTTTCTTCACTCCAACACGATACTCACTTTTAGCCTTGGCCTTTCCTCCTGACTTTGAATGTCCCGGCCACTTTTTATCACCACCACTGCCTCCCGGCCCTCCCCCCACACCACCAGGCTCTCCCCCCACACCACCAGGCCCTTTCCCCACACTACCAGGTATAGTAGAGGCCATTGAACCGTGAGAATCCAACTCAATGGAGCTAGCACGCTCGTACACAATGGCGGGAATGGGTGGACAGAGTGTTGACATGACGTCATTCAAGATGGCGGTGGGTTGCGGGCGGGCGGTGCAGGAAATTCAAAGTTCAAAATATTGTCCCAAACCCAAAATTTGTGCGCGAAAATCGATTTTTTTCAAGCGAAAGTGGAAGTTAGGGAATATTTGGTGCATGCCGCAAAAGTGGATTCTGCGAATCCTGCTGTAGCGAAAGTTGGTGCACTACTGTATATATACACAACAACTTATCTTGCTCTCGTGTTCCTGAACTTGATTCTTCCGAATTTTCTGCACTCTGGCTTCGGCTTTCCTGTCATTCTCTGACTAAATATATCTGTGCTGTTTACTTATCTCCTAATTCTACTGACTATCAAAAATTCTTTGACTATCTTACTTCTACAATGGAACACATTCTATCCATTTCTCCTTTCTCTGAAATCTCCATTCTAGGAGATTTCAATGTTCACCACCACCTTTGGCTCTCCTCTCCTTTCACTGATCCACCTGGTGAACAAGCCTACACCTTTTCTATCCTTAATGACCTAGAGCAGCTTGTACAGCACCCTACCCGTATCCCTGATCGCCTTGGAGAGAGTTCCAACATACTTGACCTCTTCCTTACAACTAATCCTTCTGCTTACACCGTTAATCTTTTCTCTCCGTTGGGCTCCTCTGATCACAACCTTATCACCTTAACCTGTCCTATCGCTCCAGTACGGCCTGCGGACCCTCCAAAGAAACGTCGTCTGTGGCACTTAGGAGCTGCGGACTGGGAGGCCCTCAGGCAGTACTTCTTTGATTTTCCCTGGAATGATTATTGCTTCCATGGCCGGGAGCCATCTGGGTGTGCCTTGCGCATTACAGAGGTTATTCTTTCGGGCATGGAAGCATACATTCCTTTCTCATATCCTTTGACTAATGCACGAAAGCCTTGGTTTAATCACGCTTGCTCTAATGCTGTCCGCAACAAGGAGAGGGCCTATAAAAGGTACTGGAGCCAACCCACCCCTGAATCACATCTTTTATACATTTCTGCCCAGAATCGTGCTAAGTCTGTTCTTTGCTCTGCTAAAAATAATTTCATCTGTACTAAGTGCTCTCAACTCTCTAACTTGAATTCTTCCCGCTCCTTCTGGCACCTTTCCAAAAACCTTTCTAACAACTTTACGTCATCATCCTTCCCTCCTCTTTTCTACTCTGATGGCTCTGTAGCTATTTCTTCTACTGACAAAGCAGATCTCTTCGCTCAGACTTTCTCCTCCAATTCCACCTTAGACGATTCCAGTGCTGTTCCTCCATCACTTCCCCCCTCTGACTTCTTCATGGCTGACATTAAAATTTCTTCAGCTGATGTATTTTCTGCTGTCACAGGCCTCAATACTAATAAGGCATATGGGCCTGATGGAGTCCCTCCTGTTGTTCTCAAGAACTGTGCTTCTGTGCTTACACACTGCCTAGGCAAACTCTTTCGCCTTTGTCTGTCACCTTGTACCTTTCCTTCCTGATGGAAGTTTGCTCTCATTCAGCCAGTCCCAAAGAAGGGTGACCATTCCCAGCCCTCTAACTATAGTCCAATTACATTAACATCCTGTATCTCAAAAGTTTTGAGTCTGTTCTTAATAGAAAAATTTTAAAGCATCTTTCCTATCACAACCTTCTTTCTGATGGTCAGTATGGGTTCTGCCAGGGACGCTCCACTGGCGGTCTTCTCACCTACCTTTCAGATTCCTGGTCATCCTCCTTTCGGGACTTTGGCGAAAGCTTTGCCATTACACTTGACATCTCTAAGGCTTTCGATCGAGTCTGGCATAAATCTTTAATTTCCAAACTGCCCTCTTACGGTTTCTATCCTTCTATCTGTGCCTTCATCTCTAGCTTCCTTTCTGGTCGTTCTATAGCCGCTGTTGTAGACGGCCATCGTTCTTCTCCTAGATCTATTAACAGTGGTGTTCCTCAGGGCTCTGTCCTATCACCAACTCTCTTCCTTTTATTCATCAATGACCTTCTAAGCAGTACATCTAACCCTATCCACTCATACGCTGATGACTCCACCCTTCACCTTTCCATTCGGTTCCCACAACGTCCATCTCAGCAGTTACTTCAACAAACAAGGGATGAGGCTATGGCACACCTAATGTCTGACTTGGCTCATATCTCAAACTGAGATAACAATAATCTTGTTGTTTTTAATACATCAAAGGCTCAGTTTTTGCACCTATCAACCCGACAAAATCTTCCACAGGTATACCTACTAATGTTTGATAATATTCAGCTTAATCTTGCATCATCCTTGAACATGCTTGGGGTTTCATTTACTCGGGACTTGTCTTGGAAAGATCATTTTACATCTCTTGTAAAATCTACTTCCAAGAGATTGGGTGTGCTAAGCCGACTCCGTTCCTTCTTTACCCCTGCACAATTGTTGACTCTATACAGGGGTTTTATACGCCCCTGTGTAGAGTACAACTCTCATGTGTGGGGAGGCTCCCCACATACAGCTCTTCTCAATAAGGTGGAGTCAAAGGCTTTTCACCTCATTAACCCTCCTCCTCTTACTGACTCCCTTCAACCTTTGTCTCTTCGCTGCACTGTTGCATCTTTATCTCTTTTCTATCACTACTTCAATGGTCATTGCTCCTCTGAACTGTCTGCATGCATTCCTCCACCCCTAAGACGGGTGCGTAGCACCCGTCTAGCAGCAAACTCTCACCCCTTTTCTGTCTAACTCTCTAATGCAAGAGTTAACCGTTACTCCCAGTCCTTCATTTATGCAACAGGTCAACTCTGGAACTGTCTCCCTCTGTCTGTATTTCCTACTTCCTATGATCTCCAGTTTTTCAAATGCAGTGTGTCCAGGCATCTGGAAATGATCGGATCTTGAATTTGGCTCCCTCTTATATATTGTTTTTCTCTTGGAAGGAATAGTTTTGCAGGCTCGTTGCCTTTGGTTCCTTCTTCCCCACATAAAAAAAAAAAAAAAAAGGTAGGTCGACTAATGGGTGAGATTAAATGAACTTACAAATAGCTCACATTCAAGACCAGAGCCATCAGTTTTGGCTGATTAAGTGAGCCATTCAACACTATGGACATTAAAATCATTCAGGATAGTAATTTCCAATGCAGTATTAATGTTGAGGACACTTAGTTATGAAGGCAGAGTCAAATTAACTCAGCTCTGGAGGGGCATTACGGGAACGATGAACACAACAGAAATACTTAATTTTGCCAAAAGAATTTAATTTGTATATGGAATAGTCGAAATAAGGACAATTACATTTAGTAATCTCCTGCAGGGCAATTTCTGATTAGGAAGGCAACAAATGCCTCTTTTGGGTCTGAAATTTTGAATCAAGATATAACCAGGAATATTAAATCTAGCTAAATCAGAGGTGGAGAGTACTTGAGTCTCTGTCAAAAATACCAGAACTGGGTTTTCAAACTGGAGGAAATTGTGAACAGAGTTGATGTTGAAGTCCCCTAGTATTGCAGAAGAACATTTTACTGCACTGAGAAGCAGTTTGGGGGGACCGTAACACTGAGGGTGGCACTGTCACCTGATTACGACTGGGAGGGCCCTGTGCAGACGACCCTGCCCTGCCAGTGGTGGTCATCTGAGAAACCACCACACTAATTCCGAGCATAGCAGCAGCAATGGTTCTTTTTATGGGGGGGGGGGGAACAGGGATATGTTGTGGAATGTGTATGATATATAACAACAAGATCGGTGTTTTATGGAGAGAGGATATCTGGTTAAGGCAATGTGATATAATGGATGTGTGTGTTGCGTAAAGAGGGCAGCCCAATGACTTCTGATGTGTGAGGCAGAAAGATGTGTAGCCAGCTACCAAGGCCTAGGAGAGATTATAGAATCCAGGCTATTCTTTGAGTCTCCCGTTACCTTGGCGGTAGTACTTCCCTGGGTGGGGCTACCTACCCCTACTACCCATAGGGTGTTTTCAAGTGCACATCAGACGGCAGTCCTGAACCTTTCGTGCTTCTGTTATTTTATTATAAAAATAGTTAAAATTTATTTCGGGTTTGAATCAGTAGTTATTTCTCGGTCTTTACAAAAGTACTCAATCTTAATACCTTGATCTTTTTGGTCTAATTCGTGTAAAGGTTAATATCAACTATTATTATTGTCAGTGTTATTTTGAATGATTAACACGGAGTTACTGTAAATGAATGGAATAAAGAGCTGAGTCTCCATTTAACCGAGTTGTGGCTGTCTGCCTTCATTGTCCTTCTATCTAAACAATTGAAAAACAGCAGATTGAGATAACTTTGGCTAATGGTTTCTGCAGTTTGGGTTTACCATTTTCCAGTGTTTATTTTAAGGATTTTTTTTTTTTTTTTGAAGCTGGTGAATAATTTCCAACTGATACCCATTTCTCCTTTCATATAGTTGTTTTTCTTCTAATCTGCAACTCTGCCTCACTTTCATTATTCTCTTTCCTTGGTCACACATTCTATCTCGTCATTCATCCCATCTATCTCCTAACCTCTTCACTACACTAATGCATTTATACAGCATTCTTCCTACTTATAAGAAGACCTCGGAGTGATTGGTTAAGAATACATAAAAACACAGAACGTAATAGAAAAAATGAATTAACCCGCCCCATCCCGTCGATGTATGGGTACGTTGCAACGATTTGCATTTGCCAGTCCCGGCGACGTACCAGTACGTCGTGCAATTGCAAGGTCCCTAATTTGCACAATTTTCAATTTTCGCACGTGATTTTTCGTATGTATACACGGGACACCTTCCTCTATTCCTCTACAAGATGCCAAGCAGGGACAATGCCTTACACCGCATAACCTCCCCCCTCCCCCCCTCACGCCATTGTCTTGGCAAAGGACCTGTTACCAGTGACCTGGCTAGTAAAGATATTCAGGGCCAGAGTGATTCCCCAATCAATGACAATGTGGAGGACAATGTTTACATAGCATTAGAAGAAGAAACATCCAGAAATAATGATCAGATAATGTGGCAAAAAAAGGTCAGGTATGGTGATTAGTTAGTGAGTGAAACAATGCTTATAATGCCTTTATTACTGCTTGAAAACCAATATACTCTCATATTACATATACATTTGTACCAAGTAAATAAATAAATACCGTTTATGAGTGGATAAAATAGTTACCCTCTCATAGAACTCGTTTTCTTTGGTGCCAGCATGTTAGAAAACCCAGTCAGGTAAGGAGGAACTCCTACCTGGATTGGATACTTTAAACCTCAGGTGAGCGATTTCTCTATGAATTTTCGATGTTTCTCACCAAAAGCAAAGGTTTTAGCCAAAAAAAAAAATTTCGAAAATACCTCGGGACTGGGGGATGTCGGAGGTGTGGAAAACCTCGGGACGTGATGGGTAAAGAAAGAGGCTGGCAGAGAAATGAAAAACATGCTCATTATTCACTCAAACATACCATATATGTTAACCCCCTCATGCAAGATGATGCACCGTGAGTCATAAGCCTTGCAGTCTGAAGAGTAACCGATGACGCATCATGCGACTTCCCTATAAATGGTCATAGAAACTTTTCCTGTGGATGGATTTGCGTCAAATTTGGTTGAGTTAATGCTGAGGGATGCCAGGTCCAAGGGAAATATATGGCAACAGCTGGGAGCTTACTGGAAGGGTAAGCATCCTATAGTTAGCTCAGTATTGTCCCGTCAGTCAGGCTAGAAGGGTGTGTGAGTGCATGGCCGGGCATTTAGACCTGCGTTTGGCTACTACCACACCGTCCATACCTTACGTGTGTATAGTGATTTTGTGTTGTATATAGTGCAGTGTGCTTGTGACAAATGTTTATAAGTGTTTCTTGCATATTTTCAGAGAAAGCCAGATTTGAACATTCCTAATCGATTTTTACCATTCCCTTGCTATTGTTACATTACACTAAACCTGAAAAATGTCTCAGAAGGGGTTATCTGAGAAAGATTACATGAAATACTTTTTCAGTGGAAGTGAGAGTAAAGAAAGCAGTGAAAGTGAAATGGAAAGTGAATATGTTGAGGAGGAGAGAGTGAGGAGCAGGAGAGCGAGGATGAAATATGACCCTACAAGTGATAAGGACAAACCTGCGATCAAGGCCACTGCAATAAACACTGTAGAGAGTGGTAGTAGCACCATCACTACCACAATTCCTTTCACCACCATCACCATTGGTCCTTTCACCACTGCCATGACTACAAGTGCTACTACAACTCCTACTGCCATCACTCAGACGATATTTTTCACCTTTCCAGAGACGACCATACTGATGAAAGCATACAGCAGGAAATCACATTGCAAACACACACACACACACACACACACACACACACACACACACACACACACACACACAACACTCACACATCACAAATACTCACACACACACTCAGGCTGTGATCGTACCTGTCCTCCTCTCTGCAACTCCATCTCCTCTCAAGAAACACTACAACACTGCAAGAGGACGTGAGTAACCAGCTAATTTGTCTAGTTTTTATACTATTGTATTGTAAGGTATAAATTGTGTGTTTACTATTTATTTCTCATAGGGAAAATGTGGTGCATTTTATTGCTATTCTCTCAGTCATTTTACTCGTAAAGTAGAAGTCACATAAAAAATCTGAAGAAAGCTTGATCAAGTTGATGATTTCTTATGCATACTTTTGTAAAGCAAAGTAACTTATGTGTGAAAATAAATGGGGGAAAGTTATGAAAGACGAACATACTCAGCCTACAGGCCTGAACATACGTGCTGTCACAGCCCAAACCACACGCAACCCATCGTAACTTTTCAAAATTAATTTTCTCCATAACAATAATAGTTATAACACTGTGAATTATATCATGGGCTTCCTTAACCTTTGGGCTACAAAACTGGATAGACTTTATATATATATATATATATATATATATATATATATATATATATATATATGTCTGTTACAGTGTCACTAACAACATATGAAATACTAAATAAATCAGACTTTTAGGCGATTTTCATAGTTTTCTTTTTTTTTTTTTTTACTCGAAAACTATAGGACGTATCAACCTGAAACTTTCACAGATGAAAGATCGTGAAAGTCTACATATACTGTAGACATATCCTTTGCAGCTGCGCATCACAGGAAAAAATTTTGACGGTGATGTTGGGAAGTTATGAGAAGCTAGTTTTCATGTAAATAAGGTTTATTCAGGCTTCATTTCTGTACTTTTATTCATCTGTTTTCTGTTTTTTTTTTTTTTTATCTTGTAGTATAAACATCAACGAAGATGATGGGAAACGATTTATAACAATATAAGCACTTTCTGGGGGTAAATTGGGCCATAGAAATTTTTCCCTTGCTGCGCGCACGGAGCCAGCCTGAGCGAGGTTCTCCTTCTGTGCATGGAACCGAAACGTATTGGAAACTTATCGTGCGCAATGGGGTAAAAACCAGACACACTGAAAGACTCATAAAAACACACGTACACACAGAAAACAACAAAAAACATGACCTAGACATACATTACACTTCTAGCCAGTGATTTTCTCTCTCTCTCTCTCTCTCTCTCTCTCGCACAGTGATGAACTTCAGTGCTGGAGTCAGCGTTCATTCTGGCATCAATGACACCTCATTAATTCCAGTGATATTAGCACGATTTAGTGGTGCTCATCAACCTTGCAATGGTGATTGATAACTATGAGTTAATGAGTCAATATTTTCATCAAAAGCATCCAACCAGTCACTAAACCCATTTGTGACATCATTACTGGCTATTGCTAAATAGCGCTGCCAAAAACACCCACGGGAATAGGAGCAGAAATGTTAGTGTGAATGCAAAAGCGAATGGGAATCGAGTACAACTGTTTCTTGTTTAAATTTTAAGTGACAATAAAAAGGTAACCACTGCAATATTTCAAGAGGGCCGTGAAATTATGAAATAAGGTCCTTTACTCTTTGAATCCTTTCATCTATTTATTATCACACATGTAGCGGAGTAAAGTGTTCAGAACATTTTAGAAAACAGCTCATTTGGCACAGCATTTAGTCAGATTGTTAGTTGCGGTATGAATGTAGTTAGGTTCAAAGCTGCCAGACAATATTATATATTACTTAATCTCTTAGGAATAAGTAACTAACCATTCGTTCTATTTCAACTCGCCGTTCTTGGAGGTAATTAGGCGATATTCAGGTAACGTGGTTCTCCTGGTTTTTAAGAGAAATACGGTAGCTTTTAACCATCGGTCATTAAAGGTCTCCCCTAAGGTAAAGGTAACTGGAAGTAACAAGAAAACAGCATAAAGGCGGCATCGTAGCTGCTAGATTAATGGAATTTATTTCCAATGGTCCAACCTTAGTGTACGAGGCTACTCAAATGCTGAATAAAATCGTCTGACAGCAGCTGTGCAATAACGCCGCCTGTGACGACCCATGCTGGCCAATTAATAACACGGGACACCTCGGAAGTACGCAGTGAACAAAATTTGATTTTCATACCAGCAGTGTGATTGAAATGGCCGTACCTGTAGCGTCATAGCTGTAGAAATATAGATCGAGCCTTGGCGCTCAGCTAGGAACAATGAAAATATGCTTTTAAAAATGTTTATACCTTTACAGTACCAAGAGTCAAGTGAAGTCATTTCGCTGAATACACTTTAAACAGAGACAAGTGAATAAAAGAACAGAATAGCGATGATGGTGTCTGTAAGGTAAAAACGTATCGGTAAGCACCTTACCAGGGTTCCCACAAGTGGGCCGTCATAGCCAAAAGGGAGCAGTCCCTAAGAGCTAGTCCCTAATATTGGGCTCAGATATCCCCTTTCTGTTCAATGCCACTCCTTCCTCACTCCATTTGTTGACTGATGGGGCGTGACTTGCAGGTGGAAAGAGTAGTCGTGGTGATGGTGGCTATAGTTGTGATTCTAAGCAGTTATCTTCGTGGCAATTGTGATAAGGTGCTGGAATTGGGTTTAATGTGGTGAAACTTAAAGGAATTATAGCCATTGTAGTAGCACTGGAGAGTAGTGTTGCATGAATGTGGTGAGAATGATCATAAATGATAGAAGTTGTTACAGTTTTTATATATAACATATACATGGGGTGGTGGGGATGGTCTTAGGGTTGTATCTGATGGTGCAGTTGATATAGATTTGTAAAATAATTGTTGTAGTGGAGAGTAATGTTTGTGGTTGAAGATGACTGTGGTGTTATACTTTTAGTGGTTGTGCCATGTTTGTGTCCAAAGCTCACATAGGCAAACAGAATCAGCCCTATCAGTGTTTTCGAGGCTGGTTTTTGTATGGCAAGTTGTAACTAAAATAACTAGTCTGAGTCAAAGACAAGGATAGAAAAGCTGGGAGGGAGAGTGTCGTGGAGGGATGCTGTGGGGATCGTTCTGGTGATAACTGTGATGTACTGTATGTTGTGGGTGAGTGTAGTGTTTTTAACAAAGAATGGTTTTGGTTATAGTGGGGGTTGCTCTGGTGGCAGTGGTGATATCTGTACAAGTGGATGGCTGTAGTGTTTGTAATAATGAACGGATGTAGTTATAGCGTGTGTTGTTCTGGTGGCACTGGTGATATCTGCAGTGGTGGGAGATTTCAGTGCTGGTAATAATGAATGGTTGTAGTTTAGTGAGGGTTGCGCTGGTGGCAATAATGGTGTGTAGTTGTGGCGCTGGTAATGATAAAGAATAATATATTTTGCAATCTTAAAGCTTTGCCGGATTTTTTTAACACTTGGGGAGCAGGAAGCCACTAACAACTTCAGTTAAATTTACCGATTGTGCCAATAATATAATCAAGATATATCACCTCTTGAATGGGTTGCACGAGATCTTTTAATTGGTAACTTTTTATTCCTTAAAGGTCGGAAGAACGACAAAAAACTGAGTATAACAGTATGACGTAACAAATATATAACTCCTTAGGCTTTCACATATTTAAGGGATTACGAGAGGAAAGGAAAAGCAGTCTCGAAAAATAAATTACACAGAACATAGGAAATCAAACTCGTTAAAAAAGAGACGGCTTATCCTGGTGACTGGGGGAGGGGAGATGACAAAAGAAGTCGAGAGGTAAAGCTGGGGTGCGGACTGTGACAGGGGAATGTATTTGGAAATTGGGTAGTAGAGACTTAGGGCCAAAATGAAGAGACACTTTTTAGCAAAAGGTGAATTATATAGAGGCAGGATAAAGGTGATGGCGGTGGGGGAATTACGGTGGCAAGAAAGAGTGTGTGTGTGTGTGTGTGTGTGTGTGTGTGTGTGTGTGTGTGTGTGTGTGTGTATTATACCGTATGTTTTGAGAGAGAGAGAGAGAGAGAGAGAGAGAGAGAGAGAGAGATGCTGCAATATTCTTTCATTAACCTTTGCCTAAAAATCCTTACCGCAAAATAAAAGGTTTTCGAAATTTAGTCCGAACAACAAATTAGTGTGGATGATCTTTCATTTAACCCACTCGCCCGGCACTGTATGCAAGCGTTAATCTACTTTCGTTGGTGATGATCCATTTCCCCACTCGTTAGAGGTCTTCACTCAAAATCCATTTGAACTCTAATGTCTTCTCTTACAGATTTTAATGAATTTAATACAATCCAGCCTTCCCTTTCCTCTTCAATTACTCATACACACACACACACACACACACACACACACACACACACACACACACACACACACACACACAAAATCGTTGGCATCTCATTGCAAGCCTTTCTCGTATGATTTTTTATTTTTTTATTTTTTATATAAATTAATAATACAAGTAGGCAATACTTCGGAGATCTGTAAGTGACACTTTTTTTACTTACAGGTAAGTGAGATGCTCGACGTCTTTCTTATTTCATTCTTTCGATCAACTGTTTCTTCTGTTCAGCTTAGAAATAACCTCTCGCAGTTAGACATCCATTTACTCTTTCATTTCACTGGTGTCAGGTAATTTTATTGTTGCTACACCTGACGATAATATTTCACTTCGTGGAGAAAATTCTGTATAGGAAGTGTTGGGTTGTAACGTCCAGTGCTCCAGTTTTTGACCTGTTTTATAATTCTTTTATCTTAATCTCGCACTGTGGCGGGGGGGACACAACCTGGCCGCACTATGGGGTGGTACTACTACTCTGCGGCCAGGTTGTGTTAGGAAGAATACTGCCACCGTATTCCCTGCGTGTCGTAAAAGGCGACTAAAAGGGGCGGGGTGAGGGGACTAGGGACCCCCTCCTCTGTTTTTTAGTTCCTGAAAAGAGACAGGCCAGAGAAAGGGATGGGGGATGGAGTTATCCCCGTACCCTGAAGATTGGGTCTATGAATGTGCGTGGATGTAGTACAATTAAGGCTAAAAGGGAGGAGATTGGGAGAATGTTTGTGAGAAGAAAGTTGGATGTGTTAGCTTTGAGTGAAACCAAGATGAAAGGGAAGGGGGAATCTATGTTTGGAAGTGTGAATGGAAGATTGTCAGGTGTTGATAGAGGAAGGGCAAGAGAAGGTGTGGCCTTGTTAGTGAGTCCGGAAGTACAGCAGTGTGTGATTGAATGGAAGGAGGTGTCATCGAGACTGATGTGGGTGAAAGCGAAATTTGAACGTGAGTTGTGGGCGTTTGTGAGTGCATATGGGCCTGGTAGTGAAAGGGATGAACAAGAGAGGGAGTCTTTCTGGAATGATGTTGATGAGTGTCTGCAGAGTTTTGGAGCGAATGTGAATGTGGTAATGATGGGAGATCTGAATGCTAGAGTGGGAAATGTAGCAGTTGAAGGTGTAGTTGGTATGCATGGTGTGCCTGGAAGAAATGAAAATGGGGAACGAATGATAGCGATGTGTGATGAGCGAGAGATGGTGATTGGGAATACGCTGTTTGAGAAGAAAGATATTTATAAGTATACATGGGTGAGACAGGAGGGTGGAAGGGTTGTTGATAGAGCCTTGATGGACTATGTGGTTGTGTCTAGGAATGTAATAGGAAGATTGTTGGATGTGAGAGTTCTGAGAGGGGAGGGTGGAGGTATGTCTGACCACTACCTGGTGGAGGGAAAGTTAAGAGTAGGTAAGAGATGGGTGAGAGCTAGGAGGGTTAGGTGTGGCAGGGAGGTTTTGAAAGTGAGTGAGTTGGATAAAAGAGAGAAAAAGATAGAGTATCAGGAGAAATTGAAAGATGAGTGGAATTCAGTAAAAGATCGGGAAAATGGCAGCGTGAAGGAGGAATGGCAGTTGTTTAAGAGTGCTGTGGTGGGGCATGCAGAAGAGGTGTGTGGTGTGAGACGTGTGGGTGGTGGTGTAAGAAAAGGAAGTGAATGGTGGTGCGAGGAAGTACGTATGGCTATGGCTGAGAAGAGACGTGCATATGAAGTGTGGCTGCAGAGGAAGGATGAGATGTCATATGAAAGGTATAAGGAAAAGAGGAATAGAGCGAGAAGGGCTGTGCGTGATGCTAAAGTGGTAGCAGATGAGAGGTGGGGTAGGTGGCTGACAGAGAATTTTCAACAGAATAAGAAAATGTTTTGGAAGGAGGTGAAAAGGGTGCGAAAGGGAGAGTCTGGGAAGGAAGAACGAATAAAAGCAGAGGATGGAAGGATGTTAATTGAGATGGATGCAGTAAGGAAGAGATGGGCAGAGTATTTTGAAAGATTGTTAAATGTAGAGGAGGAAAGGGTGGCTGAGATTGTGGCAGATAGAAGAGTGCAAGGAATAAATGTGTTGGGAGAGTTGAATGATTCTTTGATCACGAAAGAGGAAGTGGAGAAGGCAGTAAAGGAGATGAAAACAGGGAAAGCTGCAGGTATGGATGGGTGTGCTGTGGAATGCCTGAAGGGTGGTGGAGTGACTATTGTTGACTGGTTAGTAAGATTGTTGAATGTGTGCTTTGAGAAAGGTATGGTGCCAATTGACTGGGCAAGTGCTTGTGTGGTCCCGTTGTATAAAGGCAAGGGTGATAAGTATGAATGTACTAGCTTTAGGGGTATAAGTCTGTTGAGTGTTGTAGGTAAAGTGTATGGTAGAGTGTTAATTATGAGCGTTAGAGAGGGTACAGAGGGAGTGATTAGTGATGAGCAGTATGGCTTTAGGAGAGGGACTGGATGCGTGGATCAGGTGTTTGCTGTGAGACAAGTGTGTGAAAAGTATTTAGCGAAAGGCAAGGATGTGTTTTGGGCATTTATGGATTTAGAGAAAGCGTATGATAGAATTGACAGGGAGGCTTTGTGGACTGTTTTAAGGTTGTATGGACTTGATGGTAGGTTACTAAAAGGGGTGAAAAGTTTTTATGTAAATAGTAGAGCGTGTGTAAGAGTGGGAAATGCTGTGAGTGATTGGTTTCCCGTGAGAGTGGGGCTGCGACAGGAATCTTTGATGTCGCCTTGGTTGTTTAATATTTACATGGATGGTGTTGTGAGAGAGGTGAATGCAAGAGTTTTAGGTGGTCTGAGTCTGGTAAATGTTGATGGAGGAGAGTGGAATCTGAAGCAGCTGCTGTTTGCAGATGATACTGCACTGGTGACTGATTCAGAGGAGAGATTGAGACAGTTGGTAGAGGAGTTTGGAAGGGTGTGTGAAAGGAGGAAATTGAAAGTAAATGAGAATAAGAGTAAAGTGATGAAGTGTACGAGGTTGATAGATGGTAGGGGGATGAATATAGTTTTGAATGGTGAGTTGTTTGAGGAGGTAGATTGTTTTAAATATCTAGGGTCACATGTTGCTGTGGATGGAAGAATAGATGCAGAAGTGAAGTTTAGAATAAATGAAGTAGGAAAGGTGCTGGGAGGAATGAAAAAAGTGTTTAAATGTCGTTCGCTTAGAATGGATGTAAAGAGAAGGCTGTATGAGGGTGTTGTGGTACCGAGTGCATTATATGGGGCTGAAACATGGAATATGGGTGTAGCAGAGAGGAAAAGTTTGAATGTAATGGAGATGAGATGTCTGAGGACTATGTGTGGAGTGACGCGTATGGATCGAGTGCGAAATGATGAAGTGCGAAGGAGAACTGGAGTTGTTCAGGAGATGGCTGATCGAGTTGAGCAGAGGGTGTTGCAATGGTTTGGGCATATGGAGAGAATGGATAATGAGCGATTAGTGAAAAAGATAACTAGATCTGATGTGAGAGGTGTAAGGCTGAGAGGAAGACCACGAATAGGATGGATGGACAGTGTGAAGAGAGCGCTGGATGCGAGAGGGATGTCTGTTGAGCAAGGAAGAGTGGCTGTGCGTGACAGAAATAAATGGAGAGAAATTGTGAATCAATAAGTGATGATGCAGCCCTGAGGGGATATTCTCCCGCATTTGGTCTGATCAGCTAGTCAGGTCAGGTGCGGGTAAGGGGATGGGTCTGTTATGATGTGGCAGGGGTAATCCAGTTCTGCTGTCGGGCCCTGCTGTGGATGTCACTGATTGCATTGCGCAGTTGACCTTTGTGCGGTGTGATGCGGTGAGGATCTGTCCGTTCTCCCCTCTGGAGCTAAGATGCGAATGAATGTGTTTGAATGGATGAGTAAATGGAGAGTGAGTCGTCCTGTCTCGGCTACCTCCCTTTCCTTGGGGGAAGTAGCCTAGGTATATAGATAGATAGATAGAGATCTCGGTGGGAAAGAAAAAAACAGTGATGCATCTCTGCATCTTTTTCATGGCCCTTTCTTGTGACAAGCGTTGTATTTTGTGTTAATCTCTTGTTATCACTCAGCACTGAATATGAAGACATGGCAGTGTTACGTCAATTTACATTAAAAAGAGCATAGTTTCAGTACTCGTGAACAGACGCCCTTCACCGGTGAGACGGGTAAAAGGTAAAGTAAGTCAGCGTTCACCCTTTCCGAGTCTGGAAGTATGTTTAGATTTTATTCTTGCCATCTTCAGACGGTTGTGTTGGGATTAGCAGAGGCTTTTCGAAATGGCGGTTTAAGATGCTGAAGATCTTCGATATGAGATACCTTTACGAATCCTAATAATAAAGTTTAGATACAACAAGAATAAAGTAAAATGTTATCTGATTGATGGGATTAATGGATAAAGGATGCCCGCATGAGAAACCTGTCATAAATTGGGGAAACTCATTCATATAATTTATCTTGGCAGTGTGGCCAAGGAAAAACATTTCTTTATTTCGTGTCAGCGTCCATGGTATTTAGATATTTCTCTTTTCTTCCTTTTCTTTTTTTCATTTCTAACAACTTTTATATTTTACTTACTTTAAAAATTACCTACCTTTTTATTTATACTGTATTTATTACTGAGGACGGAAGGAATAATATGAACGACCTTGCAAGACTGAGAAGGAATAATTTCATGTTTCAAGTTGTACAGAAAAATGTGAAAATCTCTACTACATTGCCGTTAAGACACGCGTTCAATTACTGCTGAAAATACTGTGTCAGGATTTTGCGTTTTTCGACCCCTGTTAGACTTGGAGTTGCATTTTCTGAGGCGAAACTTTAAGAGAGTAATAGAAACAGCAGTGACACCCCCCCCCCTCTCCCGTCCCTCTCCAGTGCTTCTCCTCCAAACTAAAGTGGATGAAGAATTTGGGAGGAATCTGAGTGTGATATAGAGGGAGAGTAAGAAATAGTTTTGGAAGGAGGTAAAGAAAGTAAGGCAGTGTGAAAGGGGAAATAGTAGCGGAGAGAAAGATAGGAATAATAGATTGTTGATGGAGAAGAGAGAGAAATTGAGGAGATGGAAGGAGCACTTTGATGATTTGTTGAATGTAGAGAGTGAGAGCAGTGCAAGTATAAGTGGTTGGGGAATGGCTGGGAGAAGGAGAGATGAGTGGAGGGAGGAAGAGATCAGTATGGCGGAAGTAGTGGAAGGAATGAAGAAGATCAAGATGGGAAAGGCCCCAGGAACTGATGAAGTGTGTGGTGAAATGCTGAGGTATAGGGGTGAGATTGTTGTGGAGTGGATATGGAAGTTGTGTAGATTGGCTTGGGAAGAGGGAAGGGTTCCAGAGAACTGGAAATCAGGTATACTTGTTCCTTTATACAAAGGAGAAGGGGAGAGAGAAGTATGTGTTAACCATAGGGGTATTTGCCTTCTTAGTGTGACTGGAAAAATATATGGTAGAATACTAATTGATAGGGTTAGGCATATGACAGAGGAGCTAGTTGGAGAAGAACAAGGGGGATTTAGGAAGGGAAAAGGTGTGTAGATCAGATATTCTGTTCTAAGATGTTTAGTGGAGAAGTGTCTAGAGAAGGGAAAGAAAGTGTATGCTGCCTTCATGGACTTGGAGAAAGCTTATGACAGAATAGATAGGCAAGGTATGTGGAAGGTATTAAGAGTACATGGAGTGGAGGGAAAATTGTTGAGTGCTGTGAAGAGTATGTACGAAGGAGCTAGGGCTACGATGCGAGTGGATGGTGAGCTGAGTGAGTTCTTTGATCTCAGTGTGGGACTGAAACTGGGTTCTGTGATGTCTCCATTGGTGTTTAACATATACATGGATGGACTTGTAAAGGAGGTGCAAGGTAGGGCAGTGGATGTGGGGGTGGCTCTAATGAATGAGGGTGAAATTTAGAAGATTCCGGTGTTGCTGTTTGCTGATGATACAGTATTGTTGAGTGAAGATGAATGGGAGTTGCAAGGTTTGGTGAATGAATTTGGGACAGTGTGTAGGAAGAGGAACCTGAAAGTTAATGTAAACAAGAGTAAAGTTATGGTGTTTGAGAGGCATGAAGTCACAGAATGTAAAGTGAGGTTGGATGGTGAGGATATGGAGAATGTGAGTGCATTCAAGTACTTGGGTAGTGTGATGAGTAAGGATGGAACGTTGGGGGACGAAGTGCGTGATAGGGTACAGCAGGGAAGGAAGGTTGTGGTTCACTGAAAGCAGTGATGAGAAATAGGGAGATGAGTATGGTAGTTAAGAAGTCATTGCATGATAGTATTGTGATCTCTACCCTGACGTATGGAAGCGAGGCGTGGACCTTGCAAGAGGGGAACAAGTCAAGAGCGAGAGCAGTGGAAATGAGTTACTTGAGAGGAGCATGTATAGTGACATGGAGGGACAGGTTGACGAATGAAGAAGTGAAGGAACATTGTGGGGTGGATGTGGATGTGGTTGAGAAGATTAGGGGAAATACACTGAGGTGGTTTGGACATGTGAAGAGAATGGAGAATGAAAGACTGACTAAGAGGGTGTATGTAGGTGAGGTGGAGGGATGGAGTTGAGAGGTATATGAGGGAGGGGGGAGTGAGTTGGGGGCAGGGTAGTCAAATGGTGGGTGACAGAGCGACTTGGAGGCGTTTTGTCTGCGGCCACCCTTTGCGGGATTAGGGCGTCCAGGTATAAATAGATAGATACAGTAGATAGATTATTATTATCCATCCATCCACCCATCAGCCCCATGAGGAGCGTAGGAGCCCAGGACTAGGCAGTTGGTCCTGACATTTAAGATGAGAGTGATCAGCCTCACTCATCCCTTAGTGGCATTACGTGAGCAATAAACCACAACCACCCCTTGGATGTAAACCTTCACCGGCTCAATCCGATTGGAACGCAATAATTACTAAACCACCAGTCGCCAAAATTTGGTTATATGATTACCACCCAGAGTAGTAAATGGTTTCCTGGTGTACAGGAAACCATTAGGCTTGTCACTCAGTGTACAGTAGAGTCACCCACAGGCAGAAGGAAGAGGAAAGAATGAAGGAAAGGAAGAAGAACGAGTGTAACGTCATCCGTAGGCAGAAGGATGTGGAAAGACTGAAGGAAAGAAAAACATAAGAGGATGGAAGGAAAGAAGGATGGAGGAGAGGCAAGGGCAGACACCCGAGAGCAGTACTACATCGAGTGAGTGGATGGTGAGCGTCCCCACCTACCACAAATTATTATTATTATTATTATTATTATTATTATTTTGTCATTAGGCGATTACATTAATTCATGTAAGGTGAATTCCCTCATGCACAGAAACAGTCTCCATTAAGTCCACTAAGATCTCATTGCAGATCAAGGGAGACTTCTCTAAAAGAAAATGTAAAGTATCCTTTAATTATCACAGAAACTCCCTCATCACCACATGGACACCTTTTTTACCTGCCTTTATCCATTCACCTTCATCCCAAATAACTGTCGAAGAAAAATGGATGAACATGATGTGACACTGATAAGAGTGTGTTATGTAAAAATGAGGTAGACTCGTAGGCTCTTCAATCACCACCAGCAAAAAATCTTTACAAATACACATTCTGTCTAACCTGTTTGTCTATTGTCAGACGCCTTAATCCTTTGAAGGGTGTCAACAAACATGTCGCCTCCACGTCGCCCTGTTCTCTGCCATTTGGCTATCCCTTTTTCAACTCTCATCCTCTCTCTCATGCATGTGTCTCCACTCCAACTCACCATTTCATCTTTGAACTCCTCCTCCTCCTTCCACATCCACCTCCCTAACACACATTTTTCTCGTCAGTCTCTCATCTCAATTCTCTCCACATGCACAAACCTTTTCAGAGTCATTCTCTTAACACTGTCAGTAGCATTCACATCAGCACCGTTATCCAGTGCTATTCTTACATTCTCTATAAGTTTTAAAGATTCAGCACCCATTCTCTACGACTTTACAGACCAATAAAACACAAGAGCGGCTTAGCATACAACTGAAATATTTTCAGCTCGATAACGTATTTTTAACATTATTCTTCCAACGGCCATTCATTTTTTTTTTAATCCGCAAATGATCTCTCTCTCTCTCTCTCTCTCTCTCTCTCTCTCTCTCTCGTGGCTGAGGTGTAAGACAGTCCCCCATCAACACTGGGAATACAATAACACTTCTAATATTTGATACTTGCTACTGACAGACAATTTTCAGTTCAGTGGAGACGTATTGTTGCGAAGGGATTACTACGTTCTCTTCAATGGTGTGTAAAAAAGAAAAAGTCTGACACTAAGATGTAATAAGTAAGATAGGCATCATCGTCTCGAACGAGTTAATAACCCTGTTATTGAGACCTCTGTGTTTTAATTTCTTTCTGACGTGGGAGGTGTGTGCAGGATATTTACAGAAGATATATGTGCAGCATGTGATGTGGTGTGTGGGAGGAAGAGAAGACGGAGGGGCGTGCAAAGAACAGCGTGGTGGACTGAAGAGGTGAGACAGGCTGTGGCACAAAAGAAGAATGCATACAATAAATGGATGAGAAATAAGGGCGTGGAAGAAGTTGAGAGGCGGAAGAGAGAGTTATATGTAGAAAGAAAGAGAGAGGTGAAAAGATTAGTAAGAGAGAGTAAGAAGAGAGTGGATGAGGAATTTGGAAGGAATTTGAATGTAAAGTGGAGGGACTGTAAGAAAATGTTCTGGAAAGAGGTGAAGAGAGTAAGACAGGGTGGAAGTGAGGTTAGTGGGAGAGTGAAAGATAAAAATAGTAGATTACGAGTGGAGAAGGGAGAAAAAGTGAGCAGATGGAGAGAACACTTTAAGGAATTGTTGAACATACAGGATGGAAGTAATGCGAGTATAAGTGGCTGGGGAATGGCTGGGAGAAGGAGAGAGGTGAGAAGACAGGAAGAAATCAGTAGGATAGAAGTTGTGGAAGCAATGAAGAAAGTTAAATTGGGGAAAGCCCCAGGAATGGATGGAGTGTGTGGTGAAATGCTGAAGCATGGGGAAGTGATAGTCGTATTATGGATGTGGAAGATGTGCAGATTGGCCTGGGAGGAAGGTAGAGTCCAGGAGGATTGGAAGTCAGGTATAATTATTCCCTTGTACAAAGGAATAGGGGAAATGAAGGGTGTGGTAATCATAGGGGCATATGTCTTCTTAGTATAATAGGAAAAGTGTATGGTAGGATACTTATTGACAGAGTTAGAGAAAGAACAGAGGAATTCGTTGGAGAAGAAAAGGGAGGCTTTAGGAAGGGAAGAGGTTGTGTAGATCAGATATTCATTCTTAGATCTTTAGTTGAAAAGTTTCTAGAGAAGGGAAAGAAGTTGTATGCAGCTTTCGTAGATTTGGAGAAAGCATATGACAGGGTGGATAGAAAAGGATTGCGGAAAGTATTAAGAATATATGGAGTAGATGAGAAGTTGTTGAATGCTGTGACGAGTATGTATGATGGTGCTAAGGCTGCAGTGTGTGTGGATGGTGAACTGAGTGAATTTTTATCTTTGAAGGTTGGGTTGAAACCGGGATGTGTCATGTCTCCATGGTTGTTCAATCTGTACATGGATGGGATAATAAAAGAGGTACAAGGTAGGGTAGTGGATGTTGGAGTGACCCTGGTGAGAGAGGGTAGTGTTTGGAAACTCCCTGTACTGTTGTTTGCAGATGATACTGTGTTGTTGAGTGAAGACGAAGGGGAGCTGCAAGGCTTGGTGGATGAGTTTGGGAGAGTGTAAGAAACGGAATCTAAAGGTGAATGTAGGGAAGAGTAAAGTGATGGTCTTTGAGAGAGGTGAAGTCAGGGAATGTTCAGCGGGGTTGGATGGTAAGGAATTGGAAAATGTGAGTACGTTTAAGTACTTGGGTAGTGTGATGAGTATGGATGGAGGTTTGGAGGGTGAAGTGCTTGAAAGGGTACAACAGGGAAGAAAGGTTGCTGGTTCCTTGAAAGCAGTGATAAGAAACAGGGAAGTGAGTATGGAAGTGAAAAAGGTACTGCATGACAGTATTGTGATACCAGCTCTAACATATGGAAGTGAAGCTTGGACGTTGCTGGAAGGACGCAAGTCAAGAGTGAGAGCAGTGCAAATGAGTTATTTAAGAGGAGCCTGTGGAGTCACATGGAGAGACAGGCTGACAAATGAGGACATAAAGAAGCGTTGTGGTGTGGATGTGGATGTGATAGGAAGCTTTAGGAGGAATACACTGAGGTGGTTTGGCCATGTGGAGAGGATGGAGGGAGAAAGACTGACGAAGAGAGTGTATGTGAGTGAGGTGGAGGGGAGAAGAGGGAGGGGGAGGCCGAGGATCAGATGGAGGGATGGGGTGGAGAGGTATGAGAGAGGGGGGTGGAGTTGGGAGCAGGGCAATGAAATGGCGGTGGACAGGGCGACGTGGAGGCGATTTGTTTGTGGCCATCCCGAACGGGATTGAGGCGTCTGGCAATAGATACGGTAGATAGATCATCATCATCATCATCATTATCATTCATGATCATCACCATCATCATCATAATAATAATGGTAGGTGGGGGCGCTCACTATCCACGCACTCGTTGTAGTGCTGCTTTGGGTGTCTGCCCTTTCCTCTCGCCCTTCCTTTCTCCTCTGTTTTTTCTCCTTCATTCTTTCCTCGTCCTTCTGCCTACAGGTGACTTTACACTCCCTATTCTGTCTTTCTTTCCTTCATTCTTTCCTCTTCCTTCTTCCTGTGCGTGACTCTGCATGAGTGATGAGCCAAATGGTTTCCTGTACACCAGGAAACCATTTACTACGCTGGGTGGTAACATATAACCAAATTATGGTGTCTTGTGGTTTAGTGGGTAATTAAGGCGCTCCAATCGGATTGAGCCGGTGCAGGTTTATATCCAAGGAATGGTTGGGGTTGATTGCTCACATACTGCCCCTCAGGGATGAGTGAGGCTGGTCACTCTTATCTTATATGTCAGGACCAACTTCCCTAGCCTCGGGCTCTTACGCTCCTCATGGGGCAAAGTAGGATTGGATGATGGTTGGATGGATAATAAAAATAATAATAATAATAATAATAATAATAATAGAGTGAATGAATGAATGCAACATCGTGATAAAAGGATTATTGACGATAAAAGAGTTTATGCAATGAGATGTGATATAATGGTGATGTTAGGCTGTGCAGAATGCTTTTGTTGTGGACTGAAGTTGTTGGATGTTATGGTGACGTGGCAAGCACCGCGCAGGTGTAAAGGTTGATAATATAATAAAGTGGATTGTGGGCAAAATGACGTAAAACTGTTGAGAAGGTAGTTCACAGCAGAAAGGAAAATAATAGTACGAATAGTGATGTAGTGATGCAGAGAGTTGCAAGGCACTAATGTTGTAAAGCGTGATGAGAAGTTGTAATGAAGATCCTGTTGTGGTGAAAGCCATATACTCGTTTAACAACATATTTTCAAATATTTGAATATCAACACAGCTATCATTTCTTTTTTAATAACAGAACAGAGGAAGGAATAACAAATGAATTAAAATAAAAAATCCATAAACCAGATTACTGGTGTCCGCTATTCATAAAATATTTGTAACAGTTAGACTTAAACAGCTGTAGGTTGAAGTTTGGAGGGAAACAACTCTGGGGAAGCGAGTTCCAAAGAGAGACAGTTCGGGGAATGAAAGAATTCTGATTGGCAGAAGTTCTGCAATATGGCTGAGTGACATTCCAGTCATGAGCGCTACCAGATGCCCGTGTAGCACGAGGGAAGGCATGGAGAGGTGGCATCATGGACGCAACTTCATCTGAGCATTTGCCATAAAAATATCTGTAAAATAGTGCAAGGGAGGCAACATTCCTTCTTACTCACAGGGGAGGTAGTTTATTTGTAATGGCAGGATTGTTAATAATTCTAACAGCTTTGTTCTGAATTTTGTCTAGTTGTTTTAATGCAACCTCTCCACATCCATTCCACAAGGGTGAGCAATATTCAAGCTGAGAGAGCACATGACTCTTATAAATTATAGCTAACTGCTCGTCAGTGAAGAAATTACGGACCTTGTACATTAATCCAAGTTTCTTTGAGGCAGTTCTGGCAAGTGCTCTAACATGAGAGGTCCAGCTGAGGGAATTGTTAAGTGAGACGCCGAGAATTTCAATACTTTTGGAGATGGGAATATCAGTGGTACTGAAGGTAATATACGAATCTGGCAATATCTGTCTATTAGTAAATTGTATATATTTAGTTTTTACTAGCATTAAATGAGACAAGGTTGTTTTGTCCCCATACACTGATCGTAGGTAGGTCTTGATTTATGGAGATGGCTGACCTGAGTTGAGAGGTAGAGATATTAGACTTTGTAAATGGGTGTCTGAGTGTGAATGAACTGTGTAGTGTTGAGTCATCTGCATATGAGTGGATGGGATTGTGGGTGACAGATAAGAGATCATTAATATGAACCAGGAACAGGGTTGGCGCCAGATGTGATACCTGCAGTACACCGTCGTTAACTGAGTGGAAATTGGATTATACATCATCTACTTTTACTCTTATTTTCCTGTCACTGAGATATGAGATCAAAGGAATAAAAGACGTTAGTCCATAGCAAGGGTGTTTGGACAGCAGGGAACTGTGCCATACTCTATCGAAAGCTTTAGAAATATCAAGGGCTACTGCATGAGTTTCTCCATGTAGATCAATTGATTGATGGATGGTATGAGTTAGGAAATTGAGTATGTCAGTGGTGGATCTTTCGTGGCGAAAACCATATCGTCTGTCACTAATTAAGTTGTTGGATTCAAGATGTTTAACAATGTGCATATTAATTAAAGTTTCAAATACCTTACCAAAAGAAGATGTGGCTGAAATTGGTCTGTTATCAGAGGGGTCAGACGAATTTCCTTTCTTCGGAATTGGGTGGATATTGGCTTCTTTCCATGAATTTTGGAATGAAGAAGATGTGCACAGAATTAAGAGAAATGGAACAGCGTCTTTAACCTACTTCAAATAAAACTTAATAATACAAAACTTGCCTACTAGAATCAGGAGCTTCAAGAACTGTAATGAAGCCTTTTCTGTAGTTTCGTGTGGAAGGGTGAGTTTTTTTGTGGTGTATGGTGTTGTTCAGAGTGGTATTATGTGGTGTGGTTTGGTATGATGTAGTGTGGTCGTGGTATGATGTAGTGTGGTGTGGTGTTTTGTGGTTTGGTGTGACTATCCAAAGTAGTTAAAGTTAACTTGAGTGAAGGACCTAACATGCTAAAATGGTTAGTGAGAGACAGACAGTCGTAGCCTTTGCTAGAGATGCTCCCGAATCCAAAAATCACGGCATTCACGTTCTCTACATCTGTTTTATAAATCACATAACCAGCAGCTGCCGGTTTTTCTTTGAGTCATTGCTACTAATGATGTTCGATTCGAGTGTTATTTTTTTATTATGGTTGGTACTCCATACAGTATATCGCACACACACACACACACACACACACACACACACACACACACACACACACACACACACACACACACACACACGCACACGCACACACACACATACACACACACACACACACACACACACACACACACACACACACACACACACACACACACACACACACACACACACGTGCGCCCCCAAACTAAATGTGTTTGTGGGTGTACATGATTTCGAGTGCATGTATTTTTTCATTAGAATGTCTGTATCCACTAACTCTCCCCGTACTCATTTGAAATGTTAGTCCTCCTTGTCGAGAGGCACTTCACGAGATACTCACTGACAAGTGATTCAGAGAGCAAGAAAGCAAGGGTGGGCGGAGAGTGGTGCTGGGTAGCAGCAGTAACAACGCCTGAGTCGCTGACACTGCTGAACAGATTAATTACTCATTTCCGGCGGCTGCGATCCAGTTGATCGCCGCAAAAAACAATTAGTTGCCTCTCGTTACTCCAATTTATTTATGTCTGACCTGGCGTGTGTCACATCAGTGTAGATTAACTGCCTGTGTCTGTATAAATGTGTGCACATGTAGGAATTAGGTGTGTTTTTGCCCGTGCTTGTATATATACAGTTCGCAGAGGAAAATATAACTGGGCATCTCGAATTTCACACTGAATACAATGGTATCTACCCGGAAGTAGATGGTATACAGATTCAGTGGGAAACCAGTGTTTTTTTTTTTTTTTTTTCGCTTTATGTCATTGTGTACTCAACTTAGAGTGGTCGGATATTTTATACACTGTGTGTGTGTGTGTGTGTGTGTGTGTGTGTGTGTGTGTGTGTGTGTGTGTGTGTGTGTGTGTGTGTGGTTAATTATATTAAAGTTATAAATACTGATTACGTTGTAAATAAGGGTTGTCCACTAACATAATTTATTAACTGAATAAATGAGTCACTCGTGTGATAGTTCGGGTTGTGAAAAACGCAAATAAAAACTAAAGAAAAGAATTGTAGCGTTTTAATTTTGCTGTAATCGTTTGGTGGCAGGGAAAAAAAAAAGAAATAAATAGTCAACCAAATATCCGAATGTCAAAAGTCTGGACAATAGTCCTGAAGCCGGCAAACTAATGTCTGTCTCATACCAATTTCTTTTCAAGTGGAGTGCCACTCTTGGAAAATAACCAGAGGTCTTGATCTGGTACGAAAAATGATCTACTGTTACAGTGAAGTGGGAAGGTGAACTGAGTATCGTTTCTCTCTGCCCTTCCAGTCCAGTACTATGTTATTTCACATAAACGTTGTTGTATAAACAAACAGTATAAGGAATCTGGATGTGAGGAATACGTACCGTGACGGTATGAGTTCTGAGGTAAAGACATCAAGCGTATGCTTATAAGTATGGGTATTTATAGGTCTGCCTGCCCTTCATGGAACTGTTATCAGACCTACGTTTTATCACAAGTTCTTACGGTGTCCATCGTATCGCATTATTTGTGTGTATCATCAGTAAGTGTATAGTATACAGGGTCTCTTCAAAAATAAATTTCTAGTAACCCTTTAGTGGGTAAAAACTTAACCAAATAATATATTTTGACTAATAATATACCGGTACATTTATTTATAGGGGAGGGAAACTTTGCCCAACAATGTTAATGTCTAAATAAATAACCAAATACATAAGTATTATTATTAGTAAAGCCTGTAATTAGCTTCCTGACACAGTTAATTTCACTCCGTTGATAGAATTTCCGCATATCGATACTGTTGATGCACTTCAACAACTAGTGGCAGGTAATTCTTATCAGCATAAATATTGCTCTGTCGATGTATCGTTATTATTGACTTGGAGGAGGAGGGGGGAGGAGAAATCTTAGTGCGCGTCTATACGTGCTCAAACAAGTGTTGGCAACATGTAGGCAACACAGTAACGAACACGCTGCAGATATGTTGGGAACAGAAGCGTCCAGATCATGTTGGCAACATCATGAAGTCTCAGCTGCCTGGTATGAACCCTCTTATCCCATCACCTTTGCTGCCAGTGTTCGAAGCTGCCCTGAAACATGTTTGCATACATCTGTCCAAAACATGCTGCAAACCTGTTCCCGAACATGTGGCCAGCTGTGTTGCCAACATGTGTTCGAGTACACGTGTGGACGCGGCCATAGGCAACGTGACAGTATCCGTGAAGTTCCAGTCTTTCCTCAGAACATAACCCGCAAAAGTTCAAAAAATTTAATAACGGTGAAATATTCACGCGTTTGATATTACGTTTTTGTTTGTTGTTGCTGGGAAACCACAGTGTGTGTGTGGCATAGCAGACCAGTCTACCACAGGCAAACAGTCGCCCCTGCCAGGCTGCCCCGTGCGGTAAACAGATGTTCCCTTGCGAGAGACAACGCCTCGCCGCTGTGATGCGCGGGGAATACTGTGGAAGTTTGGTTCCTAGATCACCACTGCATATGCTTCTCTCCATCCAGTTAACAAGGGCGCCAAAGTAGGCTCCACATCACCCCGTCAATTGCTTTTATGGGTACGACCCAGAGTTATAAATGGTTTCCAGGGTTACAGAAAGCTAATATGCTTGTCACTCTGTAGTCACCTAAAGGGAAAAGAATGTTAATAAAATTGACATGGGAGATGGGAAAATAAAGAACAAATAATAAAGGTGAAGGAAGAAGTAGGCAACCTTTCATCAGATGAGTGGATGATGGTTGCCACCACCTCTCACCACGTTTAAGATGAATAGGCAGTATTAATACTGCCGGGTCAGTTTCATGTTCAACATGATCATATGGCAGCAAGTGCACTTCCAGGCGATCATTGAAAAAACTGATTAATCTTCACTCCATTTTCGGGTCTCAAGGCTAATCGACTATTGCCAAAGTCACCTACCCTATGTAAAGTCAGCAAGGTAAGTATAAGAACCCATACATTCGATGATGGTGAACATTAGTAACATTCTTTAATGTTTTAGCCTATCTGGTAATTCTTGAGTAACTGAAACTTCAGGTCTATAACGCATTATTTTACAATCATGAGTAGAAAATGCAATTTAAAACATCGATTATAGAAACAGGAAGAAGAATGTAATATGTTTAACTCTTTCATCTTATGTTTCAAATTGTCTTGTTTTTTGTTTGTTTTGCCTGTACAAGCATTTAGAGAAGGACCTGGCAGCTCTTAATACCAGTATCGATAAACCATCAACTTTTTCCCCTCCGGCTGGCCCTTCCAGCATTATTGCGGCTCACGCAAAATATGAGATAGAGATCCTTCCGTTCCCGACCCCACAGTGTCAACATCTGCATCTCTTGTGGAGGTTCTGCATACACACACGCACACACTGCCTAGGGTACGGCATAAATGTACCTGCTCTTGTCGGTGGTTACGACATGGGTGTTGGGAGATTGATTATTTTATTTTCAGTCACAACTGATTTTGTTATTCAGTTGAATACTTTTTTACTTACAGCTCGACTTTACGTGACAGAAAGAAACTCTTGTTATTTTTTATTTCAACGTCGCAATATACTAGGCATGTGAAACCCACGCGCTTATTTTTTCTTGTTGTCTGGTAATTCATGAAAATAAACCCTCATTTCGCTCAAACCATTAATCCTGCAGCACCCATTTTGGCAGGGTACACTCTCACAACCTCCTCCTACACAGACCAGAATTCCAGCTCATTCCATCAATTTCTTTGTCCCACATGCCTATTCCTTTATCATCCCTGATACTTTCAGTCTTGGAGCACATTTTCAAAATGCACGATCACTGTACTGAAACAGCTAAAGATATGACATACAGCTAAAGATATAACTTACACCAACGTTGCAGCCCATCCTACCCATTCTTTTGCTCACTGGGCCCCTTTCTCAACCCCATTGTTATTGGTTTCATAACGTGATGCAGGTAACAACCTACGAACGCGCATCTCTCTCTCTGTCTCTGTCTGTCTGTCTGTCTGTCTGTCTGTCTCTCAGCTGCTCTCTTTTTTCTTGGTCTACTTTGTTTAGATATCGAACCTCCACACTTACACTGTCTTTTCTGAGAGTGAGAAATCTACGAGTATACCATCGCCTCAGCCGTCCCTAACCACACCCCTATTATCCCACACCACCACCCTGCCATGTCACAGCACCATCACCCCTGCCACCCCACACCACCACACCTGTCACTTCACACCACCATCTCCTCAGCCATACCACACCACCACTCCATCCATTTCGCGCCATCTCCCATGCCATCTCACAACACTACTCTTACCACCCCACACCAACACCCTTATCACCTCTCATTGCCACCCGTGCAACCTCACACCACCACCCTTACCATCTCACAGTATCATCCCTGTCATACCAAACCACCAATATGACATCCCCTCACCACCACCCCTTCCATCCAACTCCACATCCCTGCCACCCCACACTACCACCCCGGTCATCCCACACCAAAACTCCTTTCATCCAACACCAACACCCATGTCATCCCACACCTCCACCCAGTCACCACCACTTTGCCACCGACACCGGGCACCACTACCCTGCCACCACAACCAATCTGCACCTGACCCTGCCACCACCCCTACCCTGCCCCACCACACTTCACCACCACCCTGTGTCCCCACCCTGCACCCCCACTCTACCACCACTACCCTGTGCCACCATCCTGCCCTCTCCACACTGCACCATTCCCCTTTGCCCCCACCCTGCGTTACCAAACAACATCACCTCCTTTCACCACCACCCTGCCACCCCACACCACCATCCTGCCACCCCACATCACCACCCTGCCACCCCACACCACCACCTTGCCACCCCACACCACCACTCTACCACCCCACACCACCACCCTGGCACCCCACACCACCATCCTGCCACCCCACATCACCACCCTGCCACCCCACACCACCACCTTGCCACCCCACACCACCACTCTACCACCCCACACCACCACCCTGGCACCCCACACCACCACCATGCCACCACCGCCATCGTGTCCTACTGGTAACTGCCATGTGTGCTTTCACTGCCAACTTCATACCATAATGGCATTAGACAGGGTCGTTACCGCTGTATTTATGACTGTGCGCTGGTTTGTATGACCCTATACTAGTTTTAATCGTGCACAAAGGTCAGCGCCATTGGCAGTTACACCACCGGAAACCACTTGCATCTCGGGCGAACACAGACACAGAAATATAAGGCAGCTAGAAGACAGCAAAATGATCTATACAAGTCACTATTGTATTGAAGGTAAAATGAATATTGTTTATAATTTCTTCAGTTTCAAGTATCCTTTCTTGCTCAGGAGATTCGTGGTAATAATAGATGATGTTCACTGTTTTTGCTACCCTAACTCCATCACTGCTAGACGCCTTCCCATATGCAGTGAAAAAAAAAAAAAAAAAAAGAGGAGGTAGAGGCTCTAGCATGAGTAATATTCATAGGTGCCATTGCACTAAAGAAGCTAACAATCGCCTCATTACGAAATCTTTCCCCTCTACTTTAATATTTTCATATCGTGACAGCAAACGCAGAATACAAGACGACGTCATGTTTTGAAGAAGGAAATGTAGATTGACTCTGGCATCTTCTTTTGAAAATAATGCCCTTGTCTGAACCATACCGTTAGGTGGTAGTAATATTAAAACAGAAGTACGTAACTTTTTTATATAATGGTTATAACTGAAATGAAATTCATTACTTAGCCAAGCTATAACATTAATGGAAAAAAAGATAAACGAGAATTTTTTTATTTTTTTAGTTTCATTGCAGATAACGGTTGAAAATACTGTGTCCTTAATTCTTTCGTGGTCTTTGGACGCGGATCCGCATCCAACCTGAAAGTGTCTGACCAACTCTTTAGATGCGGATTCTCATCCAAACAAAGAAATATTCACTATAAATCAGGAATTGCATCTAGCGTCCTGAAATTTGGTCTGATATGAGCCTGATTGATTTTCCAGTTTGGTGATACTATTTTCGCTCATGGGAAAGTTCGAAAATGCCACCAAAATCCACTTAGGAAAAAAATGTGGTATAAACATTCTTATACACTCTTATCTTATTCTACAAAGTCTCAGCGTTATAAATACAAATTCGCTCATCCAAATATATTGGGGTGAAAAAATGACGAACTGAAAAATCTCGAGCCACTGTATTTGGTATAAACATTATTATGCACTCTTTCAGCTTATACCCGTCATAACTCAATTACTTTTTGTAATAACACTTCCCTTTTTCTTTCACCTTATTTTACAAATTCTCAGCTTTCTAATGGTATGAAAACATATGCCCTACTGAAAGCCGCACTGGTGGGAGAACAGCGTTGTATATCCGGCAAATTTGTAATTAATTTCAAATATAGAAAAATTTTCTACTGCAGTATAGTATATAACTGAAATAGACCGAAATTTAATATACAATATATATATATATATATATATATATATATATATATATATATATATATATATATATATATATATATTTATACACACGAGTTTTGTTTAACTCCGTTTACTAGAAACGGCCATACCTGCGTTGTTCTGGAGCCTCAAAGCAATGAATCAGTGTACAGTGTGTATTATGTTCATTTATAACCACATTCTTAAACCGTTTTCCATTAGTAAGATAAGTTAGCTCCAGGTCTGGGTGAACCTATTCTAATTTCACACTAAAAGCACTCTGAGTACAGCAAACAATGACATATTATTAATATCAATAAACACAGTACAGTAAACAATGACATATTACTTATATGAATAAACACCGTACAGGAAGCCGTGACATCTTACCTGCAGTTTATTCATATTACTTTTAGACGATTCAGTTTAACACAAGGTCGATACTGTACAGAGAGCATTTGAAACATTCTTTATTAACCGTATTTGTGTGATGCCGAACCTTTTCAAAAATTAAAAATAAATAAATGCTTCCTAAAGACGCTAGTAGTATGAGGGAAGACACTGATACATTTTCACTAGGGTCTTAATGAAAAAAGTTTTTGCTTCCTGTACATAATTATCTAATCTCTCTCTCTCTCTCTCTCTCTCTCTTTAATTTTATATATATATATATATATATATATATATATATATATATTAGGACTCCATATTATAATTACAAATCATAATAGATAAATAGATAGATAGAGAGACAGATAGAAGCAGGAAGTCAGATGATGAGAAGGTATTGTGTCTGCGAGAATCGAGCAATGCTAAACGGGCTTACACACTCTTAACTCGAGGAATGCTTTATAGGCACACGACAGCGCCTCGTGACCATACACACACATACACACATACTCACACACAGGCTTCTAGAACTTTCCAACCTCAGTGTAAAACACGTGACACGACCCCTGCTACACCAGAATTTAGGAAGCAGAGGCAGAAGGAGACAGGCCATAGAAGCGGCAGGTAGTAGGGAGAAGGGCTTAGCAACATGGAAGAGAGAGAGAGAGAGAGAGAGAGAGAGAGAGAGGGAGGTAGCTCGCGGGACTCTACTTAACTTCACTCCTGTGTGAGAGACTTTGTTAATATTTCCAAGACTAATAATAATAGTCCCATACTATTCTTTACCTCTCCTGTCATTGCATGACAAAAGGGAACCAAGATTATCTACTTACAAAGCTACTCACGTATAACAACCGCTCATCCACAAGCTCAATATATACATTACTAATCTATATAACTTCTCCACAAGTTACTACAAAGTCTTTTATGACATTATTTTTTTATGACATTATTTTTTGACATTATTTTTTTTAGGAAGGAGAGCTCAGAAGGAGGCTAGCATTAGAAGCGACAGGTAGTGGAGAGAGTGAACAAGAAAGAGGGGCTCAACTAGGCTTACTTATTATATTGTCTCTGTAAGACATACCCTGCTCAACTTAGATTTCTCTGAAGATAATAAATTAAGATTAACTCACTGTATTCATCTTTAATTCCTACTATAAGAAATCGAGAGTGACAACTAAACAACAAAACTTCTCTACAAGTTTATACAAAGACTTTTATGAGATTTGGTGGTCAGCGAAAGTACAGAGCTCGTCTTCGAATCAACAGTGAATTTCTACAAAAGCAGGCGACACTCTATAAGATTAGCTTCAGTTCTACAATGAATTCCTACAATATACATGCCCATGAGTGTACAATTGATTCTGCATTATCGAGATTGAAAACAAAAAATACCTCTCACAACCAACAACTCACAACTAGCTCCTGACAGTATTCTCTCCAAACAGCCCCCTCCGTCTCCCCGATCATCATGCTGATGTAGAGGTAAAGAGGTCACAGGACGCCTCTACGATGAACCAACGAACTACAACCATCTACAATCAACTACAAATAACAACTCTACGAGTCGTCTGTATAATCTTCTACACGCACCTACAAGTAGCGGCAGTCTTCATCCCACAACGAGTAAATCACAAGAGAAAAGGACCGAAAAAAACTTCGAGAAAGAAAAACAAAACAAACAAACGAAGAATGAGACACGACTCACAACTCAACCACCAGACCTCACCCTCCTCTCTCTGCTACATCCACCCAACCTCCACTGCTGACGCAGGAGTGAAGAGGTCAAGACAACGAAGCAAATACCAAGCTCATATTCACAACTCATCTTAATCACTCATCTTCACTCAAGTTACTCATCGCTACTCATTTACTCACCACAGCTACCAGTGTGGGAAGTCGACGTCACCATACGTGTGCTGAGACGACGACAAGCCGTGTGTCTGACACCCCACAACACGTCAAATCAACCTGTGAAGAACAACGCTATCACCACGTGCAACACCACTCACACCATTCCCACCACGGTAAAAATTAGTGAGTTATTTCATTTATACAATACACAGTGAGAGACAAAAATCTTCTGCACAAACATATAAAACGTGCTGTATAGTTACAACTTAAATACATATACCTACTTCAATTATCTTCATAATTCAATCATTAACCCTTCACGTCCCGAGCCTTTCCGCACCTATGACATCCCCCAGTCCCGAGCCTTTTTGGAAAAAAATTTTTTCTTATGAAACTTCCGCTTAGGTCGAGAAACTATGGAAAATCTTGAAGAAAGTGGTCTCTGCGGTCTATAAGTGGTGCAGGTATCGTATTCTGTAATGGGCTGGATATGCGTTAACGTTTTCTATGGTAAGGAGTAATGGGACAAACAACACACAACACCTCTACATTTATTGAATTTGTACTAATAAACAATAACAGTAACAATATAATGTATTTCAGACACATATATAGGAAAAATAAGCATTGTACCATCGCGCGAGCATAGCGAGTTAGGTCCGAGTCGTATCATGCTATCTGCTAATTTTCTGTTATGAGGCTACCGATCATTTTTTCTACTTGTATACTTCTGTTTCAATGACAATTTACCAATTACAACTGTTTGTAAGTGATTTCAGATGTTTTCATTCATTTTGATGACATGCAGCATAAGTTTAGCGCACATCAGCTTAGTAAGCGCACTCGCTATGACTCGTATTTCAACATACCAAATTGTTTTATCACTTTCCAATTATTTTCCCATTTACATAGAACCTTTCCCCCACCACTGTGAAGGTTTTCAATTATTTTCATTCATTACCGAGGGCATTTAGCGATATGCTAGCGCCTATTCACGTAGCAACCACGATCTCAAACACTCGTGTTTCATCATCTACTTTATTTATTCACTCCAATTATATTTTCCCACTTACATTACACACGTTTACACCCCTCCAATGCACTGTACATACTTACTGCCATTATTTATTCAAGTGAGCGTGAGAATATCGCCTGAAAATGCCCTCGCAAGGAATGTTACGTCATACATAATACTCACACACTTATATACTAATTCACTCACACACTTATATACTAATTATTCACTTTATCACTTGCTGACTTTTATTTTGACTAATATATTCATTCGACTAAGCGTCAGGAAATCTTATCTTTATAGACACGCTATGAATATTTGACTTAGGAATTACATCATCATATACAATAATTTGAACTTATATTGTACCCGTAAGAATGTCACATAATAGAAAATTTATAATAAGGGGCCGTATTTATTGCACTGAGTGACAGAATATCGCATCAAACAACCCTCTCTATGTAAGTTTCAACTTAGGGCAGATTTATATACTTACACCCAATGTTTGCACTTATGTTCTACCCGTAGGCACTTTATACTAATATTTGGCGATCCACATGACTGATATTTTCACAGAGCGTCTGTCTGTCGCATTTACATCATAATTTCTGCGTCCTTTCGCATTCACACCATGCTAAAATTGCAGCAACGTGTGATATTCACTAAAACATGGGTGAATACACAGACCCATGTCACACTGCACGCACTCATAGCGGGTGTCCTTCCTCTGTGTCGTGAGTCTCACCTGGGAATGACTGCACACGTGACACCTGCGCTGGGGCCTAGGTCTGTTGGGCTGGGGAGGGATAGGAGTGGGGAAATGGCGGGCGGATATTCTCTGGGGAGTGTGGGTAATATGGGCAGTGCGGGGGCGCTGTTGGGGCCTTTCAACAGCATACTTTGCAAAGATTTCTCGTGTGAGCTCCCTCACAAACCCTTCAAAGGTTTCCTGAACTCCTGTGGTCATGGCGTGAAGGTGGTGGCAATTCAGAGCAGTGATATCTAGCAAGTGAAAGAACAGTTTTATACCACTTCATCGTGGTCCTGGCACACTCTACCGTCGATATCATGGAGTCTGACTGGTCCACGAGGCGCATGTTTATATTATAGTCCATGACACATTCAGGTTTCCAAACACGACGCCTGCTCTCGCTATGGTAATCAACAGAATCAGTACGGTGCATCAAGGGGCGGTGAACCGTGGACAAGAGGCTTACTTCTCTGTTGTGTTTCCACATTGTTGCAAGGATGTTGTTTGCTTTGAAGAAGACAACCTCACTCCTTGCAAGTTTCCGCCCTACCTTGACCATGTGACGCCGGTTCACCTTTACGGTTCCACAGACTCCCGTTTCATGTCTGTGAAGATAACGAGCGAGAAGAGGGCTAGTGTACCAGTTGTCGAGATAGAGAACGTGACCACGATGAAGGTAGTCTTGTATCATCGTCTTTACCACTGCTCCCGAAAGTCCTATACTTCGATCTTCTATTATGTCTGTCTGTGCACCGGTGTACAAGACTATGTCTTGCACGTATCCAGTCCTACAGTCACACATAACAAAGATCTTGAACCCAAAACGGTGCCTTTTGCTGGGTATATACTGTCTGAATGAAATATTGCCTCGCCACAACACGAGATTCTCGTCTATGACGAGATCTCTATAGGGATAGAATGAGGATCGAAAGGTTTGCCTGAGGTGATCAAAGACCAGCCTAATTCGCTTCATTTTGTCCGTGTTGTTTGCATTTGCAGGGTCATTAGCATCATAAAAATGGAGGCGACTTAGAATTTGTTGAAACCGATTCTTGACCAAATATGGGGTAAAAATAACAGGTTCCGTAGTACTGTAAGCAGGAATTCTGTTTTTTCTTATTATACCCATCAAAAGGACAAGGGCAAAAAATAAGAACATTTCTGGAATGGAGACAGGGTAATCATAAATCATTGAATGCCTACTCCTTGTTCCCAATCTTTCACTTTCTAGCCACTGGCCGCTTGCAAACAGGTTTGTTTGAAACACAATCTGATCAACGAAGGCCTCACTGAAAAACAGGTGGAAAAAATCCAACCTGCTTGAATTACAGTGAATACCTGGTGCAATGCAGCCAGATCGCCCCTGCTCAGTGAAGGGGTGAATGAGGGGAGAAAAATCACTCCCATCCTCCCAATCCCACGACACAAATCCCTCGTCCCCATCACCGCCTTTGTCTGGGTGGGGAGGAGATCCTGGTTGGGGAGGTTGGGGAGAAGGAGTACGGAGGGCTTCCCCACTGTCACTCCTCTTCCCTCTGCCTTTACCCTTTCCCTTTCACAGCCTTGAGGAACATTAGGGGGCTGTGGGGATGAAATAGTTGGATATTGGGGAGCAGAAGACGTGCTGGGGAGTGGTTCCTCAACACCTTCCCCCTCCATTACCACACCACGTGCTCTCTCACGCAACCTTGCTCGACCACGTGTTAGGGGATATTGGGGAGCATAAGACGTGCTTTGGAGTGGTTCCTCCCCACCGTCCCCCGCCCACACAACCCCACGTGATAAGGAATGCACTCGCACTGGCCCACGTGATCCACTCTGCCGCCTCACACTGCGTAGGGAGAGCAATGACTCACCCACCTCACTCTCACTTTCCCTAATCCCAGGAATGTCCATTTCACTCCCCACTCCCTCCACTTCACTTCCTACCGCCCCAAACAGAATGCTAGGCCCATACCTGCTTAGACGACGTGGTGTGCGCTCTGGGCCACGATGCGTAATCACCTCCCGCCCATACCACGTGGCAGCACGTCCCACGTCTCCGTCCTCATCCTCGTCCTCGTCCTCGACCTCGAATTCTGCTTCCAAGGCATGCTGGGGATAGGGATATGACATACCACGTGCCTTCTTTGCCTCCTGCCCCTCTCTAGCAGCACGGTAAGTCACGTACTGCCGCTTCCTTGGTGACAGAACTTCCTCGTCACTGCTGGTGGTTTCTTCCTCCTCTGGCTGCACATAATCTTTGTCCATCTCCTCGTCATCCAGTGGGGAATCACTGTCGCCGGTAAAGGTGTCCAGGGCGACTTGAATTTCGCTCTCTGAGAGACCTCTCTTAGCCATGTCTGAGCAGGACCGTGGCTACCAGGTGAATGGACGAGTGGCGGGCTATACGTCGCCGGGACTGGCAAATGCAAATCGTGGTGACGTACCCATACGTCGTCGGGACGGGGCGGGTTAAATACTTGCATCAACAATAAATATTCTACACTGTATATATTCATTCATTTATTATAGCAGTTATTTAGTACCAACGAGTGTTACCATTTATACCTACATAAAATACGTGTTTCATACATACAGCATTACAATATTACATCTACAAAGTGATAAAGAAAATATACCATCACAGTTACTCAGTGAGCGATTAAAAGAACTGTATTAAACATTTATTAATTAAAGCTACCTAGTGGAAACATATAAATTAAGTTACAACGAAAACCAGAAAAAAAAATGGCCAACACAAATGACGTTAGCAAGAGTGAACATCTTCAACACAATCGTGAAGACAAAGATTTCCACACAGTGCTGACACATATATTGCCCACGATAGGTACAAGTGAAGAACAAGTCAGTGTATATAGTTAACCCTGTATATAGTGTATATATATTTTTTATATAAAACAAAATATGGGACTATATAATATCATTTTCAGTAATATCTGTGCAAGATAAACTAAACCTTAAAGAAGGGTCCCTAGGAAATTAGCCAGCAATTATGCAATCATGAACAACACAGAAAAAGCGTAGACAAACGAAGAAAAACAAACTGTAGAAATTCAATACATACGAAAAAAAAAAGAAAAAAGAAATAAAGTAAGATCACATAACAAACATATGAAAATAAGTGTAAGTGTTACTACAAATGCCAAAATACCACATAAACTACAAACAAAAAGCAAATTGTTGTCTCCACAAGCTAGTGGCATGGCACATCATTATCATCATCCGCAACAAGACCGGATTCAAAGTCAGGACTGCAATTATTACAATTATGTAACTACAAACTATATGTAACAATTATGTAACGACAAACGATTGCATTATGTTACACTTGCTACAAATATGTAACTTCAAACAATATGTAACAATTACATAACAGTTGCATTAACAAGATGTAACTTTTACGTAACTTTAACTACAATTATGTAACTACAAACAATATGTAACAATTATGTAACAGTTGCATTAACAAGATGTAACTTTTATGTAACTTTAACTACAATTATGTAACTACAAACAATATGTAACAATTATGTAACAGTTGCATTAACAAGATATAACTTTCATGTAACTTTAACTACAATTATGTTACTACAAACAATATGTAACAATTATGTAACAGTTGCATTAACAAGACGTAACATTTATGTAACTTTAACTACAGTTATAAAGCCAACACAATTATGTAACAGTTGCATTAACAAAATGTAACTACAGTTATGAGGCCAACACAATTATGTAACAGTTGCATTAACAAAATGTAACTACAATTAAAAGGCCAACACAATTATGTAACAGTTGCATTAACAAAATGTAACTACAATTATAAGGTCAACACAATTATATAACAGTTGCATTAACAAGATGTAACTTTTATGTAACTTTAACTACAATTATAAGGCCAACACAAGTATGTAACAATTGCATTAACAAAATGTAATTACAATTATAAGGCCAACACAATTATGCATTACCACAATATTATGTAACATTTCATAAAATATTACAATTATGTTTTACTACAATGTTACTACAATGTAACAATTACAATACAATTATGTAATAAT
Organism: Coenobita brevimanus; assembly: GCF_032717465.1. Taxonomy (NCBI): domain Eukaryota; kingdom Metazoa; phylum Arthropoda; class Malacostraca; order Decapoda; family Coenobitidae; genus Coenobita; species Coenobita brevimanus. Next base: position 22,360,057 of record NC_136999.1, on the reverse strand, counting down.
TCACAGTTACAATTATGTATTACCACAATATTAGTACAATATTATAAGTCATACAGTTATACCACAATTCTGTATTACCAGTATCATCATACAAGTTAGGTGAAATATTAGACATTACTAAAGGGATAACTCAATATGTAATGTAATAACCTAGCAGTATTACCATTGCACAATTATATGCGTATGTCTGTTATACATACACATCTTACAAAATGTCATACAACAACCATGGCATTTATTCAGATATGTATACAACTTGGTTAAAATGTAATATTACTAGATCATTGCAATTTACTATGAATATTATATGTATACTATATTATAATCAATATTATGTACTAATAGATTAGCATACGTCAATGATGATTGCTGTCAGAGGACCTCCAGCGGCGTGGCTGAGCATATGTTAGGACTCCATATTATAATTACAAATCATAATAGATAAATAGATAAATAGATAGACAGAGAGACAGATAGAAGCAGGAAGTCAGATGATGAGAAGGTATTGTGTCTGCGAGAATCGAGCAATGCTAAACATGCTTACACACTCTTAACTCAAGCAATGCTTTATAGGCACACGACAGCACCTCGTGACCATACACACACATACACACATACTCACACACAGGCTTCTAGAACTTTCCAAACACAGTGTAAAACACGTGACACGACCCCTGCTACACCAGAATTTAGGAAGCAGAGGCAGAAGGAGACAGGCCATAGAAGCCGCAGGACGTAGGGAGAATGGCTTAGCAACATGGAAGAGAGAGAGAGAGAGAGAGAGAGAGAGAGAGAGAGAGACAGGGAGGTAGCTCACGGGACTTTACTTAACTTCACTCGTGTGTGAGAGACTTTGGTAATATTTCCAAGACTAATAAAAATAGTCCCATACTATTCTTTACCTCTCCTGTCATTGCATGACAAAAGGGAACCAAGATTATCTACTTACAAAGCTACTCACGTATAACAACCGCTCGTCCACAAGCTCAACATATATATAAGTAATCTATATAACTTCTCCACAAGTTACTACAAAGTCTTTTATGACATATATATATATATATATATATATATATATATATATATCTACGGTATATATTATCTGGACCACTTTCCCGCCCTAGGAAAGGGTGTGGAGTTGCAACGTCCAGACAGCCCAAATTTGCCCTATCCAATGGGCTACGCTTCTATTCACTCGTCATTCAAGCCCTCGGAATCATGGCTCTATCTGATAAACCATAAAGTTTCACCACATTCTGTAGTTTCATATAAGTCAATCCGAACGCTGTCACGTTAAAATAGGGTGCCAAATTCCTGATCATGCACTTCTTAGAACATTCATCCGGCCAGCTCGATCTCTCGTCAGTCCCCTAGCCTCACCGACTTCCATACCTCACTTCGTCACACATTCATCCACCATATCCCTCCTTCTCCTTGGCCTACTTTGCCTCCTCCCTCCCTCGAATTCTCTCAGATATACCTTTTTCGCCACTCTATTGTTATCCATTCTCTCCACATGACCATACCTTCTCAGTACACTCTTTTCGATTCTGGTGTCAAACACTCCTTCATGTAAGCCTTGCGCAACTGCAACATTCAGGTATGTGTTTCTTATCAAGGTCTTCATAGCACCAACTATTTCCTTCCTTGTGTCACTCTACTTTCCACTTCTTTTACAAATTTTTCTCTCTTCTCTCACAGTACCCAGGTATTTGAACTCTCTCACCAATTCCAATCTCGCCACAATTCAAAGTAACATCACACTGGGAGTCACTTTCCCGATTACCATCACTTTACTCTTTTGTACATATTTTAGTCTCAAGGCCCGACGCTCACAAACATCAGCAAAACTCGGCATTTGTATCGAGTTCTTGTCCGGTATTTGCAAGTATAGAACTGCATCATCAGCACACAACAAATCTGAGATATTACATCCATCGTCGTTCATTACCAACGCTATCCCTCTCTCCAGAAATGTAAAGGATAGAGGTCTTTTATGCACACCCGCAGCAGGAACTGGCACACAGAACAAAAGGATGACCTGAATTTTTACCTGCGGTGAACTTATGGACACCTGCGGCAGGGAGTGGCACACAACAAAGGATGACCTGAATCTAAAAATGGGCGATGCACAGTTCAATAGGTACCTTTCTTTTTTCTTTCTTAGGGATGCACCTGACAAATTCATTATCCATTCACAAATGTCCCAGTTGATGATGTTTTAACTTTCTTGCCAAGCATTCTGGGTAGTAACATTGATGGTATTCCTTCTGAAAACATTATCAAGCTAATTAAATTGTGCATTGTGAACTCATCTTTTACCTTTGAAGGCAAATTTTACACACAAAAATTTGGTATGGCCATGGGAAGTTCCCTCTCCTCAGTTCTGGCAAATATTGACATGGAATACTTTGAGAAACATTTACTGAACTCCGTAAAGGAGCAAAATATAGTTTGGCTCCGATACATTGATATCCTGTGCTTCTGGCCTAACACCCTTCCCATTTATGAATTTCTCTTGAAATTAAATTCGTTCGTTCCATCATTTAAGTTTACTCATGAGATGGAAATGGATAATGAACTGCCATTATTGGATGTAAAAATTATCAGGAACCAAAATGTTTTGATGACAAAAGTATACAGAAAACCAACAAATATTATATCATATGTGCATTATTATCCAAACCATCACATTAATGTAAAAAGATCTGTGTTCATATATTTAACACCATATAGAATTTCAGACCCAGAATTTTTAGATGACGAACTAAAAATCATTCAGAGCACTGGAAAGAAACTAACATATCCACCAAGTATTCTAACTCAGTGCCACAATACAGCCAAGAAACGATTCCTTGAAGGGAAAACTAATAAGCCAGATCGCCAGAATATTCAAAGAACCCTAGTCCTCCCCTTCCGTGAAAATTTTCTTGATGTTGTTCACATACTGAAGAAATTTAATGTACAAGAAGTATTCAAATATGAGAACACCATAAAAAAAAACCTCACCAAGAACGGCCCATCCAGTAATTCTGGAGTTTTTTTTACAAAATCCCGTGTAAAAACTGTAAAAAAAAATATATATAGGACAATCTGGAAAAGATTTGGAAACTAGACTCTCACAACATAAATACAGTGTAAGGACAGCCCAACAGAGTAGTGGTTTATTTCAGCACAAAGCATCCAGTGATCACCCTACTGACTGGGCAGGCTATAAGATTCTAGCAAGATCAAAAAGCTTAGATGAAAGAAATGTAATAGAATCTTGTCTAATTTCTGGCACATATGAAAAGAATGTAACCATGAGCTATGGTCATCTTAAGTGTGATAAAAAGCAGTATCCCCCAGACTAACAATGGATTGTTCCCTGTCGTCGCCTGGTAGTGTGGTCACACCTGTGTGGGACACAACTAACATTAATCCTCTAGGTCTTAAGCAGCAGTATTTACCCCCCCCCCTTTTTTGTCACGTGCATCCCTAAGGAAGAAAAAAGAAAGGTACCTATTGTTCTGTGCATCGTCCATTTTTAGATTCAAGTCATCCTTTGTTGTGTGCCACTTCCTGCTGCAAGTGACCATAAGTTAAGCTGCAGGTAAAAATTCAGGTCATCCTTTGTTCTATGTGCCACTCCCTGCTGCGGGTGTGCTTATAAGACCTCTACCCTTTATGTTTCTGTCTCACTCTGAAGATGTACAGTAATATATGAAAGTACTCACTGTCACTCCTTTCATTTCTCCTGTGGTTATTTTTCTTGCATATGTATATATATATATATATATATATATATATATATATATATATATATATATACAGAGAGAGAGAGAGAGAGAGAGAGAGAGAGAGAGAGAGATTAAGGTGGAGTGAAGAAATGAAAAATTTAATTATGATATGTCATACCCCCTTAAAGTCTTCATTTGTCTCACATATATTGCATGTATAATTTGGCATTCTAAAACCAACATTTTCTGCTCTCCACCAAAACTGCTCATTTAAATACCGGGACATGTTCAGTCATATCAGATACCTTAGAGGACAAGGCAAAAACCAACCAAGGTTTCAGGTACATGCTTCTCAAGTATTCTTTGGGTACCTGAGTGTATCTATTATATAATGCATATTATACTTCTATTTTGTTAAGCTTACTATGTTGTGTTGCATTTCAAATGCAATTGGAATGTTGAAGCATGGTGACAAGATGGCTGAGCGCCATCCGAAAAATCCTCCCGCATGCCAAATTTTCGGTAATCCTCATAGAATGAACTTGCACAGGTTGCCAACCATTAAAGACAAGTTTATGGATTAACAGTGGGTCAGACTGAAATTCAAGAATAATTCAAAAAATTAACCAACTGTTGCAGAAGTGTCTAATGTCCTGGCTGTCAAAATTGAAGATATTTGGGCCCGAGCATCAATACCTACTGTGACATCAGCTGATACGAAATTACCACGATAAATATCTCAAACTTGAGACACACAGTGTTGAAAAGAAATCAACAGTATGAACAGAAAGTCACCGAACTCAAGAAGCAAAACAGGAAGATTTTCGACAGTTCAGCATGCAAATGTGCTAACCATTCATTATGTTCGTATGCAAAGTCTTGCAAGGTACTATTTTCTGAACTGTCTTTTCTTCAGGATCAAAGAATCACAAGCAAGATGATGATAGGACCACTTGACAGCATAGGTACAAAGAGATTACAGGAGAGTCTGAGAAGCAAGTCGAAGGAACAAGACAGGCTAGCCCAGTATCACCTTGAAACTAGTGCCAGTTCACCGACATCAAAGAAAAATGAGAGCAGCTTTAGCAGTTCTGCAGAAGATGAACCTGGTGAAAGCACATAGTGACACCGAAATATTATCTGCAACTGTTGCTTGTACTCCGCAAGCATTATACCCTGCTGCATGTACTAGCGACGTCGGCTAGAGAATACTGCAAGGGCTTCGGAGAGACATGCAGTTTCAGACTGGGCAGTGGCAGAGATTGCATATGCAGTCTTGGAAGACTATGGCATAGTAACATCTGAGGATTGCAATGATGTCATCGACAGAAGCAAAGTAGGAAGAAAAAGGCATAAGTATCGTGAAACCATCCGTGCTGAAGTGGCAAGTCTTACTTCTGAAAGACAGGGCCTATATTTTGATGGAAGAAAAGATAAAACACTGGCTTTCGAAACATTTGCCGGCACAGCTGACCGGAGAGTTACTGTAGAGGAACATATTCACTGGTACAGAAGCTTGGCTCCAACTATCTCGGGTACAATAAAACTGAAAGCGACAGTTCTGCAAGCATAAAGTTGGCCATCATCCATTTTCTTGGTGAAAATAGCATAGACTTTCAGAAGCTGGTGACAATTGGGTGAGATGGCACTGCAGTGAACACAGGGAAGAAGGGCGATGTTATAAGACTCCTTGAAGAACATGTCAAACGTCCTCTGCAGTGATTTGTTTGCCTTCTCCATGCAAAGGAACATCCTCTATGTCATGTGTTCAAAAAGCTGGATGGTTGCACGACTGGACCAAGAAGTTTCTTAGGGCCAATCGGTTCCTTATTGGCAAATTATAGGGAAAGGTCAGTTTTTTTTTTTTCATGCAAGGAAGAAGGAACCAAAGGCCACGAGCCCGCAATTATTGTTCCTTCCAAGAGAAAAACAAAAAACAAGAGAGAGCCAAATTCAAGATCCGATCATTTCGAGATGCCTGGACACACTGCGTTTGAAAGACTGGAGATCATAGGAAGCAGGAAATACAGACAGAAGGAGACAGTTCCAAAGTTGACCTGTCGCATAAATGAAAGACTGGGAGTAACGGTTAACTCTTGCATTAGAGAGTTGGACAGAAAAGGGATGAGAGTTTGCTGCTAGACGGGTGCAACGCGCTCGTTGTAGAGGTGGAGGAATGCATACAGACAGTTCAGAGGAGCAGTGACCATTGAAGTAGCGATAGAAAAGAGATAAAGATGCAACAGTGCAACGAAGAGACAGAGGTTGAAGGGAGTCAGTAAGAGGAGGAAAGTTAATGAGACGAAAAGCCTCTGACTCCGCCCTATTGAGAAGAGCTGTATGTGGGGAGCCTCCCCACACATGAGAGTTGTACTCCACACAGGGGCGGATAAAACCCCTGTATAGAGTCAACAATTGTGCAGGGGTAAAGAAGGAACGGAGTCGGCTTAGCACACCTAATCTCTTGGAAGCAGATTTTGCAAGAGATGTAAGATGATTTTTCCAAAATAAGTCCCGAGTAAATAAAACCCCAAGCATGTTCAAGGATGATGCAGGATTAAGCTGAATATTATTAAACATTAGTGGGTATACCTGCGGAATATTTTGTTGGGTTGATAGGTGTAAAAACTGCTTTTGAGCCAATAACACGTGAATTTCCGGATGTCCACGTTGAAGATTTGAGTTCGGATCGGCAAATTTACTGGATATTTGCCAAGCAGAAATCACTGGCAATTGCTCTGTCTCTTTGTCACATCGTCAGCCAGGAAAACTTGTTATGTCCTGCTGGGTCACATTGGCCACTCGAGTTCTGTGTTTGTACGTTGCGACAGAAAGGCCTAGTGATAATCTCAGAACAATTGCTGAATTCATTCTGAAGGTTTATGCTCCACTCTGGTTCACGATCAAGTCCAAACCTTCATGCAAGGATGGCTCTAAGCACCTTTGGATGCAGATTAAGAAGTCACGCTACCTGTCACAAGATCAGAAAGCTGTAATTGATCCAGTGATTCAGCCAAATGGCTACTCTGGCCACCCTAAAAACATTTTGCTGACCATGGTAACCCACGAGCGACAATATATCAGGGAGCTGGGGGTTTGACGAATCATGCAAGCTCGAGCTTCCAAGACACGTCAACGTGGTATAAGATGTTTCCAAGTACCATTTCTCAATCTCAGTGCCGAAGAGTACATTAATTTGACTGACAGAAGTGTGTCGTGACTAAACGTCCAGTCACAAAATCAATCTCCAATGCTGACCAAGAAAGTGTGGTTCGTAACGAAACAACTCTTGCCACTGAAATTTCACGCTTTCCACGTCGTACACAGGCAGTGGAAAGATGCGTAAAGGCAGTCACAGAGGCATCAATAGCTGTTGTTGGACAAGAAGCAAGGGATGGCTTTATTCATGCAAGAATACATGCTCGAGCTTTCATGCCAACATTTAACACTAATACTGAATATCGCACCACACGGAAACTTTTCAGATTTATTGTAAGTGTTGTGTTTGCTGGCTAAACTTGCACATAATGAGTCATGTACATTTGTACATTGCGTATTATAATGTATAACTATATTATACTGTATATTACAATGAGTGCCAAGGATTTGTGTCATTTGTGTCACAGGTTGGTAAAAAACAGATAGTAGAGGGCAGAAAATTTAGTCCTATTTCAATAAAATGATACATCATTAATGAGTAATAGCATTGGCAACTTTTGGTAGGTATTACATCCAGTAAATCAGTTATTTGATTTTGGACCCATATTTTCACTCCACCCTAATATATCTATATCTACATCTATATGTATGTATTAAGAGAGAGAGAGAGAGAGAGAGTAGGAGGATGAATAGGCTATACTTTTGAATGGTGAGTTGCTTGAGGAGGTTGTGTATTTTAAGTATTTAGGGTTACATGTTGCTTTGGATGGAAGAATGGATGCAGAAGTGAAGTTTAAAATGAATGAAGTAGGAAAGATGCTGGGAGAAATGTAAAAACTGCTTAGATGTCGTTTGCTTAGAATGGATGTAAAGAGAAGGCTGTATGAGGGTGTTGTGGTACCGACTGCATTACATGGGGCTGAAACATGGACTATGGGTGTGGCAGAGAGGAAAAGTTTGAATGTAATGGAGGTGAGGTGTCTGAGGAGTACGTGTGGAATGACACATATGGATCGAGTGAGAAATGATGAAGTGCGAAGGAGAACTGGAGTTGTGCGGGAGATGGCTGATCGAGTTGAGCAGAGGGTGTTGCAACGGTTTGGGCATATGGAGAGAATGGATAATGAGCGATTGGTGAAAAAGATAACTAGATCTGGTGTGAGAGGTGTAAGGCTGAGAGGAAGACCACGATTAGGATGGATGGACAGTGTGAAGAGAGCGTTGGATACGAGAGGGATGTCTGTTGAGCAAGGAAGAGTGGCTGTGCAGGATAGAAATGAATGGAGAGAAATAGTGAATGAATAAATGATGACGCAGCCCTGAGGGGATATTCTTCCTCATTTTGTCTGATTGGCTGATCAGGTCAGGTGCGGGTAAGGGGATGGGTCCATTATGATGTGTTAGGGGTAAACCAGCTCTGCTGTTGAGCCCTGCTGTGGATGTCACTGATTGCACTGCACAGTTGACCCTCGCGTGGTGTGGTGCGGTGAGGTTCTGTCCCATCTCCCCTTCGGGCTAAGATGCGAATGAATGAGTTTGAGTTGTTGAGTAAATTGGGAGTATGTTATCCTGTCTCGGCTACCTCCCTTTCCTTGGGGGAAGCAGCCTAGGTATAGATGTAGTACATCTACATGTATGTTGTATAGAAGGCATCAGAAATAAAACATTAAATTTCACAACCGTATCAAAATTAAATTTGCAACGAAAAAACTCTGTCTACACACAGGCATGGCAAGCACATGCCTCTTCCTCTCTGTCGACTCTTCCAACCAGCGGAATAATTAGGCCTGATATTTGATGAGCTGGGCAGGGGCCGGTAAAATGCACGAGCGAATACGAGTATATGTCTGGGTGGTCACAAAACTGTAAGCGTATTTGATTACTGAGTTGTAATTAAACCATGTTAATGGGGTAAACCCGGTGTGACAGTAACATTATTATTTTCTCTTAGAGAGAAAAGCATCCAAGTTAATATGTAATAAACAGAATATACAGTACGAGGAGAAAAAAAATACCGTAAACACGTGGACAGAAACAGGGGAGAAACTGAAACAGCGAAAGAGAAAGAAATATTGGTGGAAATGAAAGAGGGAATGAGGATAAGAATAGATAGTGAGAGGAGGACAAACTAAGACAAACGTATGAAGAATGATTTTGAGAGCAAGAGAATCCGTGGTTTGACAAAAAAACGATGATAATAATAATAATAATAATAATAATAAAAATACTACTACTACTACTACTACTAATATAATAGCATAGCACAGTATGAGAGAGAGAGAGAGAGAGAGAGAGAGAGAGAGAGAGAGAGAATTAGGCTGGAGGAAATCGACAAAAGGCCTGAATGGAAGAAACTGAAAACAATCTAAGTACTCTGATAATTTGATTATTTTATAATTTCGTACTATGTAGGACAATTTTTATACATACATACTGTACATATATATATATTTAAACATACATATATGTTTATTTAAACCTATCTACCTGTCTGTTTATATCTGCCTTTCTGTCTATGTACGTGCGCGCGCGCGCGCGTGCGTGTGCTTGCGTGTGTGTGTGTGTGTGTGTGTGTGTGTGTGTGTGTGAATTGTCCGTAGTGATTGTGGGTGAACTGTGGGCACGCACACCTGTGTAGGGTAATCAATCATGTTCCATATTTTCACTTTGGGAATGGATGACTCCTAGGAATGGCAAACTATTCAGAGGAACTGGGACGCAACAGATCGAGCAAATCCGTTCGGAATATACTTGAGAGTTCTGTAAAAGATTTACGGTACTTCCTGGACTCGTTTTACAAAAACTGAAATAAAGAAGCTAAATGGTACAGTCGTGGTCATAAAATAATCACCTATCCTCCAGTACCCCGTGCCTCATGCCGCCTCATTTATGCGCGGCAAGTCACAGTGGAGCAAGAGGTGCTGAGAGGGAGGGGCCAGGGAGAGAAGGGAAGGTGAGGGGGGGGGGGACGAGTGATGGTGCGGGGGTGGACGGAGGGAGGGGAGGGAGGGTAGGTAGGGGAGGAAGAATGAATGCAAAGTGGTGGCCATATATATATATTTTTTTTTATTCAGGTCATGGTATAAATGAGTTGATAGTCGGTAGATAATGAAGCACTACACCTTATTACAGGCGTCAGATAACAAACTTTAGATAGGTGGTGATATCAACGGCCTTCCCTTCCTGGTTGCTTTGGCTTTACCAATGTCGGTAAGTATTGACACAGATAATATAATTTGGGAGTTTGGGTAGGATTATGTTTCATTTTCCTTCTAACATTTTATGAAAGATATCGTTATATATTCACCCAGGTGCACAGACATCAAATGTATTTACCTTTTAAGCACAATTAAACAGCCTTTTCATATAGAGATGCCATAAAGTAATTGACATGATGCTGACTGTATAGAGGTAGTGTATATCGAGAGGATGATCATATTATTTACTGTGGACACAGCCGTGTCACAGGTTGCATATGATAGTTTCAAAATTAATTACATGTAAGAGTAATGGACGTTTCTTAAACATTACGGAAGCCAAAGCCATCCAGACTACATTCTGCGTCCGAAGTCAAAATACACTGATAAACAGAAATATCTGGCTCCGCACCAATATTTAATCCGTCACGTCAGTATATATATCTCACGAGCCAACCGTTGATATCACCACCTATCTAAAGTTTGTTATCTGACGCCGGTAATAAAGTGTAGTGCTTCATTATCTACCGACTATCAACTCATTTATACCATGACCTGAATAAAAAAAAATATATATATATGGCCACCACTTTGCATTCATTCTCCCTCCCCTACCTACCCTCCCTCCCCTCCCTCAGTCCACCCCCGCACCATCACTCGTCCCCCCCCCCCTCACCTTCCCTTCTCTCCCTGGCCCCTCCCTCTCAGCACCTCTTGCTCCACTGTGACTTGCCGCGCATAAATGAGGCGGCATGAGGCACGGGGTACTGGAGGATAGGTGATTACTTATGACCACGACTGTACGTGGCATACAAAGGCATACAGCAAAGTAATATGATAATGACAGATGGATGATCACAGAACTATGTTTACAGGCAGAGTGTTCCTAAACAATATACTTTCTTTTTGTAAACATGCATACCAATATTTCAACGATCCAGCTGTCCTCATTTATAGTTCCAGTCGGCAGTACATCAAAAAATGTTTTAAAACTGAACTCAGAGAGTTGTAGTTTACTCATTATTATAATCATTGTTGGCATTTGATGAATATAATAGCACTGCTTGGTGAGCTGGAAATCAGCATTGTACAGAAGACTGTAACTGAACGTTATGTAACATCAATAGTTTTCTTCTGAACTGTTTTCAGTTAAACAGGGCAGACAACTAATAATCAGCACATAGAAATAAAGTCGATTCCATATTGTCAGATTCACAGTGTAGCGGTCTAGGCTAGGCTACTGGGCTCCATATACTGTACTTTTAAGGGTGGAGGGTTTCCCTGCCTCCCTGGTGACTAAGCGTGGTCGCAAGACCCCTCCAAGATTCGATCCTGTGCGTACAACATAAGTCATGCTGACTGGCACCTGTGGACTACAAGACTACCAGGAGTCAGTTAAATAATCTGTAAAAGGTGCAGGATGTTAGTCAAATGGATAAACAGTGTCTAGAAGCTGTTATGTCCACCGGATATTAGGCTTCCAATTAAAGATGATACATGTATGCATTAAACCCTCTTCTAGCAAATTGGTCAAAATCTGATAGAAAATAAAAAAAAAAGAAAGAAAAAATCATCATGTCTGAATGGTTACTAGTCAAGTATGTGTCCAAGTCCTTGTTTCAAAAGTTCCTTTCGAAGCTGAGTAAACGTGTTCTGTAATAAGAAAAAAAAAATGAAACAGAAATATCCTCATCTAAGTGAAGTGACTGAACACACTGCCACGAGAAGGGTGACCGTTCCCACTTTTGGTACCGTTGACCTGATGCTTACTCCTATACCGGTATCTTTGCTTTGCCTTTATCAAACTAGTGTACACAATGATCCAATTTTAAAGTAATCCTCTTTTAATATCTGCCATTATGTAATTCAGTTCATTCATTTCTCCTTGTTTACTAGAGTATATACGAGACTAGGTGCTAGCACTTGTTACGGTAGAGCAATAAAACTGGTCTTCCATAATTTAATAATATTTTACTAGTTTTAGTCCATTATGATACTGTCAATGTCACAGCACTATGTAGTACATCTATAATGTCATGTTACGGTAAGATTGAGTTATTAGATTAAAAGCTTATGGTAAGGCAACCCAAATGAATAGGTTTTAAGGTTCTGGTCTGCGGCCCATCCACGTTCAACAATCACAAATCAACATTTCAGTTGTGGATAAAGTCATGGTTTTCCAAGTTAGAATAAGTGGGCTGTATTTAACGATGTTTCAGAGTATTACATCTCGGTTGCAACCGCTTTCACCGTCAAGTCTGTGAATTCTCTTATCCTGAGATTCGAAACCCAAGACGTAGGGTATATTTCAAGCAGGTGCCCGTACAATGCCCTACCAAATGCTAACTTATGTTTGAACCCTGTCTGTCACACCATAGACTTACAGAGGTTACGTACACAGAAGCAGAATCATCAAAAACATGGCATTTAATATTCAGTGCTTTCAGTGCTCGAACACTCTCCTTTCTTGACTCTTTAATGGCCATGAAAGAGTACATCAATTTGAGCTGCTAATCTCCCACCTAGGAAGGTGCAGTCCTTCAGTCCACCTCTAATTCATATTACATGTATATTGTGTCAACAGTCCCGTCGCTATTATAGTTGCAGTTCATCGAAGCTCCACATACCTGAGTTTCCAACCTAATCCTTTCTACGTATGCCACCTCCTCCACATCCCTTATCTTCCACCTAACTTTCCATCCTTTTTTCTGGCGTGTTTCTCGTGAAGTCATTTAACCCTTTCATTTCCACTCTCCCTCGGTGTTCCTGCTCTTTAGTTGATGGATTCAGTACCCCCATTTATACTGGAAAGAGAGAGAGAGAGAGAGAGAGTGAGAGAGTAAATCATACACTGTTAACAAAATAGGTTCAGTCGTAGAAAAGAAAGAACAGACTTGTGCGGTTATAAGGAAACTGACTGAGTAGGATGAAACCTGCAGAAGAAGTGGTGCAGGACTGGGGTGATTGTGTACGGGTGGTGCAAGTGTACAGAGACGTAGTGGCAAGTGCCTTGTGAACGAGGTGTGTGTGTTTGTGTGTGTGTCAATAAGAAGGAAGTGAATGAATATTGGCTGGGGAGTGTGAGTATGAAAACAAGAGTTGTTAGGACTCCATATTATAATTACAAATCATAATAGATAGATAGAGAGGGAGACAGATAGAAGCAGGGAGTCAGATGATGAGAAGGTATTGTGTCTACGAGAATCGAGCAATGCTAAACATGCTTACACACTCTTAACTCAAGGAATGCTTTATAGGCACACGACAGCACCTAGTGACCATACACACACATACACACATACTCACACACAGGCTTCTAGAACTTTCCACTCACAAGGAACACACGTGATACGTCTCCTGTTTCACCAGAATTTAGGAAAGAGAGGGCAGAAAGAAGCTAGCCATAGAACAGACAGGTCGCAGGGAGAAGGGCTTAGCAACTTGAGAGAGAGACAGAGAGAGCGAGACAGAGAGATAGCTAGTGGGACTCTACTTTAGACTTCGCTCTGTGTGAGAGACTTGTTAATATTTCCAAGACAAATAAAAAATAGTCCCATACTATTCTTTACCTCTCCTGTCACTACATGACAAATGGGAAAGAAGATTAGCTACTTACAAACTACTCACGTATAACAACCGCTCGTCCACAAGTCTAATATATATATAACTCCACTACAAGTAACTTACAAAGTTTTTTATGACATTTGGTAGCAGCGAACGTATACGAACCTCGTCTACGAATCAACAGTAAATTCCTACAAAATATCAAGATTGAAACCAAAAAAATACCTCTCACAACCAACAACTTACAACCAGCTCCTGACAGTATTCTCTTCAACCAGCCCCCTCCGTCTCCACGATCATCACACTGATGTAGAAGTGATCACACGACGCCTTGCAGTAGTTTAACAAAGTACTGATACAAACAATCTTGAAATTTCTACGACGAACCAACGAACTACAACCATCTACAATCAACTGCAAGTAACAACTCTACGAGTCGTCTGTATAATCTTCTACACGCACCTACAGGTAGCGGCAGTCTTCATCCTACAACGAGTAAATCACAAGAAAAAAGGACCACGAATACCTCGAGGAAGAAAAACGAAACAAACAAACGAAGAGTGAGACACGACTCATACCTCATAAACACCAGACCTCACCCTCCTCTCTCTGCTACACCACAGCTACCAGTGTGGGAAGTCATCATGCGTGCTTGCTGAAAATACGCGACGTCAGTCAACTCACCACCTGCACCATCACTAACACCATTCCCACCACGGTAAAAATTTGTGAGTTACAGAGTTACTTCATTTATACAATACACAGTGATAGACAATAAGCTTCTGCACAAACATATAAAATGTGCTGTATAGTTACAGCTTAAATACACATACTACGGTTATCTGCATAACTCAAACACTAAATAATCACCAACAATAAATATTCTACACTGTATATATTCATTCATTTATTATAACATTTATTTACTACCAACGAGTGTTACCATTTATACCCACATATAATACGTGTTTCATACATACAGCTATACATTATTATATCTACAAAGAGATAAAGAAAATATACCATCACAGTTACTCAGTGAGCGATTAAAAGAACTGTATTAAACATTTATTAATTAAAACTACCTAGTGGAAACAGATAAATTAAGTTACAAGGAAAACCAGAGAAAAAAAAAATGGCCAACACAAATGACGTTAGCAAGAGTGAACATCTTCAACACAATCGTGAAGACAAAGATTTCCACACAGTGCTGACACACATATTACCCACGATAGGTACAAGTGAACAACAAGTCAGTGTATATAGTTAATACTGTATATATGTATATATATTTTTTATATAAAATAACAAAATTTGGGACTATATATCATTTTATAATCTCTGTGCAATATAAACTAAACTTTAAAAAAGTATCCCAAGGAAATTAGCCAGTAATTATGCAACCATGAACAACATAGAAAAAGCGTACACAAGCGAAGAAAAACAAACTATGGAAAATCAATACATACAAAAAAAAGAGAAAAGAAAGAAAGAAAAAGTAAGAAAGAAAAAAGAGAGAAATAGAGTAAGATCACATAACAAACAAATGAAAATAAGTGTGTTACTACAAATGCCAAAATACCACATAAATTACAAACAAAAAATCAAACGGTTGTCTCCACAAGCTAGTGGCATGGCACATCATATCATCGACAGCAGCATATGTTAGGACCGCAATTATAACAATTATGTAACTCCATATTATAATTATGTAACGACAAACGATTGCATTATGAACAATTATGTAACGACAAACGATTGCATTATGAACAATTATGTAACGACAAACGATTGCATTATGTTACACTTGCTACAATTATGTAACTACAAACAATATGTACCATTTATTTAACAGTTGCATTAACAAGATGTAACTTTTATGTAACTTTAACTACAATTATGTAACTACAAACGATATGTAACAATTATGTAACGACAAACGATTGCATTATGTTACACTTGCTACAATTATGTAACTACAAACAATATGTACCATTTATGTAACAGTTGCATTAACAAGATGTAACTTTTATGTAACTTTAACTACAATTATGTAACAACAAACGATATGTAACAATTATGTAACGACAAACGATTGCATTATGTTACACTTTACCGTTTATGTAACAGTTGCATTAACAAGATGTAACTTTTATGTAACTTTAACTACAGTTATAAGGCCAAGACACTTATGTAACAGTTGCATTAACAAAATGTAACTACAATTATAAGGCCAACACAATTATGCATTACCACAATATTTTGTAACAATACATAAAATGTTACAATTATGTATTACCACAATGCTACTACAATGTTATAAGTCATACAACTATACCACAATTCTGTATTACCAGTATCATCATACAAGTTAGGTGAAATATTAGACATTACTAAAGGGATAACCAAATATGTAATGTGTAACCTAGCAGCATTGCCATTGCTCAATTATATGCGTACGTCTGTTGTACATGCACGTCTTACAAAGTGTTATACAACAACCATTGCATTTATTCAAATATGTATACAACTTGTTTAAAATGTAATATTACTGAATAATCACTATTTACTATAAATATTATATGTATACAATATTCATACAATTATGTTACTTTTACAATATTATGTATTTCACTTAATTAGCTTCTAAGTTCATTATAATGTGTATATAATATGTATTAATATGTTATGACTATTAACTGTCGATGGTACGCCATTTTCGCGTGACCGAGCAATATGTTAGGACTCCATATTATAATTACAAATCATAATAGATAGATAGATAGAGAGACAGATAGAAGCAGGGAGTCAGATGATGAGAAGGTATTGTGTCTACGAGAATCGAGCAATGCTAAACATGCTTACACACTCTTAACTCAAGGAATGCTTTATAGGCACACGACAGCGCCTAGTGACCATACACACACATGCACACATACTCACACACAGGCTTCTAGAACTTTCCACTCACAAGGAACACACGTGATACGTCTCCTGTTTCACCAGAATTTAGGAAAGAGAGGGCAGAAAGAAGCTAGCCATAGAACAGACAGGTCGCAGGGAGAAGGGCTTAGCAACTTGAGAGAGAGACAGAGAGAGCGAGACAGAGAGATAGCTAGCGGGACTCTACTTTAGTTCGCTCTGTGTGAGAGACTTGTTAATATTTCCAAGACAAATAAAAAATAGTCCCATACTATTCTTTACCTCTCCTGTCCCTACATGACAAATGGGAAAGAAGATTAGCTACTCACGAAGCTACTCAAGTATAACAACCGCTCGTCCACAAGTCTAATATATATATATACAGTATATATATATATATATATATATATATATATATATATATATATATATAACTCAACTACAAGTAACCACAAAGGTGTTACAAAGTCTTTATGACAGAGTGTGTGTGTATGTAAAGGCTGTGAGATGAAAGTAAGACGCCTGAACTTAATATACTAAGTTAGAGTTTTAAGTGTGAAAA
>NC_136999.1:22239881-22342834 GCF_032717465.1 Coenobita brevimanus | reverse complement strand
TATATATTTATTATATATATATATATATATATATAAAGGGCCTGCAGGAAACCTCTGATCATCTAAAAAGCTCAGGGATAAAGTTGGCTAAATGGAATGTGGACTCAGATACTGTGGGTCCCATAATAATGATAAATGGATCTGATTACTGTCGAAGATTTCTACATAGAACTTTCAAGAAGAATAAAGCACAGTTGTTCAAGAGTCCAGGAGGTAACCTTATCATGGGTCAGTTGCTTTTTCCAAAGCAATCTAAAGAGAGGCCAAACTAGTAGACTCAGTCTTTGCTACCCCCACACAGTCATTGATGGTAGCTAGAACAGGTGCAGAGTTAGAATCTACTCAGATAAATGACTTGCTGGATGAAACAATTGAACCTGTACACAAATTGTGGGACCTAGACAGTGTAGGAATACACTCTAAGGAACCAACCCCTGAATATAAAATAACTTTAGATTTGTATAACCAGTCTGGTGGAATTTGGCGGTTGGACAGTATTACGTAGGATTACCATGGAAACTAAACCATTCGGAGTTACCAACAAATTACCGAGCAGTTAAGGCTCAGTTAAATTCTCTTCAAGAAATTTGAGAGACCACTGGAACCAGAACATCTAACCATATATGGAGGACCTGGAGCGGTGGCGTCTTCGTCGTGGGTCTACCCAAGTGGCTGTCGAAGAGAAGAGGGAGACAGCATAGGCCAAACCACCGCAACCTCCTCTTGTTCCCTCACGGGGCTCGAGTACCTGGGAGTGGCTTCGGTCGCCTGGGCAAGTACCACACCTCCCAACACAACACATACAACAACACCGTTTTTTCTACACCGAGAATTGACTCCCCGGCTGTCATTCCTCGACGACTTCTTCTAGCCGGGGATATTGAGAGCAATCCAGAACCCACCAACAAATACATATGTCCAAAAGCTCAAAACCTATCACGTCGAGCCGACAGACAAAGGGTTCAGTTCAATGCAATTGCTGCAAGAACTGGACCCATTACACCTGTACAACATTTGCATCCAGAAAACATTACACAAACACCTGGACCTCCTCCTTATGCTCCTTCCCCCCACCCATCAACCCCCTTTCCAATCTTACTCCTACTTCCTCCATACCTCCACAGCCAAATCCACCGACCCTTCCCGCACCATCCATTCCCCCAACTCCTCCCATTCCAACCCATCCTAATCCACCTCAACCCTTACCTCCATCACAACCTCCTCCTACCCCTTTCCACCCACACCTCTCACCCACACCACTTCAGTGCTGCAGCAGCCAACGCACATCGCACACACAACATGAACATCCTTCAGTTAAACATCTATCTATCTATCTATATACCTAGGCTGCTTCCCCCAAGGAAAGGGAGGTAGCCGAGACAGGACGACACACTCTCCAATTACTCATCCATTCAAACACATTCATTCGCATCTTAGCCCCAAGGGGAGTTAAACATAGATGGCATAAACACCAAAATACATGAACTCACACAATTCATCAAACAACAGAACATACACATTGCCATCTTACAAGAAACAAAACTACACAGAGCACAGAAAACACCGACATTTCATAACTTCACCACCATTCGACAAGACCGGGCCGACAGCAGTGGCGGTGGACTCATCACCCTGGTACACAAATCCATCAACTTTGCAGATACCAGTGCACACACAAAGTCACTTCTCCCCCCACATGACACCACAACAGAAATACAATCAAATAAAATACGCACTGGTAACAAATCACACATAACAATCGCTAACACATACATTCCCCCCCCCCAATCATCCCCCACTGTACCACACAATTACTCTCCACAGATACACCACATCACTAATATACCCAACATCATCCTGGGTGGTGATTTCAACGCCAAGTCGTCAGCCTGGCATGTCAACAACCCTGACACAGACAGAGGGCTGGTACTACAATCCCAGACAGATCATCCCTTCATACTAAACAGTCTAGACCAACATGCCCATATCCCACACCAAGCCCTCTTCCTCCCATCGTCTCCAGATATCACCTTCTGCTCCCCAAACCTTGCCCCCACTACATCATGGAGAGTGGTCAAAACCCTAGGTTCTGATCACCTCCCAGTCATCATCACTACCAAAACCAGAATCACCCCAGCTGGCCACAAACACACATACACTAATTATAAGAGAGCCAACTGGGAGGCCTCTGTAACTGAAACAGAACAACATTTCGAAACACTAAACAGTACACTCATCACAAACATCAACACCGCTGTGAACACTTTCAATACAATCATACAAAACGCAGACAAAATACACATCCCTAGAGGCAACAGAAAGAAATACAACCCCAACTTCACACCAGAAATTCAAGGCCTCATCAGACAACGGGACACACTGCGACACTCCCCAACACCCCATACACAAGACACCATACAACAAATAGAAGAACTCAACACTCAAATAAACAATAAAATATCAGAACAGCAAACACTAAACTGGAAAAATTACCTCCAAACACTTGACCACAAAACAAACATCAGTAAACTCTACAAAACACTAAACAGCATCACACTTTCCAACAGCAACTCCACACAATCACACGCTGCCTTCACAACAACAGACACCATACCCTCAAACAAACGACAAGCAAACATTCTCATCAATCACTTTTCACAAGTCAGCCATCTAAACCCCCATCCTGAAGACCAACGTAACATCCGACGTAAGAGACTACGCACCTTTCACTTACAACCAGACGAAGCACATCATTAACAACCTCCAGCACTCATCGGCCTGTGGACCAGACAACATAAGCAACATTCACCTTAAACACCTAGGACCACAAGGCATACAAGCACTCACAAACATATCAAACTACAGCTACTCACACAACATAATACCCAACATCTGGAAGCATGGCAATATCATCACTATCCCTAAACCCAACAAAGACCCCACGTTACCTTCCTCACATCGCCCCATCACACTCCTCTGCACCCCCTCTAAAGTCACTGAACGACTGGTACTACAACTAGTCACACCTCACACTCCCCTAGCCCAGTCACAACATGGCTTTAGGCCACTACACTCCACAAACACCCTTCTTACAGACCTTACACAGAGAGTTTTTGATGGCATGAATTCAGCTAGGCCACCACACAGGAGACTCCTAATCACAGTAGACATTAGCAAAGCTTTTGATGCCATCCCCCGCCACAACCTCACAAACAAAATACTCAACACAAACATGCACAATAACACAAAAAGATTGCTGGCAAACTACTTAGCAGGCAGATGTGCACATGTAACATTTGCTGGTCAGTCTTCTAACATCAGAAACTTCACAAACGGCGTCCCCCAAGGATCTGTTTTGTCCCCTACACTCTTTAACCTATACATGCACGACGTACCCACACCCCACACACCACAGATACACGTAGCTTCCTATGCAGATGATATAACACTTACATGTAAGCACCAAACCGCAAAAACACGGCTGCACACATCAGGCAACCTTACTTCAACACACTACATGAATGGTTCATCACAAATAGGCTCAAAATAGCCGCAGCCAAATCTACAGTGACTCTTCTCACAAACTGGACAGCAGAACACAGTCACTTCCCACACCTCAACATAAACAACACCCCCCTACCACACACACACACACACACACAAAATCCTTGGTGTAACATACAATACATCAATGACATTTAAACAACACATCACAAACATTAAAAATAAAATAACAAAAAGACTCAATGCTTTGAGGTCACTTGCCCATACAACATTCGAACACAACAAAGAAACCACCACCACAGTATACAAACAATACATACGTTCAGTGATGAATTATGCAAGCCCTGCCTGGGCTTCTAACCTCACCAAAACACACTACAACACTCTACAGACCGTACAGAATAAGGCCCTAAAAATAATCACAGGCTGCACAGCTACTACACCCACAGACCACCTACATCAAGCAACCAAAGTCCTCAAAGTCAAGGATCACCTAGACATGAGAGGCACTCAGTTTCTTGCTGCAGCCTCCACAAACCCACAACATCCACTACAGTACATGGCAGCACATCCACCCACACCAAGGAACATCAAAACAACGCCCAGCACACGATACCATACACATATACTGTCATCCCTCCCCTCTCAGACCGGCTTCCAGAAGCATATCCACACTCAGATCACTCGCCGCTTCATTCAGTCACTTAAAGACAACACACAGCTGCATGCATGGCCTCCTGACATCCACCCTTCTGAATCCTATCTTCCTCGTGAGGACAGGGTCCACCTGGCCAGGCTGAGATGTGGGCACCATCCTGCCCTCTTAAGCTACCAGAAGAGGCTGGATGACTCCGTTGCTGATGCCTGTCCAGAATGCAACACAGCACCCCATACTATTAAGCACATTATGGAAGACTGCATTGCACACAATCACCTATGCCAACAACACACCATACACGCTTTGAGAGCCCTGTGGGAAAGCCCGGTCCCAGCCGTGGCCTTCCTAAGGGACTCGGGGCTGTTCGGCCAGACTGCCTAGGGAACAACTACTACTACTACTACCATATATGGTAATATTATAAAGGATCACTTGAAGAATATGTTTGTAGAAGAGGTAGAATTCCCTGTTAACCATGAATGACATTAATTATCACTTCATGCTGTAGGCAAGGATTCAGTAACTACTCCCTTAACCCCTACACCGCGGGCTTGTTTACCAATGACTTGCGTGTGCCGCGGGGTTATTTGGGCTCCGACAGACTCTCAAAAAATATTTGCCAAAAATCAGTTATTAGTCCTAGAATAATAAAATTACATATGCTTATGGCACATACCTTCAGCTTTCTCCTGGAATGATTGTTGAGCCTTCGTCAGTTACCGTAGGACTTGTGGAGACCTCTGAAGTAGGGTAACGAAGTCTCCACTTTACACTTCCTGACAACCCGTAATATGATTACCACAGCCAGATACAAACACTATAAACACTATTCTACAATTTTCAAGTAGTTTGGGATCCATACTAAAAAAAAAAAACACTGTGAAAGCAATGGAAATTACGAGCGCGTCTGATCGTCGCACTGGCACTAGTTCGCTCTTGGTAGTCTGTCATTTATTATTCATAAAACCCCTCACACTTTATATTTCTATTACTATATAACACTTATATATATCTACAGTCTTTATCCATAAGTTTCCTTCAGTAGTATTAGTTTATTGTCACTGTAGGGATTCAATTTCTTTCAGTAAAATACGTAGCATTCACTTTCTCGTCCTGTATACTGGCATTGAGAGTGAATGTCACTTACATCTTCACTCTCATAACTCATAGCATTCAGACATGCTAGAGTGAAACTTTCACTTTCATTACTCCTAGGGTATATACTCGTATTCTTATAATACTACTCATTTACATTTCTATTTACGTTCTCTATTTTATTTACGTTATTTACATTTCTATTTTATTTACACTGTGTTGTGCACTGTCACTTGAAATAACTTATAAAACTATTTTCCATTGTTCACGTATATTTACATTCATTACTTTCACTTGCTGTTTACACATTATTTACACATTATTTACAATTCCACTTGCACTGTTTTACTCAATAGAAAGATCGTAGTCACTCTTTTATCAATTGTCAGCCCTTTACCTCTTTCCACACGAGGTTTAGTAGGGGGTAAAGGTCACAGGGCCATTTGCATGGGGGTGAAAAAAAGGCCTTGAGGTCAGCAAGAAGAAACATACGTACTCTCACTTCGGAAGATGAGAGTGAACTGATAACGGAGGACCAGCCTGGAGGCCTGCTAGGGGTTATTCAGAGTTACCAATATTACTTCTTGAAACAGCTAAGTCTAGCACTGATATGATTGGCAGGAAATCTAGACAATACATTATAAATTTGGTAGTTCCAGGTGAATGTAAATTTCACTTAGGCTTCTCCCTTCCCTCCTTACATGTATATTTATTACGAAAATAGATTAGAGGCCTACTTAGGAGATATATATTCAGAGTTACCAATGTTATATCTCGAAAGAGCTTTGTCTAGCACTGATATAATTGGCAGGAAATCTAGACAATACATTATAAATTAGGTAGTTCCAGGTGAATGTAAATATCACTTAGGCTTCTCCCTTCCCTCCTTACATGTATATTTATTACGAAAATAGATTATACGGCATATTTCAAGGGGGAAAAAACAGCGAAAATTAGCGAACGAGTGCACGTGAGGTGTTGTCAGGTGATAAGCAGCCAATTCCAGGTGTATGGCACTCTCACTTACCTTATTTCTTTCTTGTATATATTATTTGGTATAAGAATAGGACATAGGGCTTATTTCAATGGATGAAATCAGTGAAAAATTCCAGGGAAGATTTACTTAGCGTAGCACGGCCGGGCAGGCGAGAGGATAGGGTAATGGAGGGGGGGTAGGGAGGGGAGTCAAGAACGGGGAGAAATGGCTAAATTGTCAACAATGGATGGGAGTACAGATGAGATTAGGAGTGCTGACTAGTGTTGGACATTGGCAGTACTGATAGATGATACAAGCCCCCACTTGGAAGCCCGGGTGAATTCAAAATAACACAGAATCACAAAAGCGACGCCCCGCGGTATGATCCCTTGCTCCCAAGCGTCACGAAAGTGATGCCCCGCGGTTAAGGGGTTAAGGATAGTTCTTAATTGTAGTAGTAAAGTGTCCAAAGGAACAGCTAGCTTGAATGATTGCCTATACTCTGCACCGACACTAACAGAGAAGTTGGAGAATGTATTATTAAGATTTAGAGAGAAACCTTATGCTTATACAGCAGACGTTAGTAAGGCTTTTCTCAGAATAGGATTGAAAGAGGAAGATAGGAAATTTCAATATTCCTCTGGCCTCAAGACCCTCAAAATGAGGTTAGTCCACTGAAAACTTACTGTATCCGATCGGTGCTCTTTGGCTCTTGTGTTAGTTCTTTCCTACTTTGCAACACTTTAAAGCCTCATCTTGGAAATGTCAAATGCCCAGAAATACGGCTGGCTTTTTACATGGATAATTTGCAAGGTGTTGCTGATATGGAGTCGGAAGCATTGAAGGCTAATGAATTAGCTAGTTCCGAATGTGGAAAGGCAAATTTGCCGTTACAGAGCAGGAATACAAATTCATCGTTCTTGAGGAATAAAATACAAGAGGACTATCCATATAATGACATTCCCACAACTGGGTCATGCCTGGGATACAAGAGCTGATGAAATAAGTTTGAAACCAATTAAGTTCTCTGATGTCACTCTCACCAAGAGGTCCTTGTTAAGTCAGGTCTCCATGTTATTTGACCCATTAGGATTGGTCAATCCTATAGTTATTAGGGGCAAATGTTTAGTGCAGAAGGCATGGCGAGAAAAGTTAGACTGGGACACGGAATTAGGTGAGACATATGTCAAACAATGGGAACAGATTAGAAAGGAGTTTGAAACCGCACCAAGCATATGTATTCCCAGGAAAATAAACAGTAATAAGAAGTCACACTAACACATATTTTGTGCTGCTTCTCAAAGGGCATATGGAGCAGTAGCTTATTGTGCAGCAGGAGAGGATAGTAAGATTATTATAACCAAAGCCAGAGTTGCATCAGTTAAAGGAAAAACCCTACCTCAAATGGAATTGGTTTCCATACAAGCAGGAACCAAACTGGCTAGGTATTTGACCACAACTCTTGATTCTCAGTTTGAGGACATCTACTGTATTTATGGACTGACAGTAAGATTTATGTTTACTGGATAGCGAAGGAAGACAGTACAACTCCTTTCGTCTGCAATAGCGTGAAGAATATTAAAGAGCTGTCTTCCAAATTTAAATTTACCCATGTATCCTCCAAACAAAACCCAGTTGGTCTTCTCTCGATAGGTTCGACAGTAAAGAAACTGATCAAAGATAAATTGTGGTTTAAAGGTCCTAAATGGTTACTCACTAAAGAGTTGCCTGAGCAGAAACATTATAGAATTGCTGAGGTTAGTGTAGTAAACTTGGATC
Organism: Coenobita brevimanus; assembly: GCF_032717465.1. Taxonomy (NCBI): domain Eukaryota; kingdom Metazoa; phylum Arthropoda; class Malacostraca; order Decapoda; family Coenobitidae; genus Coenobita; species Coenobita brevimanus. The sequence goes on along the minus strand of NC_136999.1, from coordinate 22,334,822 downwards.
CTGTAGTACCTAAGCCAGATGTATATTGACATTAGCAGATTCTCATAAATAAGCGACAACGAAACCAATTTCGTTGGAGCAGCACCTCTACTTTTAAATATAATGAATGACCCAAAGGTTAAGTCGGTGCTGGAAATCCGAAATTGTACCTGGCAGTTCCTAGCTCCAAGAGCACCATGGCAAAATGGATTTACCGAACGAATTATTGGTATTGTGAAGAACTGCCTTACGAAAACCTTACACGGAACTCAGGTCACCAGAGAGGAGTTGAGAACACTGATAACTGAAATTGAAGCTAGGATTAATGATAGACCTTTAACCTATTTACATGATACTAGCATTTCGATTTAGGCATTGACACTGGCTCATATGTTATATGGCAGAAAGCTCCATCCATTGCCTTGTGTAAATATCCAGGAGGAAGTAGATGATCCTACCACAGAAAATAATGAATTAGGACAACATCTGCTTGAGGGATATCAATGTATGAAAAGGGTATTGGACACCTGGAATAGACACTGAAGCGAGGAATATCTTTTGAGCCTAAGAGAAAGATGTTACAGGGCTCAGGCTGCCAGCAACAAGTCAGTTATAATCATAGGAGATGTGGTCTTAGTAAAAAGAGAACAACCAAGATACCAGTGGCCATTAGCTATAGTGATCTCCACGCATCCAGATTCAGAGGGGGTGCTGAGACTTGTAAAAATTAATTGTAGGGGACATACGAGTATGAAAACTATTGATAAACTGGTACCCCTTGAGTTAACGGCTACCCCAGACACAGTGGATGGTGGAGAGCGATTGCGTCAAGATGTGCGACCTAGAAGGGCCGTGGCACAGGGTTTTCAAGACCTATGGAGGGAACTCCTGGCTAAGGGTCACATTATTGTACCTGATACAGCCTACCATTTTTTGCCCGGCCCCAAAACTGTGGGAAATATTTTCCCCCAGAATGGTTACGCTCTTTACCTTTTAAAAAAGTCATCCCTGAAGGCAGAGGAAAAGCTGGAGAGCATTAATGACTAATTCAAGTGATTTTATAACCCAGAGATTATGTTTTCTTTAAAAATTCTTTTTATTAATAAATTAAATGATACTGTTAACCCATGTGGACAACTATATTGTAAATACATGTAAATACTTAACAATTTTACATTGATCTGACTGTGCTTGATTGGTATGGTGACGTGCCCTCACGTGAGAAGCTGATGAGGTTTAATACATATTTACATAGATAAAGGGATTATTTGGCTTTAGTTTAAGTAAAACTAAGATTAATTTTAGATTCACCTTGTATATTCCATGAAGTAATTTAGCTGTACTTAGCCTTGTAAATAATTAATAGTTGGCATCTCAACAATCCTATGAGGGAGAAGAGACTCGCCATGTTTGCTCACTCTAGTTCCTAAGTCCATTCAAACAGCACATTGTAAATACGCACCTAAGGATGCTTGGATACCCCAGGCAACCGACCAAAACATCAGGGCCTTCTTCATCTGTTGTCCAACTCTTTTTAGCTAAGTAACCATCATGATTTGGCCAAATCTTGAGGGAATTAGCTAGGAGACAAGGAGAATAATTACTGGTGCGTTGAAATATCAGTCACACCTAAAACTCCTAAGAGACTTATGTGAATTTACTTACGGTCAAGTTAGAATAACACTTGTCAGATGAAGGAGTGTATAAAAATTTCTGTCAAGTTATTTCCTTGAAACATGGCCAGTCAGCCTTATCCGGAAACCGGTGAGGAAGGCATGACTGAGGTCCACCTGCACTGGCAGTTAAGAGTAACGGAAAATGGTCATTGCCATAAAGGTCTGGCAACATATCCCTGGTAAAATCTAAAACAGCATCAGCTGAACATAAGGACAAATAAACTGCTGTAAAAGTTCCAGTCTGGCTATGGAAATATGTCATTTTATCAATGCTGAAAATGCCCAACCCCATATCATCTACTAAAGAGGCCAGCATGATACCCCAAGGGTTGGCCTCACTGTTTCCCCATAGTGGATGGTGACCATTCATATCTCCTAGTAAAAGAAAGGGAGAAGGAAGGCCACAGATAAGGCGTTCCAGATCCGCCCATTCAACAGTAACACTAAGAGGAAGATAAAGACTACAAACTGTATACTGCCGACATAAAAACATCCAGACAGCAACAGCTTGCAGGGGAGTGGAGATGTCCAGATGACTGTATGGAATATCCTGGCAAAAGAAGATAGCAGCACCTTCATGACAACCTTGGCCCGACACAGGATCAGAATAAAAGGCATGGTAGCCAGAAAGACCGGAAAGAACAACATCACCTACCATGGTCTCCTGGATGCACATGCATGGAGAAGTAAATTGAGAAACAACATTGCACAGTTCCTCATAGTTAGGATGTAAATCCCGACAATTCCACTGGATGATACAACCCATAGTGGAGGGATGATGATTAAGTGTGGAACTGTACACCTGACAAGTGAGTGGGTTTGGACTGATGCTTATGAAAGCCCTTCAGAGGAGTCTGCCCAGCACCGGAAATCTGCATCCTCTGTCGAACATCCGAAGGCAACATGAGGAGGAGGAAGTAAGGTTTACAACACTCCTTTTTGGAGGGGGCATTCCAGTTTGTTTGAAAGGCAGCTTTGGGGCCACCTTTGGAGATGTAGGACGGCCAGTGCCCCCACCATAAGCCCCAGAAGTGGAAGTTGAGCCTACAGGACTCAAATCATTTGAGAAGGGGATCCTGTGCTTCAGATCTGAAACATCAACGAGCTGTCCAACAACATCCCCTGTTGGGGACTAGACCAGAGGTGAATAATCAGCTTCAGCTGTCACCTAGCTTGATCCCTCAGCCTGCTAGGCAAGAGGAACAGGAGAGGTGTCAACAGAGAGGTTGACAACAGAGACCTTAGGTGGCCGGTCTTCAAGCTCAAAGGACTCTGATGAACAACAGTGACATTTGCCAGGTACAGATGGTGTCTTGGGCATACTGGGTAAGATGGAAGAAGGAGTCCGATCAACGTGGACATCTGACACCACAACCACAGAAGTGTGCAGGCCGTAAGCCACCGAAGTGGGGGCAGAGACAGTCAGACTAGCGGTCGGGCAAACATCAGTCTCACAAACAGTACTTACCGTCGGGACAGCATCCTGCAAATCACGAGTTGAATGAGTGGGTACTGGAATGGGTGGAGGCTGCCTCAGATACAGGGCGATGCACTGACGTTCCGGAAAGGACAGAAGCATAAGTAACTCTGGGCTGGAAAAAGTGAGTCTGGGTTCTCTTCTTAGCTTCAGGAAATGAAACTGTATCAAATGTTCGAATACACAAAATTTCCTTTTCCAGGCAGTAGTGAGGGCAGTTTTTAGAATTTACAGCATGAGGACCTCCACATTGATATCATTTAAGGGGACCTGGACAGTCTTTGGTATGACTTGGACCGCCACAGGAGACACATACAAAAGGAAGGCCAACCTGTACATGGCGGCAAAAGCGGCTAACATGGCCATAACCCTGACAGTGGAAACATCGTTTTGGGGTTGGCATATAAGGCTTCACCGGAATTTACAGCCAAGCGAGTTTCACCGATGCAGGCAAAGTTAACCTGTTAAAAATCAGGAACAAGGTTGGAGTAGGGGTCAGGTCACCATCTATTTTCTTCTGCAGGTGCTCAACTTTGATCACACTAAACGATTGCAGTTCCTCCAACAACCGTGCCTCTGAATATCAGAGTAGATCACATGAAACTATGATTACCTTACATTTGTTAAACATAGCATGTGGTACACAGTAAATATTGGAACCTGAGACAGACGACACAGCCATTAGACGGGAGCTATATTCTGGGGAGGACACCTCAGCCAAGATACTTCCATCCCTGTGTTGAGATGTTTGGTTCCCTCAGTATGGCACTGTGCAGATCAAAAATATCAATATCCAGCATTGACTTCCCCACAGAGGATTCCATTACAAGATATTTGGCATATAATGCAGGCATAGACACTTGTAGACCTAGCCCTAGAGCCCCACCAACCCGTTGCAACCACCTCCCAGTCCCATCTGATCGCTGGGACAGAGGAGGATAGTCGCCATAGGCCTGGAAAGGCTCCAGAGTGGCAATAAACGAGAAGGAGTCTGATGAATGGCCAGGGACAGACGCTCCATCGTCAACAAGAGTTTTGTCTGAAGTTTCGAAAACTGATGTTTTTCCTTGCCATAATAAAGAGGAAGTTCCGATGCACCTGGCAGTGCAAATTTCAGCTTCCTAGACCCATCCTGTGGCGTGCAATCGAACGTGAAAGCTACGTAAATTTAGGCAGCTGATTCTAGTCACACGTAGGTATTGCAGTGACGCAACATCTCACTTTTTTAAAACCAAAAAACATTGTCAATGGTGCTCAAAAGGTGTGAAATAACTAGATATGCGTATTTTGAAGTTTTTCGGTACAAAATATGCGGTTTGCATTTAATTAATATTACGAACTAATTTTGCATTTTTTGGTGTTTATGTTTATGGTAATATCGACTTATTTTTGTAGTCTGTGTGGTGGAGTTTGTTGGGAAAGGGAGGCTAGAGTTTTTGTTTTCAGACCTAAATGAGGCAAACATCATCCCTTGAATGTACAGGCTGGACAGTGAGGGTTGAAATGCGAGACGACCTGCCATTCGCACCTTGCACTAGCTGATTAGCAGGCCTTTCCACCCACGAAAGCATCACGTGAACAGGGAAAACTTTTCTGTTATGCTTGTAGAAGGCAAAGAATATATAAAGTGATTCAAAATAGTAGAACAGACTTAAGCAAATAGGAATATATACCAAATAATTTTTTTTTTTTGTTATTTTCATGTCTTTTTTGTTTATGCCTGTTTTAACTTATAATCGTAAACAGGGTGGTTGTGTGTTTCACAAGAGATGAGAAAGATTATATTCTCTGTTCGGCTCGAGGTAATGGGTATAACTTTGTGTTTAGGCATGGCCACGAGCAAAAAAAATCGTACATCTACTCATCACGGCAGCAGATGGTGAACGGACAAATGAGGTGTGAGAGCGTGAAGTGAAGGTCAGTATCATGTCCTAGATGTTCGCAAATAGGTAAAGATACCAAGGCAAAAATGTATTTTTCTCTTATTATCATGTCTTTTTTGTTCATGCCTCTATTTATTCATAATCGTAAACAGTTTCACAAGGGAGGACAAAGATGATATTTTCTGCCTGGGTCGAGATAATGCGTGCAGTTGTGCTTGTTTAGGCATGGCCATGAGTGAAAAAAATCGAAAATCCACTCATCACAGCAGCAGGCTCTGAACTGCTTGATGGGATGTATGGGGGTGTAGTGTAGGTCAGTGTGAAGAAGTTCAGAATGTTCGTTCACTTCCCAAAAGTTTTCGCTGTTTTTTACAGGCCGTGCTCAAACGACAGCTGCGGCCATTTATCGGCTAACGTCATTCGACGACTGCGGCTATGGAGGGGTAAAAAGGAGCAATTTATGCAACCAACAAGAACTTCATTTCCCCCACCCCTCCATCCATCATGGAGCCCAACAAAGGGAGGTCATATTATGCCAAGGATAACACCACTGGCAACCCCAGAGGTAGCAGGAGAGTACATGTGGGTAACCACCAGGGGACCTGGGCAAGCGTGACTCCAGGACAATAGGAGCCACCAGGCCCCCCAATGCCCACTTGACCCTAGCCAACACATGACTAGCCGATTGACCTGGTTGGGCCCAACCAAGCCGCCTGTCTAGCTGGAATAAGGGACCAAAGAGGTGTATTGCTAGCTGCAGGAAGCATCGTGCTTCCTGCAGCTACCGGTGGCTCAGTCGGTAGAGAGGTGGGTTGCGATTCTACCAGACCCAAGTTCATATCCCCGCTGGGGCAGGGAACAGTTTAAGGATTTGAATTTCATAAAATCAGACTTTACCGATCTAGCAGAAGACCCACCGACATGTCGTAAAAATACCCCCCCCCCCCTAATACCAATACACCAGTCCTGTATGAGACAGCCCTAGCATGTATTCAATATGGACCGTGGGTGTTAGCACCGAAGTGGTGACACGTTGAGGTGTATGATATGTAGGAGGACTACTGAGCCTTGGCAGCAGGCTGTGAAGCCTATGTCCAGAGTCGAACACATTTAAAAAAAAAAAAAAAGCATCACTCAACCCCCAGAACTTCTGCTTCCCAGCATTATGAGATGCCACGCACGGCAAACACGTGGGGAGGCAACAGTCCCACTCTAGATGGCAAATGGGCTGGGACTAACATCACTAGCAGGCCCCCTCCACCAGTGATGTAGGGGGTGCTTGATCCACAAACCCAACAGATGCCGAACCCTACAAAGGTAGGCACCCCTCCAGAGTAGGTGGCACTGCCAACCATGCTTCAAGCCCCACCACTGTGTCAAGGCGACCCCCCTGCAGTGGGAGGAAGGGAAATGAATGAGAGGATGATGGGGAGATGAAGAGAACACAGAAGTGAGATTAAATATGAGTCTGGGCAACAGGAGAATACAGGGGAGAGAAAGCATGAGAAAGGAGCGAAGTGTGTTGGTTGCAGGGTAATATTATTCCTTTTGTGCCATAAAATTTCAATGAAATGAGTTATACCATCCGACCTATGATGAAATACAGTACGAGGTTGCTCATTTTCAGCCAAAGCATTTAGTATGATAGTCTTCAAAACTTTTGGTGGCGTACATTTCTCAGTACCACAGAATAACCGTCTGACATTAGCTAATGCAAAATGAAAGCTCTGTAGGTGTTTAGAGGTCAAAGAGTTAACCCCTCAATGCAAGAGGTCTTTCCAAAGCTGACTGTGTCGTTAGGAGACAGCAAAACCAAAATAAAAGTGATGGTGCTGACAGTGATAATAGATATAATCACTAACCCCTTTAGTACCTGGTGTCTTTCAGAGTGTGATTAAGATGTTGTTGGGGTGCCAGTGATGAACTAATGGTCTGTGTTTTCATTAAATGCCAGCGGATGGTGGTACTGCCCACTGCCATTTTCACCCTTCTCGTCACCTGCGGGGCTTTGTTGAACTTGTTTGCCAATGGCATTTCTTAAGATTGTGGATTTCCATACAACGTGTGTTTTGATAATAACAAGGATCTTTTGATGCTATATCGGTGATTCCATAGGAGAGTAAGGATTCTGATAACACAGAAAACATTAAATAACATCTTACATGCAAGAATTTCGATCCTGCAATATCCTTGTGTTCAACACATTACAATTCCATCTTAGATAATTCTGGTGCTGTTCCTCCATCACTTCCCCCTCTCTAACTTCCTCATGGCTGACATTAACCCTTCGTTAGTCCTGTGGGGAATTCAAACGTGGTTGCTTCAGCACATCTCTGCAATCACTAATGAAAAGATTGAATGCCTTGTAGCGGTGTTTATAAATTTATAATAATAAAATACAGTGAATTATAATATCAGTACAAATATTACAAATGGACTCAAATCTCATTTGTCAGGTAAACACGCACAGGCAAATACATTTTGTGATTTATAAAACCAGTAAAATGATAAACAATATGCAAAAATAAGATATGAAACCAATCCATATCACAAAATGATCTAAAGAGTTAGTTAGATGGGGTGACTGTCGGACACCCGGGGGGATGTGGAAGTGCCCCTTTCTTTCACTATAGCAGAGGCAGGACTAAAGCAATCCACATGCTCTCTCCCCTCACTGAATCAGGAGAGTACTGGAACGGAGAGAAATATTCGAATTACTGGCTAGGGGAATATGAGCTTTTAAAATAATTTGGGGTGCCAAAACACCTCACCTGACTAACGAAGGCTTAGAATTTTTTCAGTTGATGTATTTGCTGCCATCACTGGCCTCAACACTAACAAGGCATGTGGGCCAGATGAGGTCCCTCCTGTTGTCCTCAAGAACTGTGCTTCTATGCTTACACGCCACTTAGATAAATGCTTTCACATTTGTCTATCAACTTTTACTGTACCTTTCCTTCTTGTTGAAGTTTCCTCTCATTCAGCCTGTCCCAAAGAAGGGTGACCGTGCCCAACCCTCTAACTATCGCCTAATTGCTTTAACACCCTGTGTCTCAAAAGTTTACTGTGTCTCAAAAGTTTTCGAGTCTATTCTTAACAGAAAAATTTAAAAGCATCTTTCCTATCACAACCTTCTTTCTAATCGTCAGTACAGGTTCCGTCAGGACGCTCCACTGGCGATCTTCTCACCTACCTTTCAAACTCCTAAATCTATCAACAGAGGTGTTCCTTAGGGCTCTGTCCTATCACTAACTCTCTTCTGTTTATTCATCACTGACCTTCTAAGCTGCACATCTACTGTAACCCCATCCACTCATACGCTGATGATTCCACCCTTCACCTTTCCATTCGGTTCCTGCAACATCCATCTCAGCAGTTACTTCAACAAACAAGGGATGAGGCTATGGCACACCTAATCTCTGATTTGGCTCATATCTCTGACTGGGGTACAAATAATCTTGTTTTTAATGCATCAAAGACTCAGTTCTGACACCTATGAACTCGGCAAAACCTTCCACAGGAGTACCCACTAATGCTCAGTAATATCCAGCTTAATCTTCCATCATCCTTAAATTCAGTTGGGGTTTCATTCTCTTCGGGACTTATATTGGAAAAATCATATTACATCTCTTGTAATGTCTGCTTCCAAGAGATTAGGTGTGCTAAGCCAACTCCATACCTTCTTTAATCCTGCATAGTTTTTTACTTAATTCATAGGTTCTGTTTGCCCCTTTGTAGAGTACAACTTTCATGTGTGGGGAGGCTCCCCACATACTGCTCCTCTCAATAGGGTGGAGTTAAAGGGTTTTCATCTCATTAAGGCTTCTCTTACTGGATCCCTTCAACCTCTGTCTCTTCACTGCACTGTTGCATCTTTATCTCTTTTCTATCGCTATTTCATTGGTCAGTGCTCCTCCAAACTGTCTGCTTGCATCCCTCCACCTTTATGATGGGTGTGTTGCACCCATCTGCTGTATATGCCTTCAGTTTTATGAAAGCAGTTTGGGTGGGGCTGCATGAGACCTCATACTGCTAGCTCAGTTGCAACATCGCTGCGACACATGTGCTCCTCTCTCTCTCTCTTTCTCTCTCTCTCTCTCTTTTATACTTACATTAACTACTTCTAATTTCATTTTCTTATTTTTTTTCTCTTGTTTTGACCTTTTTCCCCCGCCACCCTTGAGGTGAAAGTGTATATGTGCTTTTCTTTTTTCGAGGTGGGAGACTCACCTAGTATGACTTGCATACGCATGGCTACCCCTTGTGTTACTCTACTTGACAACTTTGCAAAAGCAACACTGACAAGTCTTATGGGATTTATACTATACTACAGCTTTTTTATTGAATTACATCTATACAAAGTATTTAAAATTCATTTATAAGTAGTTACTACCTTAAAATAGGAGAGAGAGAGAGAGAGAGAGAGAGAGGTGATCAGGAGTAATTACACATGTGTAGCAGCAATGATGGGGCTGCTGAGCTACTGGTGTGAGGTCTCAGGCGGCCCCACCCAAACACGGGTTTTATTCATCCCATGTAGAATACATCTCTCATGTGTGGGGAGGCTCCTCACATACAGATCTTATCAATAGAGTGGAGTCGTCTCATTGACTCCCCTCCTCCTACAGACTCCCTTCAACCTCTGTCTCTTCACCGCACTGTTGCATCTTTATCTCTTTTCTGTCGATACTTCATTGGTCATTGCTCCTCCGAACTGTCTGCTTGGACCCCTCCACCTTTACGACGGGCGCGTTGCACCCATCTATATGCCTTCAATTTTATGAAGGCAGTTTGAGTGGGGCCGCCTGAGACCTCACACCACTAGCTCAGTTGCCACATTGCCGCGACACATGCTCATCTCTCTCTCTTTTTCTCTGTCTATCTCTGTCTGTCTGTCTGTCTGTCTGTCTGTCTCTGTCTCTCTCTCTCTCTCTCTCTCTCTCTCTCTCTCTCTATCTATCTATCTATCTATCTATCTCATAGTTATGTTAACTACTTCTAATTTCATTTTGTTTATTTTTATTTTGTTTTGACCTTTATTCCATGCCACCCCTGAGGTAAAAGTCTATAGGTGTTTTTTTTTTTTTTTTTAATGGCAGGAGACTGACCTACTATGATTCGCACACGATTGACTACCCCTTGTGTCACTCCATTTGACAACTTCGCAAAAGCAGCACTGACAAGTCTTATGGGATTTATACTGTACTACAGCTTTTTTATTGAGTTACATCTATACAAAGTAATTAAAATTCATTTGTAAGTTGTTACTAGCTTAAAAAAGGAGAGAGAGAGAGAGAGAGAGAGAGAGAGAGGTGAGTAGGAGAAATTACACGTGTGTGGTGGTGGTGATGGGGCAGCTGAGCTAACCGTGTGAGGTCTCAGGCGGCCCCATCCAAACTGCCTTCATAAACTAAAAGGCCTTTAGTAACAAACTCTCATCACTTTTCTATCTGGCTTTCTAATGCAAGAGTTAACCGTTACTCCCAGTCCTTCATTTATGCAACAGGTCAGCTCTGGAACTGTCTCCCTCTGTCTGTATTTCTTACTTCCTAAGATTTCCAATTTTTCAAATGCAGTGTGTCCAGGCATCTCGAAATGAACGGATATTGAATTTGGCTCTCTTGTATTTTTTTTTCTTTGGAAGGAACGGTTTGAAGGCTCCTGGGCTGGCCTTTGCTTCCTTCTTCCTTGCATTAAAAAAATGATCACTGGATCACGTGACTTACTGCACGTATTTTTATTTTCTCTTCCTTATCCCTTTCAAACCTACTTTTGCCCTACTTTCTGCAAGACATTATGTGCACTGCCATCCATTATTCCACATTTGTTTTTCACCAGAAGTCCCCCTTATAGTTCACTAACATCTTCCCTCTTACTGTCATATTAGCTCGTTCATTCATTTTATGATTTATCCCTCCAATAGAGGGATCCGGACCATACTTTGGTCTGGTCAGTGGGGTGTGGGCTGACTTGTTAACCCACGGCGTCCCGTCGACGTTCTTTAACGTCCACACGTTTTATCACTGCCAATCCCGTCGACGTACATAAACGCGAAAAAATTGCAAGGTCCCTAATTTGCACAATTTTCAATTTTCGCGAGTCATTTTTGGTACGTATACACGTGACACCTTCCTCAACAAGATGCCAGGCAAGGACAATGCCTTACCCAGCATGACCTCCTCCCCCACCCTGCATGCCATTGTCTCAGTAATGCACCTGTTATCAGTGATCTGGCCAGTATAGCCATGTCATGCCACGGTACGAAATTTAAGGCCAGAGTGATTCCCCAATCAATGACAATGTGGAGGACAAACTTTACATAGCATTAGAGGAAGAAACAGTTAGAAATGATGATCAGGTAATGTGGCAAAAAAAGGTCAGGTATTAGTGAGTGAAACAATGCTTATAATGCCTATATTACTGCTTGAAAACCAATATACTCTTGTACTACATATAAATTCGCACCAAGTAAATAAATAAATACCGTTTATGAGTGGTGTGAAATAGTTATCCTCCCATAGAACTCGTTTTCTTTGGTGCCAGCCTGATAGAAAACCCAGTAAGGTAAGGAGGTACTCCTACCTGTAATGAGTATTTTAAACCTCAGGTGAGCGATTTCTCTATGAATTTTCGATGTTTCTCACCAAAAGGTTTGAGCCAAAAAATTTTTTTTTCCAAAATGGTCTGGATTGGGGGAAGTTAGTGGTGGCAAAGTGGTCGGGATGGGGTGGGTTAAGTAGTAAGGGGGGAGACAAAGCATGGGAGATCCCGAAGGGGCCGCTCAGCACAAACGCTGTGTTTTCTTGCTGATTTTGTGGTGAGTGTGTCTTATTAGCTTCTGTTATTTTACTTCCTTCTTCCCCGGTATTATCATAGATCCTTTACGTTATAAGCCAAACCTGTCGTGAGAGAGAGAGGGAGAGAATTAATATATGTACTAGGAAGCCCACTCATAATATTAACAGGAAGACTTATCAACTGACAATTATTTAAGAAGAGAAGATCACAGAGCAGCGGAAGGAAGAGTTACCCTAGGTGAACTTTTTTTTCCCACAAAGAAACAGCCTGTCTGGGAAATGGCAAGACTGGGACACTTGCTGGAACTGGAGGGTCAATATTTATAGGTTTTTGTAGTTACATAAAGAAAACGTGGGTATCTTACAATATTTTTATGCTATTCAGTGCAGTTCCATTGTACCCATTAGTTTCACCATCACCACCATCATCATCATCATCCTTAGTCAGTCCTGTGTTTATTCCCTTTCTGAATATATCAGGTCTTCCTTGAATTCCTTCTATTTGTTTATCTATACTCCCGCGTTCACGAAGCTAAGGCCGAGCTGCGTCTTACTCGGCGAGCGCGTGGGGGTGTGTGAACCATATAACTCAGTTTTATCCAGACTTATTGGAGTGGTGTGGGGTCAAAGATGGTGTTGCCCTGATATGGTTTAGAATAATAGGTCAAAGGCCAAGGTTACATAATTAGGTTGTTTTACCAAGTAATATCAACTTGAACACGTTTTCGCTAAATAAACCAACTTTCGTGAAATGTTTGAGGGTAATGCAAGAATGAATGGATTCAGTTTTTAGAAGTCAGTCAAGGGTCAAGGCCACAGGGCAAGGTCAAAAGTCGACCCTTGTATCTGTGTGAGCGATATACAACTTTCATTTTATTTTAACTACACTAGGCGAAAGTGCTAAGAATCAGCCATAGATTTAACCTTCTTGTTTTGAGGACAATTTGTTGAAAGCCAGTGCCACATGGCAAGTCAGTGTAAACAGTGTTTACAAGCATTAAGGTTAAGGCATGGATAAAAGAATTTGATTTTCAGATCATGTGATGTGGTGTGTGGGAGGAAGAGAAGATGGAGGGGGGTGCAAGGAACAGCATGGTGGACTGAAGAGGTGAGACAGGCTGTGGCACAAAAGAAGAAAGCATACAATGAATGGATGAGAAATAGCGGCGTGGAAGAAGTTGAGAGGTGGAAGAGAGAGTTATATGTAGAAAGAGAGAGGTGAAAAGATTAGTAAGAGAGAGTAAGAAGAGAGTGGATGAGGAATTTGGAAGGAATTTGAGTGTAAAGTGGAGGGACTGTAAGAAAATGTTCCGGAAAGAGGTGAAGAGAGTAAGACAGGGTAGAAGTGAGGTTAGCAGGGGAGTGAAAGATAAAGATGGTAGATTACTAGTGGAGAAGGGAGAAAAAGTGAGCAGATGGAGAGAACACTTTAAGGAATTGTTGAACATACAGGATGGAAGTAATGCGAGTATAAGCGGCTGGGGAATGGCAGGGAGAAGAAAGGAGGAGAGAAGACAGGAAGAAATCAGTAGGATAGAAGTTGTGGAAGCAATGAAGAGAATTAAATTGGGGAAAGCCCCAGGAATTGATGGAGTGTGTGGTGAAATGCTGAAGCATGGGGGAGAGATTGTAGTAGAATGGATGTGGAAGATGTGTAGATTGGCCTGGGAGGAAGGTAGAGTCCCGGAGGATTGGAAGTCAGGTATAATTATTCCCTTGTACAAAGGAAAAGGGGAAAAATAAGTGTGTGGTAATCATAGGGGCATCTGTCTTCTTAGTATAATAGGAAAAGTGTATGGTAGGATACTTATTGACAGAGTTAGAGAAAGAACAGAGGAATTAGTTGGAGAAGAACAGGGAGGCTTTAGGAAGGGAAGAGGTTGTGTAGATCACATACTCATTCTTAGATCTTTAGTGGAAAAGTTTCTAGAGAAGGGAAAGAAGTTGTATGCGGCTTCCATGGATTTGGAGAAAGCATATGACAGAGTGGATAGACAAGGATTGTGGAAAGTTTTAAGAATATATGGAGTAGATGGGAAGTTGTTGAATGCTGTGAAGAGTATGTATGATGGTGGTAAGGCTGCAGTGCGTGTGGATGGTCAACTAAGTGAATTTTTCCCTTTGAAGGTTGGGTTGAAACAGGGATGTGTCATGTCTCCATGATTGTTTAATCCGTACATGGATGGGGTAATAAAAGAGGTACAAGGTAGGGTTGTGGATGTTGGAATCGCCCTGGTGTGAGAGGATAGTGTTTGGAAACTCCCTGTACTGTTGTTTGCAGATGATACTGTGTTGTTCAGTGAAGACCAAGGGGAGCTGAAAGGCTTGGTGGATGAGTTTGGGAGAGTGTGTAAGAAACGGAATCTAAAGGTGAATGTAGGGAAGAGTAAAGTGATGGTCTTTGAAAGAGGTGAAGTCAGTGAATGTACAGCGAGGTTTAGATGGTGAGGAATTGGAAAATGTGAGTATGTTTAAGTACTTGGGTAGTGTGATGAGTAAGGATGGAAGTTTGGAAGGTGAAGTGCTTGAAAGGGTACAGCAGGGAAGAAAGGTTGCTGATTCTTTGAAAGCAGCGATAAGAAGCAGGGAAGTGAGCATGGAAGTGAAAAAGTTACTATATGACAGTATTGTGATACCAACTCTAACGTATGGAAGTGAAGCTTGGACGTTGTTGGAAAGACACAAGTCAAGAGTGAGAGGAGTGGAAATGAGTTAAGAGAAGCCTGTGGAGTCACATGGAGAGACAGGCTGACGAATGAGGATATAAAGAAGCGTTGTGGTGTGGATGTGGATGTGATAGGAAGCGTTATGAAGAACACACTGAGGTGGTTTGGCCATGTGGAGAGGATGGAGGGTGAAAGACTGACGAAGAGAGTGTATGTGAGTGAGATGGAGGGGGGAAGAGGGAGGGGGAGGCCGAGGATGAGATGGAGGGATGGGGTGCAGAGGTATATGAGAGAGGGGGGTGTGAGTTGGGAGCAGGGGAGTGAAATAGCGGGGGACAGGGCGACATGGAGGCGTTTTGTTTGTGGCCACCCCAAACGGGATTGAGGCGTCTGGCAATAGATAGATAGATAGATGGATTTTCAGAAGAATGAGTCAAAGGTCCAGTCAAAGTAAATGGTCAAAAGGCAGCGTGACAGGTCAAGGTCAGCTCAAACAGTTTTGATCTATTCTTAATATTATTTGTCAAAAATATAAGAATCTGACAAAAATGAAGTAATTCGATTCTGACAACAACTGGTTAACGGTGAAAGTCAAAGGACAGAGTCAAATGTTCAGCCTTCTCACCAGTTGGTAAGAGCCGTTGTTGCTCTCTCTGATTGTTTATTGTTGTTTATCGTTTATTAACTATCATTATCTTTATCACAACTATTTACAGTGAAAAGTGTTGGTTATAAACCAAAATTCTCTCTCTCTCCCTCTCTCTCTCTCTCTCTCTCTCTGTCTCTCTCTCGAGGACACTAGTCTTCTTTTTGAAGTCATCAGTCATCTAACATAACCAAAACTTGATTTTGTATTTTCACCTTGTGACCACTGAAAACTATCACGACTTTATTTATTCATTATTTTTACATACAGCAATTTATATTCTGTTGGATGTTAACTAAAGAGATTATGTTTACGGTAAAATGATATAGATCGTATCTAAAAATAGCCTAATCTTGGTAAGACTAACTGATGTTACCATGCATAACGCAGAATAGACACCACCACCACAACCACCACAATGATCATCATCATCATCAGAAAGGCATGGATGATAAGTTTACTATTCCTTCCAGCCACAGACCAACTTCCAAAGTAGAAAGATATAACAAAATGCAAGCCGTCATCGTGCTGAATGATCTAAACTTTCACGGACTTCTACCAGTTTCATTAGTATGTATCACATTACCTTACCCTCGGCATCTCAGCATGTCTTTCCCCCGCCACTTGCGTGTTGCCTTCACCTCGCCACACGACTCTCCATTCACCATCCTGACTCTTCAAGCTTCCACCTCCTCATTAAATAGCCCCTCTCACCTCTTCCTTCATCTTCCTTTTCTCCTCCTCCTCCTCCTCCTCCTTCTCCTCCTCCTCCTCTTCCTCCGCCTTCTCCTCCTCCTCCTTTTCTTCTTCTTCTTCTTCTTCTTCTTCCTCCTCCTCCTCCTCCTCCTCCTCCTCCTCCTCCCCCTCCTCCTCCTCCTCCTCCTTCATTAATCTTTTTCCCTCTTCCTTGTACTTTCTTCTTTCTCCTTTTTCTTTGTTTCTCATTTTTCTTTCTTCTTTTCTTTCTTAAACATAAGAACATAAGAAGAGAGGATAACTGGGGTAGGCCGGTTGGCCCATGCTAGGCAGCTCCTAGAAGAGTAACTAAACTACTAGAATGAGATAAGGACAGCAAAGAAGGCTCTCCCCTGCCCTCCAAACTCTCCAGCCGAAGCCGGCAGGAAAAAGAAAGAACACCACACACTATAGAAAAACTGGCGTGGACATTTCATAGGAATGTGTGAAAGGAGTATAGAGACTATCATAGTGTAACCTGAAAAGGAAAAGGTATGAATTAGTATTGGTTATAAGATTTTTTTTTCTTTCTATACCCACCCCTTATTTGTCATATACTTATCTAGCCTATGGTTGAAACTCTCAGTAGAAGAGGCAGCATCTGCTTTACTAGGCAGCTTATTCAAATCTTCTACTACTCTGTTACCAAACCAGTTTCTACCCATTTCCTTACTGAAACGGAATTTTTCTAGTTTAAAACCATTACTTCTAGTTTTATCATGTATGCTCACTTTAAGTACCTTGCCAATATCTCCCGTATTTATACCCTTCGTCCACTTAAACACCTCAGTTAAGTCTCCTCTTACTCTACGCCTTTGTAGTGAGGCCAGACTTGGTCTTTTCAGTCTGTCTTCATATGACAGGTTCCGAACATCATGTATATTTTTTTGTCATTCTTCTCTGTACATCATCTAACGAGTTAATATCCATTCTATAGTAAGGACACCAAAATCATACGGCGTAGTCTAAATGTGGCCTTATTAATGCTAGATAAAGTTGCAGTATTACTTTTGATGACCTATTGCTCACGCTTCTCGAAATAAATCCTAGGACTCTATTAGCTCGATTTCTCGCATTAATACACTGTTGCCTTGGTCTGAAGACATTACTAACCATAACTCCTAGATCTCTCTCGCATTTCGATTTGCTATTTTTTTGTTTTTGTTATCTAAGCTATATTTAGTATCTCCAGTGGTCTTGCCAACGTTAAGTACTTTACATTTTTCAACGTTAAATTCCATTTAGCAAGTTTTAGACCATTTGGACAATATATCGAGGTCCTTTTTTAAGTTATGGCAATCGTCAGTCGAGTTAATGATATGCCCCATTTTTTGTATCGTCGGCAATTTTGCTGATACTGCTAGTGAATCCTAAGTCTAGATCATTTATATATATAATAAATGATAAGGGGCCGAGTACTGAACCCTGTGGTACACCGCTAGTTACTACTCCCCAATCCGACTTAGTTCCATTTATTAAAACTCTCCGTTTTCGTCCTTTCAGCCATGATTTTGTCCATTTTAAGATATCGCCGTCTATACCCTGTGCTGGAACCTTTCTAACTAATCTTTCATGTGGAACCCTATCAAAAGCTTTATTAAAGTCCAGGTAAAAAATATCATAAGCTTTATCGCTATCTACTGCTTCATAGACCCCCGAGAAGAATGACAAGTTTGTGAGGCAGGATCGTCCTTGGCTCAATCCGTGCTGACATTCATTTCTAAAATTAAATCTTTCTAAGTGTTCTCTAATCATATTTGCCAAAATTAACTCTAACGTTTTTCCTACTATTGACGTTAGATTTATCGGACGATAATTCGACGCAGCTGCTCACCCTTTTTAAAAATGGGCACTACGTTTGCGGTCTGTCACGCCTCTGGAACTTCTCCTGAAATTAAAGAGTCATTGAATAACGTTAAAATTGGCTGACATAATTTTTCTTTGGTTTCTTTTATAATTTTTGCATATATATCGTCCGACCTGGCGATTTTAACTTATTAATTTCTTTCAGTAAGCACGTCCTCCTTACTAATGGTTATTTTACTAAGAATATTATCCGTATTCTTCTTCTGCTTCTACTTCTTCCTTCCTCTTCTTTTCTGTCTCCTTCTCTTCTTAAAATTATTCTTTGTCTCTGTCTCTGTCGGTCTGTCCGTCTGTCTGTCTCCCTCCCTTCTCTCTATCTCTCTATCTCTCTCTCTCTCTCTCTCTCCGTCCGTCCGTCCGTTAATTACTTCTTCCTATCTCTCCCTAGTCCGTCTAGTCCCTCATTAAGTACTCTTAACCCCATCTTCCCCAGCATCTCATTGCAATTTTTGCACTCTCATTTTCAAGTTCCTGTTGTTCTCTGTTTTTATTTTATTTATTTTTTTTTTAGCTTCCTTCAGCCTATATACTCATGTTCTGTTATTAAAGAGGACCTCTGCCTGTGAAGAGGTTGATGAAGACTAAACCCACTAAAAGTCTATCACAAGCTAAATAAGATTGCAGGGAAGCGGTGTCCCAGGCGGGAGAGGTAGCCTGCAGTTCCCTTGGACCCAGGTTGAATCCCGGTTGGAGCAGAGAACCATTTAGGGATTCGACCTTCGTTAAAGCTAATTTTACTGATCTATAAAAAGACACTTCGTAATTTGTAAAATCACCCTCGCAAATACCAGTACACCACTCCTGTGTGGGACAGCCTTAGTATGCATTCAATATGGACGGCGGATATTAGGGATGAAGTGGTGAAATTTGTAAATAAAAAAAACTTTCTGTAGGTGGCTTGCTTTAATTTCAGGGAACGGGCTATTAATAAAAAATCGGAAGAAAATACTTGTCTGTGACTCTACATCCCAGAGACAATAATAACCAGTCATTGTTAACGTATTATCTCACCAGCGGTTTATATTATATAATTAGTCTGACTTCTGACCTGCTCAGGTAAAGACGTCCTCAAAGCTCTCCTAAGCCCGTTAAAATGGCGGCTGCCCAGCGATTCACCTAGTGAGTTTATTTCAAGGAGTTTATAAGGAACTTTATGGTGAAAGAGGAAGGTGAGTACATGTGTTGTCTTTTTTGTGATTTAGCAACTTGGCTAAGTTTAGAAAGGGAAAATACTGAGGCAATGGATGCATTAACTGACAGGTTGAAAGATTGGGAGAATAAGGCTGGAATAGTAGGTGTTATGGCAGCATATGTAGAGGAAGTGTTAACAGAATGTGGATAACTTAGAAACTAGACTAGTTAATGCTGAGACCAGGCTAGACGGTAATGATGGCTTCCAGCCAGGCAAGACCGGGTGCAAGGCTAAGCTAAGTAATAGTGACAGAATGATAGAACTGTGGCCATTAGGAATAAAATTCAGGTGCTGAAGGATGAAGTGCAGGTTGAGCCTAGCCTCACACTTGTCAGGGATTCAGTGATTTAGCATCAGGAGAAGTTTGTGCTATGGGTTCCAGTAGGAAACGTTTTGGCTCTCCTGGGTGTAGTATACAGGACGTGACTATGAGAGTTGATAAAGTCAGCAAAACTTCACAGGACTTGGTCTTTACTGTTGTGGGGAAGGTTAATTTTGGATATTACTCTTCTTCTGAGGAGGTTAGATCCTGCAAGAGACCTAACGTAACTGATACAGAGATAGATACTGCCTAAGATGCTCGTCTGAAAAAAAAAAAAATCGTACAGAAGAGGCTAAGAGAAAGGTAAAGTAAATGAAGCTAGCGGTGGTACTGTCAGCAGGTAATTAACATGAAATAGTGTAAAAGACACGAGACGTAGTCCGAAGTATAACGACAGAAGCACACGAGGAAGGAGAAAAAAAAAAAAAACTAAATACAAAGTCAGCGATGTGTATACAGTTGCCATAACTGGCAAGTACAGGTTGTGGTTGCTCCACTCGGTAGCACACTGTGGAAACCATCTCGTATTTGTCATGCGACTCGAGACACTCACGTATTCTCTTACTTATTGAGAATACCACTGGGCCCATAAATTCTTTGCATTTTCACCACAAAATATCTTCGTTTTTCGATCAGTATGAAGTTCCACCCAGTTTTTAGCACCGTAAACATGAGTAATAGCCTAATCTTCTGTGCTTAGGTGTCTGAGGAGGAGCAGTAACACACCAACTGAACTAAGTGTTGCTACCAAACTCCCGGGATCAGGACCAATTTAACATCGTTCAGTCCCAGCAGTAAAGGGTCCAACAATAAAGCAGCCTGGCACAGTGGCAGTAAAGAGAGGCAGAGGGTCAGGAAAGGAGGTAAAGGATCTGGCAACGCACACTCGGCAGCTCCATTTTTACACGCTGTAGTCCGGTTCATTTCCTCTCCCTGTGTGGCGTTCTCGTGTGTTCTCTCAACAAAACGGCAGTGTGTTATACTTTTTTGAAAAGAACTACCACTGCCGATATTTCTCATTATTATTACCTCCTTCACAAAACTTGTATTTTTTCCAAATTGTTCTTATCGACAGACTATTTAATTCAGTTAGTGAGCGATATTCATAACAAAAGAAGTAGGTACGATCTACATCAACTCCTTTGATAAATTTTTCATTCTATATTTTATATATAATTTTTTACTTTATCCGTGCTCTGGGATAAAGATTTTCAACTTGGGAGAGAACCTTTAGTGTGAATGAGGCTATTTGTTGCTAAGCTAAGCAACGATATGTGAAAGACGCTATCATGTTATTAGGGAAAAAATTTCTACCGTTATCATGTTTTCAGTGTTGTCATCCCTCCATAAGACCTATCTTTCATCTAGAATGCAAACATCCGCCCTAGAGAGACCGAGAAGAGGTTCTCCGAACTGCCTCTTCTTGTCCCATAATCCTGGGTCAGTATGCATAAAACCTTCTAAACCTCCTATGAGCTGGAAACAGGTCCTAAATTCGCTAAGAGAAAGCGCGAACTCGTAAGAGGATATCTTAAAAGTTCCGACCGAGTTAAGTGTACTCGTAAGTCTGCAGAACAGTATGAGTGCAACCTACCCGCTCCTAACTTGTTTACGATCTGCTCATAGCGGTCATGGCGGGAAAACAACAGAGGTGCCAGCTCACTTTCAAGGAAAGAAATAACCAACTTGAATTATTTGATGACCGTGAACTTATCAGAAGATATAGGCTTTTTCATGCTTGAATTTTTTACTGTATTGCATATGCATTATTTATATAAATTATTATCCAATATATTTGGCGGTTGTATCTTGCAAAATTTCCTGGTAATTTCATCAAAGAGGGCTTGCTTCTTCATACAAATATTGTCATAACTTAAGTAATGATTTGCCTATTGCAGTCAGATTAGGTTTTCAACAACTTTTCCTAATTAATATGCCGAAAGAGGAAATTACAGAGGCATAAACGCTTTTAGACCAGATAATGAAGATAATGGACAGAGTTCTAGAAGGTATAATTAGAGAAAGTGTGGATATAGATGAGATGCAGTTTGGGTTTATGCCAGGCAAAAGGATCACGATGCTTGTTGTGGCTGAAATGCCCCCATTGTTCTTTGTCCCACATGTGAAGAAGTCTCGATGTTATTGCTTACGTCCGATCAGTCTGTGATCAGCCAGAAATCCATTATAGTGGAAAATATATATTCTAGGTGATGATTTATTACAAATTTAGCAGTATTTTCAGAAGTAAAAATATTAATGTCTTTAGAAAATAATATATACAAAAAATCCTTTTATTAAATAATTTTGGTTGTTTTCTACC
Source organism: Coenobita brevimanus (assembly GCF_032717465.1). Classification (NCBI taxonomy): domain Eukaryota; kingdom Metazoa; phylum Arthropoda; class Malacostraca; order Decapoda; family Coenobitidae; genus Coenobita; species Coenobita brevimanus. The sequence goes on along the minus strand of NC_136999.1, from coordinate 22,313,263 downwards.
ACACATCTTTGCTATCTGTAGCGAAAGATTCACCTCTTAGTACCTTTTAAAGAGGAGGTCGTAACTCTCCAAACTCTGAGTTAGGAGGACTCCTATCCACGATTATGTATCAGTCGTATGTCCAGCTCCCAGCAAGGATGCTGGCTGGGGATTAATGAGTAAATTTAAGTGGAGGTCATAGATAGTTTAATGCATAACGCCCCTGGATGCTTTCCTAAAATTGCCCCCTTACGCCCCACTTCTGTCCTCAGATTATCCCTTTTTCCCCAGACATTCATTTTCACACTCTCCCTTTTCTCCTTACATTTAACTTTTCTTACATTTTTTTTTTATTTCCCCACATTTCTCCCTCATACCCTGCCATTTCCCCAGGGCCCTCTTCACATATCTACGATTTCCCTACATTTTCCTCCCTCATACTCTTTTCTCTACATTTCCTTTTTGATACTCTCCTTCTTCCCATCCACACTTCCCTTGTCGATTTTCCTGTTATCCATTTAAGTTTCCTGCCCTTCATCTCATTTCCGATTCCCCACCAGCAAAGAAATATGCTAAACCTCAAGCGGGGAACTCAGAAAGAGGTGGGTAGTGTCCGTCATAATATGCTGATGGCTGTATTTCGGCATAACTAAGCAGTCTTACTGAAAACTGGAGGAGGAAATGTGCTTGTGAAGACGTCAATGTGTGTGATGGGTGAGGTGTGGGCTTCTCGGGTGGGAAATGATGGGTGGAGATTGTTGATCGGAGAAAGAAAAATAAGAGAAGGAATGAGTCTATGGCGTGATGTTGGAGAGTTAGTCAGTCATACACACGCTGGGAGAGACAGACACAGTCACAGACACACAAAAACACACAAACACGGACAGATATGCATACAATTTCAGACAAATAATGCCATCAAAGTTGTTTACTTACCTATTCACCTACACGTACGTGGATGCCTACTTTCCTAACAGGACTTAGCTAATCCCTTGCCTGCCTAATAACTTTCCGAACATAGATCCGCTTATGCAGAAAATTCATGAACACCTGGGGGTAGGGGGGTTTTCAAGAATACTCCCCCAGTATCCCTGCTTGTCGTAAAAGGCGACTAAAAGGGTTGGCGGAGGGTTAGTGCCCCTCCCCGGAAAACAACTAACTGAAAAAACAAACAAGAAGCCTCGGACAAGGACTGACCAAACAATGACGACCCAGGACCGGACAAAGGACTTGGTAATGAGTACATGGAATGTAAGAGGAGCGAATGATGAGGTGAAAGAGAGAGAGATTGTCCAGGTGCTTGAGGGTGCGAAAGTGGATGTATGTGGAATAACTGAAACAAAATGGGGGGGAGAAAGTGTGAAAGAATGGGAGTATGGATGGGGTATATGTGCAGGAGTAGATGAGAATGAGAGGGCAAAGGAAGGAGTATGTATAGTTGTGAGTAAAAGATGGAAGAAGAGCATAAGACAGTATGGCTCAGTTGGGTCAAGGATTGTGTGGGTAAAGTTGAAAGTTGGAATACAAATGTGGGCGATTGTGTGTGTGTATGCGCCAAGAGTGAGAGAAGAGTTCTGGACAAATGTGGAAGTGTGCATGGAAAAGTTTGGAAGGAATGAGAGAGTGTTTTTGATTGGTGATATGAATGGTAAAGTTGGTAATGTGAAGGTGGATGGAATAGTTGGTGAGTGGGGTGTGCCTGCTGAGATAGATGAGAATGGGAGTGCGTTAGTGGACATTTGTGCTGGGAGGGGGTTGGTGATAGCCAATACCCTCTTCAGGCATAAAATGATCCACAGGTATACATGGCGAGTGTTGAGAAGGGTGGGTGGTGAACTGAATGAAAGGAAGGCAATGATTGATTATGTGTGTGTGGATGAAAGGATGCGAAGATGTGTAAAGGATGCAAGAGTGTATAGAGGTTGGGGGAGTGGTCTTTCTGACCATTACTTGGTGGTGGCCAGAATTAGGATGCAAGTAAGATGGAGGAATAGAAGAAGGGAAAGACGAGAGGAAGGAGTAGTTGCAAGGAGAGTGGAGAGGTTACAAGAGGATGAGAAAGGGGCAGAGTATAAGAGAGAAGTGGAGGAACGATTGGGCAAATATGAATTGGAGCAGATGGGAGACGTGGAAGGTGTGTGTAAGATATTTACAGAAGAAATATGTGCAGCATGTGATGTGGTGTGTGGAAGGAAGAGAAGACGGAGGGGGGTGCAAGGAACAGCGTGGTGGACTGAAGAGGTGAAACAGGCTGTGGCACAAAGGAAGAAAGCATACAATGAATGGATGAGAAATAGGGGCGTGGAAGAAGTTGAGAGGCGGAAGAGAGAGTTATATGTGGAAAGAAAGAGAGAGGTGAAAAGATTAGTAAGACAGAGTAAGAAGAGAGTGGATGAGGAATTTGGAAGGAATTTGAGTGTAAAGTGGAGGGACTGTAAGAAAATGTTCTGGAGAGAAGTGAAAAGAGTAAGACAGGGTGGAAGTGAAGTTAGCAGGGGAGTGAAAGATAAAAATGGTAAATTACTAGTGGAGAAGGGAGAAAAAGTGAGCAGATGGAGAGAACACTTTAAGGAATTGTTGAACGTAGAGGATGGAAGTAATGCGAGTATAAGTGGCTGGGGAATGGCTGGGAGAAGGAGGGAGATGAGAAGACAGGAAGAAATCAGTAGGATAGAAGTTGTGGAAGCAATGAAGAAAGTTAAATCGGGGAAAGCCCCAGGAATTGATGGAGTGTGTGGTGAAATGCTGAAGCATGGGGGAGAGATAGTAGTAGAATGGATGTGGATGATGTGCAGATTGGCCTGGGAGGAAGGTAGAGTCCCGGAGGATTGGAAGTCAGGTATAATTATTCCCTTGTACAAAGGAAAAGGGGAAAGAGAAGTGTGTGGTAATCATAGGGGCATTTGTCTTCTTAGTATAATAGGAAAAGTGTATGGTAGGATACTTATAGACAGAGTTAGAGAAAGAACAGAGAAATTAGTTGGAGAAGAACAGGGAGGCTTTAGGAAGGGAAGAGGTTGTGTAGATCAGATATTCATTCTCAGATCTTTAGTGGAAAAGTTTCTAGAGAAAGGAAAGAAGTTGTATGCGGCTTTCATGGATTTGGAGAAAGCATATGACAGGGTGGATAGACAAGGATTGTGGAAAGTGTTAAGAATATATGGAATAGATGAAAAGTTGTTGAATGCTGTGAAGAGTATGTACGATGGTGCTAAGGCTGCAGTGCGTGTGGATGGTGAACTAAGTGAATTTTTCTCTTTGAAAGTTGGTTTGAAACAGGGATGTGTCATGTCTCCATGGTTGTTCAATCTGTACATGGATGGGGTAATAAAAGAGGTACAAGGTAGGGTAGTGGATGTTGAAGTGGCCCTGGTGAGAGAGGATAGTGTTTGGAAACTCCCTGTACTGTTGTTTGCAGATGATACTGTGTTGTTGAGTGAAGACGAAGGGGAGCTGCAAGGCTTGGTGGATGAGTTTGGGAGAGTGTGTAAGAAACGGAATCTAAAGGTGAATGTAGGGAAGAGTAAAGTGATGGTCTTTGACAGAGGTGAAGTTAGTGAATGTACAGCGAGGTTTGATGGTGAGGAATTGGAAAATGTGAGTACGTTTAAGTATTTGGGTAGTGTGATGAGTAAGGATGGAGGTTTGGAGGGTGAAGTGCTTGAAAGGGTACAGCAGGGAAGAAAGGTTGCTGGTTCCTTGAAAGCAGTGATAAGAAACAGGGAAGTGAGCATGGAAGTGAAAAAGTTACTACATGACAGTATTGTGATACCAACTCTAACATACGGAAGTGAAGCTTGGACATTGTTGGAAGGACACAAGTCAAGAGTGAGAGCAGTGGAAATGAGTTATTTAAGAGGAGCCTGTGGAGTCACGTGGAGAGACAGGCTGACGAATGAGGATATAAAGGAGCGTTGTGGTGTGGATGTGGATGTGATAGGAAGCGTTATGAGGAACACACTGAGGTGGTTTGGCCATGTGGAGAGGATGGAGGGTGAAAGACTGACGAAGAGAGTGTATGTGAGTGAGGTGGAAGGGGGAAGAGGGAGGGGGAGGCCGAGGATGAGATGGAGGGATGGGGTGGAGAGGTATATGAGAGAGGGGGGTGTGAGTTGGGAGCAGGGCAGTGAAATGGCGGGGGACAGGGCGACTTGGAGGCGATTTGTTTGTGGCCACCCCAAACGGGATTGAGGCGTCTGGCAATAGATAGATAGATAGATAGAAATAATTTGGTGAATTAATAAAATAATTGGCCGCTCCACGAGGAAAAAAGGACAGGAATAACCTAGACAGACCCCATTTGAGAAAAAATGCCTGGTCTGGCAGTTGGCAATAACAAGGATATTTGCATGGTATGGTATGTGGGTGAGTACATGAAATATACTGACCTTAGTAGCAACATACTTTTAACTTTCTTGGATACACTGGAATTCGTACTGATTGTTTGCAGAATTACATCATGAGTAGTAAGACTAATAGATCTGAAATCAGAAATACCAGCTTTCTGCTCTCAACATGCCAACTCGTACTAGGCTGTGTGCGATCATTCAGTTTACCAAGAGTAATTAAGAAATTGCTCTGCTACACTCGATGGGGTTCCCTTGTCTCTTATATCAATGGTTTCTCTGGCAGTCGAGAACCTATTTAAGTTTATTGGAAAAGTAACATTCTGCTTAAGATTTCTGATTTCTGATATCCTGTGAATAAAATTTACCATGACTTGTAACTGGCAATATCTTCATTACGTCCTTTTTCTTTGACTCAGCCCATTCAAATGTGATCGGAACTCGTGAAGCTTTTTTTTCTGTCAGGCCAGGGATCGAATCGTGTTGCGGGCAGCTGGGGTCACTTGACACAGGTGCCCATCCATCTTGTGTGGGTTGGCAGGTAAAATGAGTACCTAAGGTAACACCAAGGGGAGGTATCTATGGTGACCCGGATGACGCAGTGGCCTTGTGTCCCAGGTTATTGGGTGAATAACTCGCCACATACTCAAAGGTCTGGATATGAACACCGCGGCTAAGCGCCTCATGGTGTATGCACCCACGTTTACTTTTTATACACTGTCAGTTAATAATTTCTTTCCACCGGAGGGGTTAGTTAGATAAGGCCTTATCAGGTTTGACATAGGTCAAGACAGGTCAGACTGAACACTGAGTACAGCGGAGCTGTAGCTTCCATGTGAAAACGGTGCAAAGGCAGAACGAACATAAGAATAACAGAAGCAAAACTGGGAACTGATGGAGGCCACAAAAAGCTAGTTAATAATCACTACCAGTTGGTAGTTGGGGTAATCCTAGAAGTAGTCAGAAGAAAAAGGAGTGCCTATCCTATTCAGATCAGAACTGAAGAGTGTGGGGGATAAAAAATGAGGACACGTAATGCAAAACATCAGAAAACCAACTTAGTGAAGATAGCTAAATAAAGAGGTATAAATAAACTGGGAGGAATACGAAACTGCTGGATGACACAGGCACGAGAAATGTGTAATGGAATGCAGCAAGCCTCATATTACCCATTTTCCAGGCGTAGCAGCCCGAGACTAGGCTACTAAAAACCAGAACATTTAAGGAAATGTACAGTACAGTACACCCTTGATGGCATTACGTGGCAGAGAAGCCACCAGTAACTCTTGAATTTTTTATTTTGGGCACGTCTTTGTGGTGTCGTTCCCACTTTGTAATTAGAAAAAATATATGAAACCAAGAAAATTACATGAACCATATTATCAGACATAAGGAATGTAATACTACACACACGCGTGCGTGTGCTTGGATTCCACAAGTATTTGTAATGAGGAAAGTATGAAAAAGAAAGACTGTTTTGTAAGAAAGTACTGCTAATCAAAATGACGTAAAATACATATGACATTTCTTTCGGGCAAAACACGAAACCCTGCAATACATGGCTAATACATGAAAACGGAAACGATGATTCAATACTTTTTTCAGAACGAGAACTCTGCGAAGTTGCCCCAAACCATCTGGAGGAAGCAGAAACTAACAAAAATCATAATTATCTAACTGAAGGGTTCAGCTGAATTAAATCACGTGTTAGTGCCAGTACTATTAATAAAAAAGTCGCCTTTTGCTAAAGGAGTTTTATTTGCTCGCACAGGAACTGGTTGGAACGTCAGGGCTTTTGGCTGTAGTGACTATTTGATTTATTTCTGATGGTTAGAAGCCTCCATCGGAGTGACGGTCTTCTTGCATAGGTTCGACCCCATGAGGTGACTGGATTCTTTAATTTTATTTTATTTATTTTTTTTAAATCACTGAATACCATCAAGGGAACAAGCAGGTCATCAACTCTTAAATGTACTGGATCTTTGAATCCCAGCCTCGAGCTCCTGCGCTTTGAAGGTGGCAATAGGGAACTGTGTGTGTGTGTGTGTGTGTGTGTGTGTGTGTGTGTGTGTGTGCGTGTGTGCGTGTGCGCGCGCGCTTTAGCAAAATAACCAACAAATTTAACCAACAAATTTTACCCGATTTTACCCAGATTCGGTGGAGAGGGTTTGAGGGTCAGTCAAGTATACTACTGTGTATCAGAACACATTATGAAGTCAATTTAATTAGCTTTTATCTATTTTAAACCAGGCTTTGTGGACGGGCTGGGGATGAGGTAAGAATAAAAGGTTAGATTTTGAGAACAAGTTAAAGATCAAACTCAGTGTGAGTAGTCAAAGGCCAAAGTCAGAGGGTCAAGGTCAGTTCAAAGTGTTGATCTGATATGAACTAAACTTTGTGGGAATGTTGAGGGTCAGGCAAGAATGTAGGGCTTCAATTTTGAGAACACCCAGTCAAAGGTCAAAGTCACAGGGCAAGGCCAGAGGTCGACGCATGTGTCTGTGTAAAACAAAATAACAAACACTTTTGATGCTACTTGGTTCAAACTTAGTGGATGAGTTGAAAATCACATAAGAGGTTGACCTATTGTTTTCTAGACAATATGTCAACGGTCATGGTCAAATGGCAAAGTTACCTCAAACATTTTTTATCAAGTGTACATTCAGGATATAGCAAGGATAGAGCAATTCGATTTTGAGAGCAATCAGCATTAAGCAAAGTCACAGAATGGTCATGTGTCAAGATCACTGGGCAAAGTCAGCTCAAGCAATTCTGATGCTATGATCTGATCCGAAGTTGGTGGAAGGATTTAGGGTTAAGTAAGAATGCAGTATTTCGATTGTGAGACATCAGTCCAAGGTCAAAAGAAAATGCCAAATATTCAGCTGTTGTACTAGTCAGTGGGCGCGTGTGTTGCAAACTGTGAGTGCTGCTTCTTGTTTCCTTTGTTTTCGCCACCATCTGTAGTCCTACCGACTAATGATCGGATGATAATGCATGAGACTGCATTGTTATCCGATCACACACACACACACACACACACACACACACACACACACACACACACACACACACACACACACACACACACACACACACACACACAAACGCCTTATTCACTTGCCTGAAAAGCATCACCCACATTATCTCAAAAGTTTCAGAGACCAAGTTTTTTCAGGTGATATGTTGTCTAATAGCCTGTTATAACCTTGACATTCTGCAGTCACCATCATCATGATCATCTTTAACATCATCATCATCTTCACCACCATCGACTGACAAATGGAGTTATAAGTTTCACGAATACGAAAACCATAAACAAAGTTAGCAAAAGCAGGTGTCATGTGAAAAAATAATATTCATTTCGCGCAGTCTCTGTACACAGCTTTCGTTCTTGTTTCATTCTCCCCCACAGCTTTCATTTCATTCTTCCGTCCTTATTTTATAACTCCACTGAACTATTAAGGATGATCCATCAACTCAGATCGATATAGTCACAAACACATCACACAGACAGTTATCTTCTCTATGCAGTCACACAGACAGTTATCTTCTCTATGCAGTGCCACCTACCCTCCGTATTCATTCATTCATTCATTGCCAGACGCCATGTATCCCAAACGGGGTGGCCAAGGGTTTAGAGTTAATTGTTTTACAGGGAGGGGCACTAATCCTCCACCAACCCCACTTGACACGTAGGGATGCCAACAGCATCTGGTGTTCCCAGGCGGTCACCCATCCAAGTACTAACCAGACCCAACGTTGCTTACAGGCGTATATTCACACCAACACTTCACTGGTCACGAGTCTCTCGACAGCGTCCCTCTCTTTCCCCACACCCATTTGATTTAACAACCTACTTCACGTTATCTCGGTTGTCTCTTATCGTCCCTCCTTTACTACCACTCTTTTTCACCTCTTCCGTTACCTTCTTCACCTGTTCCTCGCAGCTGATTCACCTACTTGTATTGTTCTTAATTCGTTATCGTCACATCTGTGCACTCTTGTGTTTGTACAGCGCATGAAAAACAGTTATATACTTTTTTATCACAAGTGATTGTACTGCCGCTCTCATTCTTTTTCCACCCCTCATTGTATTTTTACTTTTGTGTGTGTGTGTTTTGGTGGTAAAAGTTGCTTAACCACTTGAGTACGTTAACATCTTTATACTTTTGTCTTTTTAACTAAATGTTACGCACCTAGGAGAATACGTCTCATTTTGAACACGTTTGAAACAACTTCCAACAGCGGTTTCTCCACGATAAATCCACTGTTGACATATTCGGTCTCATTACGCCTACAGTTCATCAGTCAACTGATCAATATATGGAGAAACCAAAGCTGTGGATCTTGGCACACTCAGTCATAGAAAGATAAGAATATAAGTGGATGATGCCTATTCAGAATTTCGCTCAGTTTATGTCGACGTACCAGAAGGACCAGTCCTGGCTTAAACCCTATTCCTCATCCATATTAATGTCCTCTTGTCTGTTACCCATAATCCCATTCACCCAAAAGCAAATGAAAGTTCATCATAGTTCGTTTACACTTAAGCATCCATTCACAAAGTTTGACATCTTTAACTCCCAACTCTGCCGAGCAGTCTCCATAAATCAAGACTTACCTATGATCACTGAATGGGAACAAAATAAGCTTGTTTCGTTTAATGCCAGGAAAATGAAATCTATTTAGTTTATTAAATCATATATCTCTACGTGATTTCTATATTGCCTTCAGTGAAACAAATACTCTTATCTCAAAAATTATTGAAATTCATGGTGTTTCTCTTAACAGTAACCACAGATGAACGTCTCACGTTAGATCACTTGCTAAATCCGCCTCGCAGAATCTTAGATTATTGTACAGAATCCGTAACTTCTTCACAGACGAGCGGTAGCCTGTAATTTACTATTCATGTGCGCTCTCAGTGTGAATAATGCTCACCCTAGTGGAGTGAATGTGGCAAGATTGCACTAGACAACTGGTTAAAATTATGTACAAAACTACGAGAACACTAAATAACCCAGTAATTACCAATGAACTACAATGCCCCCCCCCCCCCCCAAATACACACACACAGAAGATGGGATGTTGCCTTCCTTGCATTATTTTACAAATATTTTTTTGACCAATGCTGAGATAAAGGTTCATCCTTTGTGCCATCTCTCCATGCCATCCCCAGTGCTACAGGGGCATCTAGTAGCGCTCTTGACAATCACACTGTCATAGTGCAGAATTTATGCTTACCCAAATTCCTTTATTCCCCGAACGGCTTCTTTTTGGATTTCGTTTGTCCAGATTAGTTTCTCCCCAAACTTCAACCCACAGTTGTTCACGTAAAACTGTTGTCGTCAAACTGTACGTCTTTTCCCGATATTCAGTATGTCTTTCCTTCCTCTGTCAGTTTTCTTTTAATAGTGTCACATCAGCGTTAAAAGTCTCATCAGGAGAATAAAATTACTTGACATTAGGCAAACACAAGACAAAGTATATGCACTTATTGAAGGGATTACTTGCCACTGTCAAGAGGTTTTATTAATTTTAGAGGAAACCTTCTGCAGTGAAGGGTTAGAATTCTGAATATCTCTTTATTTATGACCGTCCCTCCCAGTGTATCTTTAACCAGCAGTAGAGAGAGAGAGAGAGAGAGAGAGAGAACCCCCAAACCTTCTGACACCTTCAATCCTACCTCTTTTCCATCCTGCCCCTCCCCCCTCCCTTCTCCGCTATACATTTCCCGACTGCTCCCCGTGTACCGTTATCTCTCTCTTTTACGTAATCCCCCTCACCACCCATTTTTCTGTTATTCTCCTCTCTCTCTCTCTCTCTCTCTCTCTCTCTCTCTCTCTCTCTCACACACACACACACACACACACACACACACACACACGAATATGAGACGAATATGAAGACCTGGCAGAGAATACAACTAAGAGTTTAAGAGCATTACTACATAAAATGGAAGAAAAATCGGAAAGAATTATACTAACTGGAGATTTTAATACAAATATAAATTGGAATACTCTAGATATAATAAGCCAAGGAAGCTGTTGGGACCAAAAGTTCCTGGATCTCGTGAAAGAGTTTTTCATAACGCAGCATGTAAGGGAAACCACCAGAAAAAGAGGACTCGATGTACCCTCAATGCTAGATCTCATATTTACTGGGCAAGAAAACGATATTGACAATTTTATATACCACCCGCCATTCGGCAAAAGCGACCATGCAGTACTAAATTGCAACTTCAGGATTGCATATAACAGTTAACAGCAATGAAAATTACAAAATGAGCCTAAACTTTAAAAAGGGAAACTATCATGACCTAAAGAAGTACTTCTTAGAAACTGATTGGGGAAAGGAGCTTAAAGGACAAGATTTGAATCCAATATATAAAAAATTCTGTGAACTTTATGAACTAGGAGTCCAGAAGTACATCCCACAGCACAAAGAAGCAGAAAAGAAGATAAAGAAATGGTTCAATACAGAATGTAAAAAATCAAAAGAAAAAAGAGATTTGTTGTGGAATAGATACAGAAGACACAACAGTGAAAGGGCAAATAATAATTACAAACAGGCAAGAAACGATTATACAAGAATAAGGAGGGAAGCACAAAAACAGTTTGAGGAGGATATCATAAATAAAAGTAGTGATCAACCAAAGCTGTTTTACAGCTACATCAGAAGCAAAACCAATGTAAAAGATAAAACACAATCCATTACGGACGAGGGAATTACTTATACACAAGAGAAGGATGTTCGTGAAGCACTAAACAAGAAATTCCAATCAGTTTTTATAGAGGAAAATTTTTTTGAGAGGGATTATGTGGAACATGCATGCCCACACATATATACTACCAGATATACAAACATCAGAAAAAGTAATAAAGAGGAGCTAAGTAAATTAGACAAAGGAAGAGCAAATGGTCCTGATGAAATTTCATGTTGGGTACTACGTGAATGTGCAAAGGAGTTCAGTAAACCATTATTTTTAATTTTCAAAAAATTCTTGAGTCAATGTAAACTAGCTGATATTTGGAAGAAAACAAACATTGTTCCCTTATTCAAGAAAGGTAATAGACAAAATCCACTCAACTACCGACCAGTATCACTAACCAGGGTTGTAAGCAAGGTATTAGAAAAGCTTACAAGAAAAGCTTGGGTAAATCATCTAGAAGAACACAATATGATAACAGAAAGACAGTTTGGTTTCAGAAAGGAAAAATCTTGTGTTACTAATCTGTTGAACTACTATGACAGAGTAACAGACACATTACAGGAAAGAGAAGGATGGGTGGACAGTATCTATTTAGATTTCAAGAAAGCTTTTGACACAGTACCACACCAAAGACTTTTATGGAAACTGTACCATCAAGGAGGAATTCGAGGCAAACTGTATTGTTGGATGCAAGATTTTCTCACGAAAAGAGAAATGAGAACAGTACTAAGGGGAAATTACTCATCATGGAAAGAAGTGACTAGTGGAGTACCACAGGGCTCAGTGCTGACACCAATCATGTTTTTAGTGTATATGAATGATATACTCGTAGACAGTAACACTGGAAATGAAAGCTATCTAAATATGTTTGCAGATGATGCAAAAATACAAAGGAGTATTACTAACACAGACTCCTGTAAAGAGCTACAAGAAGAATTAAATAAACTTCATGAATGGAGTAATACATGGCAAAGGGAATTCAATGTGGACAAGTGTCATGTAATCAAGTTTGATAAAAGTGGAAAAAGACCTGATTGGGATTATACGTTAGGAAATAAAACCCTATACACATCAGAAAGAGAGAAGGACCTAGGTGTGATTATCAATAACAGACTATCTCCGTCTGACCACATCAGTGAGAAGGTACGGAACATGTATACACTGCTTGCAAATATGAGAATAGCATTCACATACATAAATGAAGACATGCTAAGAAAGATAATAACATCATTTATCAGACCAACCATGGAGTATGCATCAGTAGACTGGAGTCCTCATCTCAAAAAACACATAAACAAGATTGAAAAAATTCAAAGGGCCGCTACAAGATGGATACCAAGCTTAAGGGATCTAAGCAACGAAGAAAGACTAAATAAACTGAATCTACCAACACTACAGGAGAGAAGGAAAAGAGGTGACATGATTATGCTATATAAATGCATATCAGGGAAGGAGAAAATTGACATAAATGATTACTTAACCTATGGGGAAGCATCAGCAAGAGGACACTGCAAAAAAAACTGCATAAGAAGAGAGGTGATAAAGACGTAAGGAAATTTAGTTTCCCAAATAGAGCAACTGATCAGTGGAATGCACTACCGAATGAAATACTGTGTGCCAAAACAATTCACAATTTTAAGGATATGTACGATAAATATGGTTTAAGACACGGGACAGTACGAGCTTGACTCATTCCTGTAAAAACAAAATTAGGTAAGAAATTAGGTAAGAACACACACACACACACACACACACACACACACACACACACACACACACACACACACACACACACACACACACACACACACACACACACACACACACACACACACACACACACACACACACACCTGCCCTCATATAAGTAGGCCAACAATAAGAACAAAGCAATGGATAAACCAAACACTAGACGATGCTGTAATAAAGGATATAAATTAATCAACACGGAATCTACGAGAACCACTGACGTAATGAATATTATGATCGCCATCTGTTATTATAGGAACGTGCCAAAGGGCTTACTGGCCCTTTCGGGCCAATAAGCGCTCGAGTTTCGTCCTTGGTTTAAACTCTTAAATAGTTATCATGTATGTTCGCATACACCAAGTTTTAAATGGATCTGCTTTGACATTCCATGCATGTCCATGAGAAACTTTAGCTCATTACACCCAGCGGTATGACCTGTTTAGGGTTCCCAATGTCTGGCAGAAAATCAGGAACAAAAGTGCACTTGGCTTGCCTGCAACTGATTGCACTCAACTATGATTTACATCCTCCTTGTCAGCTCATCGTGCAGGGTCTTTTGATGCATGGCACGTCGAAATCAGAGGGATCAAATGTGGACACACACACACACACACACACACACACACACACACACACACACACACACACACACACACACACACACACACACACACACACACACACACACACACACACACACACACACACACACACACACACACACACACACACACACACACACACACACACACACACACACACACACACACACACACACACACACACACACACACACACACACACACACACACACACACACACACACACACACACACACACACACACACACACACACACACACACACACACACACACACACACACACACACACACACACACACACACACACACACACACACACACACACATGTTTTTGCACAGTATAATTGATAACACCTAGAACAGCACAGTTATTGTATATCTTTGTGTGTGTGTGTTCTTACCTTACCTAATTGTTCTTACCTAATTGTATCTCTACAGGAATGAGTCAAGCTCGTACTGTCCCGTGTCTTAAACTATATTTATCGTACATATCCTTAAATTTGTGAATTGTTATGGCACACACTATTTCATTCGGTAGTGCATTCCATTGATCAATTGCTCTGTTTGGGAAACTGAATTTCATTACGTCTTTATCACCTCTCTTCTTATGCAGTTTTTTGCAGTGTCCTCTTGCTGATGCTTCTCCATAGGTTAAGTAATCATTTATGTCTATTTTCTCCTTCCTTGATATGCACTTATATAGCATTATCATGTCACCTCTTTTCCTTCTCTCCTGTAGTGTTGGTAGATTCAGTTTATTTAGTCTTTCTTCGTAGCTTAGGTCCCTTAAGCTTGGTATCCATCTTGTAGCGGCCCTTTGAACTTTTTTAATCTTGTCTATGTGTTTTTTGAGATGAGGACTCCAGACTACTGATGCGTATTCAGGGGTTGGTCTAATGAATGATGTTATTATCCTTCTTAGCATGTCTTCCTTTATGTATGTGAATGCTATTCTCATATTTGCAAGCAGTGTATACATGTTCCGTACCTTCTCACTGATGTGGTCAGCCGGAGATAGTCTGTTATTGATAATCACACCTAGGTCCTTCTCTCTTTCTGATGTGTATAGGGTTTTATTTCCTAACTTATAATCCCAATCAGGTTTTTTTTCCACTTTTACCAAACTAGATTACATGACACTTCTTCTGGTAGCTCTTTACAAGAGTCTGTGTTAGTAATTATCCTTTGTATTTTTGCATCATCTGCAACATATTCAGATAGCTCTCATTTCCAGTGTTACTGTTTATATCATTTATATACACTAAAAACATGATTGGTGCCAGCACTGAACCCTTTGGTACTCCACTAGTCACTTCTTTCCATGATGAGTAGTTTCTTCTTAGTACTGTTCTCATTTCTCTTTTTATGGGAAAATCTTGCATCCAACAAAACACTTTGCCTCGAATTCCTCCTTGATGGTACAGTTTCCATAAAAGTCTTTGGTATGGTACTGTGTCAAAAGCTTTCTTGAAATCTAAATAGATACTGTCCACCCATCCTTCTCTTTCCAGTATTGTGTTTGTTACTCTGTCATAGTAGCTCAACAGACTAGTAACACATGATTATCCTTTTCTGAAACCAAACTGTCTTTCTGTTATCATACTGTGTTCTTCTAGATGATTTACCCAAGCTTTTCTTATAAGCTTTTCTAATACCTTGCTTACAACACTGGTCAGTGATACTGGTCGGTAGTTGAGTGGATTTTGTCTATTTCCTTTCTTGAATAAGGGGACAATATTTGCTTTCTTCCAAATATCAGGTAGTTTACCTTGACTCAAGGATTTCTTGAAAATTAAAAATAATGGTTTACTCAAATCCTTTGCACATTCTCGTAGTACCCAACATGAAATTTCATCAAGACCACTTGCTTTTCCTCTGTCTAATTTACTTAACTCCTCCTGTATTACTTTTTCTGATATTTGTATATCTGGTAGTATGTGTGGACATGCATGTTCCACATAATCCCTGTCAAAATTTTTTTCTTCTGGAAAAACTAATTGGAAATTCTTACTTAGCGCTTCACAAATATCTTTCTCTTGTGTATGGGTGATTCCCTCGTCCGTAATGGATTGTATTATATCTTTTAATTTGGTTTTGCTTCTGATGTAGCTGTAAAACAGCTTTGGTTGATCACTACTTTTATTTATTATACCCTCCTCAAACTGTTTTTGGGCTTCCCTCCTTATTCTTGTATAATCGTTTCTTGCCTGTTTGTAATTATTATACGCCCTTTCACTATTGTGTCTTCTGTATCTATTCCACAACAAATCTCTTCTTTCTTTTGGATTTTTACATTCTGTATTGAACCATTTCTGTATTTTCTTATCTGCTTCTTTGTGCTGTGGGATGTACTTCTGGACTCCTATTTCATAAAATTCACAGAATTTTTTATATACAGCATTTATATCTTGTCCTCTAAGCTCATTTTCCCATTCAACTTCTAAGAATTACTTCCTTAGGTCTTGATAGATTCCCTTTTTATAGTTTAGGCTCTTTTTGTAACTTTCATTGCTGTTAACTATGTCATATGCTATCCTGAAGTTGTAATTTAGTACTGCATGATCGCTTTTGCCGAGTGGAGGGTGATATATTAAACTGTCAATATTATTTTCTTGTCTAGTAAATATTAGATCTAGCACTGAAGGTACATCGAGTCCTCTTTTTCTGGTGGTTTCCCTCACATGTTGCGTTAGGAAAATCTCTTGCACGGGATCCAGGAGCTTTTGGTCCCAACAGCTTTCTTGGTTAATTATATCTAGAGTATTCCAATTTATATTTGTATTAAAATCTCCAGTTAGTATAATTCTTTCCGATTTCTCTTCCATTTTATGTAGTAATGATATTACACTTTGAATTGTACTCTCTGCCAGGTCCTCATATTCGTCTCTTTCCCATGTGTTTGATCTGGGTGGCATGTACAAATTGGCCACAATTACTTTCCCTTCAAATGTGTTGATCTCTTCTGCAATCAGTTCTACTTGTGTTGGTATATCTAGTTTTATTTCATTGACTTTTAGATTTTTCTTAGTTAATATTATATTTCCTCCTCCTTTTTTTAAATTTCTGTCTATTCTCCATATATTGTATTCCTCTAAGTTTAGTATGTCATTGGATATCCTTGGTGTTAACTTTGTTTCAGTTAGGCATATTATTTGTGGTTCATTTTCTCTGACATAATCATTCATCTCTAGTAATTTAGATACCATTCCATCGAGATTTGAGTACATCAACTTTATCATCTTGTTTATATATATGTCATGACATGGTTCTACTACCTTCCTCCTTTTTATTCCCTCCTGTTTGTGTACCACTTTCGTACCTGCAATCCTATTACTTTGTAAAAAAAAAAAAATGTGTTCTCCTCTTCTGATCTTCCCTCATTTTTTGTTTTTTGCTTCCTCCCTCTTCTCTTTCAGTAATTCCAGTTCCTCTTGTGTTAGGCATCTTTTTATCCATACATTTTTGAACTCCTCTTTTTTCATAAGATTCTTTGCATTTTTTAGTATCTCCTCCACAGTGTTTAAACTCTGGAAAGTCACCTTTAGAGGTCTTGTCTTGCTTTTCTCGTATTTCCCTAACCTTTTGTGTTCCTCTGTGTCTTTACTACAAATTTCCTCTGATACTTCTTTCAGTAAGCTCATTACATTTGCCATCTCCTTTTTGTCTCTTGTGATCTTGTTTTTTTACTTCTTCCTCTTCTATACCAGTGATTACTATAGATTTGTTTATATCTACTGAATCTCTGACTAACTTTGGATTGTTTTGGATTATTCTTTTCACTTTATGTAGTAATGATCTTTACTCTTCCCTACATTCACCTTTAGATTCCGTTTCATACACTCTCCCAAACTCATCCACCAAGCCTTGCAGCTCCCCCTCATCTTCACTCAACAACACAGATTAAACCTTGTTATTCTATATTATACAAAACTAAAAGAAACTTAATTTGATTTTACGTGGCCACCCGATTTATAAGTATTAAATATAGGAAAAACATTCACGGTCGCAACCAAAACTGGTGTGTGTGTGTGTGTGTGTGTGTGTGTGTGTGTGTGTGTGTGTGTGTGTGTGTAAATAATACTAATAACTTCAGGCTTCTTTATTCATCGCAGTCAGGTAACTGGGTAGACTGAGTGTGTGAGTAAAGGAGGGAGAAGTTACTTGTGATGCCAATAAATCCTAATGTTCCACTGTAGTGAAACAAGAAGAGATGATGGATGAAGGCAAGTCCTTGTAGGGTACATTTAAACCCATTAGTTCACTTACCGTCCTATACCTCACCTCTCAATGCTCAAGAATTCTGAAAATTAAAATATCAGCAGTGTCTGTCAACACATGAAGCAGCTTAAACGTGAAAGGCAATGTTTTAATGTTCCTGTCTTTAACACTGACTTCCGTTAAGTATGATGTACGGTGTAATTTGGTTCAGGCTCATTTTTTGGTAAGAATAGGGGGATCCCTTGTTCCTCTATCAAACCAGATTATGCACAGGGAACGGTGGTATTCTTTCGGGTGTATGTTATTACAAACTATGTAGTATTACAAGGCATAAGTTAATTGCTATGGAAGAGGTGGTCGAAGCCTCCGAATCTCATGAGAATACGGTCTCTGTCGGTGGACAAAAACTTGATTGTGTATTAGTCATTAGAGCCTCGTATGGTTGTCAGGCCGGGAAGAAATGTCGGTGGAATATCAATGAAGGGAGAATTGTTCTCTCGTACCAGTTTTGGTGGCAATCGTGAATGTTTTTCCTATATTTAATACTTATAAATCGGGTGGCCACGTAAAATCAAAATAAATTTCTTTTAGTTTTATATAATATAGAATAACTAGGTTTAATCTGTGTTGTTGAGTGAAGATGAGGGGGAGCTGCAAGGCTTGGTGGATGAGTTTGGGAAAGTGTGTAAGAAACGGAATCTAAAGGTGAATGAAGGGAAGAGTAAAGTGATGTTCTTTGAGAAAGGTGAAGTCAGTGAATGTACAGCGAGGTTGGATGGTGAGGAATTGGAAAATGTGAGTACGTTTAAGTACTTGAGTAGTGTGATGAGTAAGGATGGAGGTTTGGAGGGTGAAGTGCTTGAAAGAGTACAGCAGGGAAGAAAGGTTGCTGGTTCTTTCAAAGTAGTGATAAGAAACAGGGAAGTGAGCATGGAAGTGAAAAAGTTATATACTACATGACAGTATTGTGATACCAACTCTAACGTATGGAAGTGAAGCTTGGACGTTGTTGGAAGGACACAAGTCAAGAGTGAGAGCAGTGGAAATGAGTTATTTAAGAGGAGCCTGTGGAGTCACATGGAGAGACAGGCTGACGAATAAGGATATAAAGGAGCGTTCTGGCATGGATGTGGATGTGATAGGAAGCGTTATGAGGAACACACTGAGGTGGTTTGGCCATTTGGAGAGGATGAAGGGTGAAAGACTGACGAAGAGAGTGTATATGAGTGAGGTGGAGGGGGGAAGAGGGAGGGGGAGGCCGAGGATGAGATGGAGGGATGGGGTGGAGAGGTATATGAGAGAGGGGGGTGTGAGTTGGGAGCAGGGCAGTGAAATGGTGGGGGGCAGGGCAACGTGGAGGCGATTTGTTCGTGGCCACCCAAACGGAATTGAGGCGTCTGGCAACAGATAGATAGAATCTGTGTGGCTCCGAGTGCGTTGCGAGTGCGTTGTAAGGAAGTACATTCTTATTTCTTCTTTGGAAATATCTTCCACTCGCATTAGAAGAAAAGAGGCAAAATAATGGATTGCAGGGGACGGGAAGGATGAGGAAGTGAAACGAATAGGATGGGATGGAGAGGAAAGGGGGTCGAGTAGAGGACGCCGAGTGCCCTTGTTTAGTTCTGTAAGGCCAAGTATGCATCAATATTCGACACATTTTTGTCCTGCACGTGGGGCAATATCGCCCCTTTGACCCCATAAGATGAGAAGAGAAAACAAAAGAGGAAGGGGTGTCATAAGGAAAGAATGTGTGTATGTGTGTCCGTTCGTACGTGAGTGCGTGCGCGTGTGCGTGCGTGCGTGCGTGTGTGTGTGTGTGTGTGTGTGTGTGTGTGTGTGTGTGTGTGTGTGTGTGTGTGTGTGTGTGTGTGTGTGGTGTCGTACACATGTGACAAGTTACATGTTTCGCACATCTTTAATGAGCGAAATATATGACTGCTATTTATCTAGACAGGTAGCCTTGGCACAACAGCAGTAAGGAGTGTGGAAACAAGTCAAGAGAGAAACGTAACATTAAAGTTAGGACAGTGCGACGCTGTGTATCCCTTTTTGTCCCAATTCCCTCCCGGTCTACTATACAAATCGTTCCACACAATGAGGTTCCAAAACACAGAGACGTTTTCTATTTTACTATTACTAACTTAGTATAAGTGAGTTACATAATAAATACGTGCTCCCTACGTGTCAACAAGTGGGTTGGTGGAGGGTTGGTGCCCCTCCCTGTAAAACAACTAACTCAGTGTCAAATGGCCACCCTTTACGGGATTATGGTGTCTGGCAATAGATAGATAGATAGAAATTGAAACAAATCATTCAGTACATGGAGGTTTAACTCAGTTACGTATAATTACAAACTATTAATGTGGCATAATGACATTTGTGAGTATTGTATGTTTATTTGAGTTCATACTCACTAGAAGAATAACTACTAAAATTATCCCCACGACCGGGTGCTAACATTAATTAATTATCGTTTCATACCGCTCGGAAGTTAACTGGCATTTTTAATTTAAGGTTAGGCATGTGAAATTCCATTGTTTTGTACACTCACAATCTCCCCAGCTTAGCTATTTCCACTCACCAGATCCCATTTGCCGTCAATGGTCGTGATTGTCCGAGACTCCTAAATCTGTCCCGTCTACCACCTAAATCTGTACTATACTGTTCGCCCTTATGCCTCTGCTTATGTATTGTTCCCGGAGCACTGTCTTGTCGCTCACTTGAACTGTCTAGCTCTACCAGAATCTCATATATTAAAATTACTGATGCTTTTAGGAGTTCCTTCTCGTGACCTCTAACTGAAAATCAGTTATTCTCTTGACCAGTACACTCTCTCATAACGCCTCCTTGTTCACTCCACGCCCCACAAAGAATCCTCGTACTCCACAAGAGTTAAGCCTACGTTAAAAGGTTTCAAGAACTTCGCATATTTCATTGTCAACTCTTGTTTTCACTCCATATGACTTTACTTTTCTGTAATTTCCCTTGTCTCCCGCCGTCTGTAAGGTTTCGCTGAAGCTCCTCATGCTTCTGCGTTTTTGTTCAAATTTTCTCATAATGTCTACCTGAAACAGCCTAATAAGCCACTTTTAACAAACTCTGACACTCTCGGTGCATAGCAATTTTTTTCTCTTCTTCGCTTTCTCTGACACTCCTACCCCCACGTTCTCACCCCGCGTCCCACAGGTGGTATAGAGTAGTCTCGGGTCCCATGGATAGGACCCTGTGGTGGTGAGAATTTAGAGAGGTCCACCGTACACTGTGAACGCTCAAATGATGGCGGTGGGCGACGGCAGCAATGTCTGTATAACCAACACTTGTAATCTAAGTAGGAAGCAAGGAGCATAATTATAACACCTGACAAAACATACAAATAAACCCTCAGAACGACTGCCTGGGGTAATTCGTGTGGGGGCTCGAGGAGGCGTTTGGACTGGAAACGTAGCAATTCATCCAAATACAAGGGCATCAGGAAATCGTTCTGGGGGAAAATGTCAGGGAGTAAGTGTATTGCATCCAACTGAACGCGAGAGAGAGTGACATGGTAAATTGTAATGTAAGAGGGTTAACAGACAGTTTGGTGTCTTTAGTGACGATTGCATAAGCCGTAAGCGCGTTTCATTATTGACTCTACAACCGTCACCTAGGACAAAATGAGCTATACCTTTAACAGTTTGTATTGTCTTAGCAATATAATTGACAGCACCGTTTAGACTAAATTGCAAAGGTTTATTCGTAGAGAATAACCATCGATCAATATCTCTAACATATACAACAGTGAAACCTTTTATAATCCTTTTTCTACATGCTGAGACGCAATGTTCCGAGTGAGAAACGTAGCACTCTCACAGGTGCTAGTGACTGATCTCAACATAGGACCTTGTGGCTCGCAAGCAAATAGTTTTTGTTGGGTACGACATTGAGTGAAATCGTCCAATAACGTATAATGTAAACGATTATCGCTTAGACCAATAACTCTGGGAGAGGGAACTGTCTGTACAAAGGCATTGGCCTCAGGGACTCTATAAAGCAATGAAGTGATTCAGAACACATCACATATATCTGCTGGGTCACCCTGAAACGGAATAAGCAAGTAGAAGCACACTGACGAGGGGTTCATACGAGATATCACTCGTATAAATTCATGGTACAAGGCAAGGTATTCATGACAAAAGAAGTTCTGGCCTCATCAAGATACTCTGAGATACTATTTAAAATTTCCAAAAATAGTGTATTTGGCACAATATCTACAATCAGGCGAGCCTGCATCATGCTCTGAAAACCTAACTTAATCCCCATATGATCGGCAAGATATCCGACAAAGTTAATTGGAGATTAAGAAAGTTTCAAAGATGCGAGCTTTGCCTTCCAAATGCAAGCGAAACATTAGCTGCCTTCTGCAATTTGATAAGTACAGCGTGCACATATGATATATCCGTAATGGTAATATTTATAATTTGAGAAAAAACATTCAATACTTGATGCTTTTTTCAGACACTCTAAATTTGGCCCAATATGGCATGAATTTCGTCTACCTGGTTCTGAGTTGTAGTACCAAATAAAGCATTAGCAACAACTAGAGCAATCGCACCTCTAGCTCTACGACCTGTCAGTGGTTCATCTGAAAAATACTCAAAAGAATTTTTATAATCCTCAAATCAAGTACCAAACTCAAGTTGGACTGAAGCTAAGGTTTCCTTCGGTGGTGATATAAGGAAGAATGAATTGTCCACGTGACCTATATTACATCTAATTGACTCAACAAGACCTTGTGCATTAATAAGAGGTTTGTATAACTCGTCCTGTATTAATATAACAGGGACCTCATAATGATTTCCTGTCGAGATATACTTGGAGACTGGAGAATCTCAAAGAAAATAAAATAACTACTGCGGCTTAATCTCCATTCCCTGCTAGTACTGGGTTGGTTATCCCATCAGTGCGCTCAAACGGTCTGTCCATAACTAGAAGTAAGTCTTCTACTGTCGTGTGTGATCTCAAGCTATACCTGGGAGCTGGGATTGTCTCCTCAAGGTCATTAGCCGGGGAGCCTGCTTCAACCGGGGATTCCCCGACTCCATTCACCTTTCTCTCTCCCGTTTTCACCCTGCCGGTTCAGCCTATTTACTTCAACTTCACATTCATTTAACCGTATCTTGTGTCTCTTGCGCGTCTTGGACTTATTTATCTTGCATCTCTCTTTCACCTATAGAATTTTGATTACCTCACGAGTTGCCCCCAGATGAACGTCCTGGACCCTGGCTATATACTCGTATCAGTATGGCAGAAAAATCATTTACTCCATTCTCATCATCATCATCGTCATTATCATTGGCCTCATGTACTTGGTACGTACAACGAACATTTTTGTTAACTTTAGTGGTGAGTGAAGCTTCAGGGACCACCTGGACACTATCGGTATATAGGATGGAGACAGCAACATTCAACCTACGTACCTTAATTACAACATGACTGATGCGCTCCGTGACCTTTTATGGTCCTGCATAAAGTGGCTGTAGTTTCCTAGCTACTCCTCGCTTAGGAATCGTATGCACATACACTCTGACTCCTACACAGAGAGGTTTGAGAGCAGCCCTCTTACTTCTATAATTCTGTGTACTAGCTCAATCCAAGTATCTGTACTGCTGGCATCTCTGAATAATTTTAGCTGCCATGGCTGCAAGTCAATTGTATCATTCGGTGCCAATGATTTGCATTAATTTCGATCATTGTAAGATCAGAATCAAGGTTCCATTTACCCGTTCTAGCAACCCATTTGCAGAAGGCTGGTAAGGTGTAGTTGTGATGTGCCCCATTTGAAATATGTCCACTTCTCCAAGTATGTCCGCTACTCCACGTAGTATAGGATTCACGAATTCTGTTTCTTGGTCAGTGGCTAGTTGCTGTGGAGTTCTGTGAACACATACAACCCTCTCAACGAATACACAAACTCTGTCTATATACCTAGGCTGCTTCCCCCAAGGAAAGGGAGGTAGCCAAGACATGACGACACACTCCCGATTTACTCATCCACTCAAACACATTCATTCGCATCTTAGCCTCAAAGGGGAGATCCTCACTGCACCACACCGCATGAGGGTCAACTGCGCGATGCAATCAGTTACATCCACAGCAGAGCCCAACAGCAGAGCTGGTTTACCCCTCCCACATCATAATGGACCTATCCCCTTACCCACACCTGACCTGATCAGACAAAATGCGGGAGAATATCCCCTCAGGGCTGCATCATCATTTATTTATTCACAATTTCTTTCCATTCTTTTCTATCACACACAGCCACTCTTCCATGCTCAACAGACATCCCTCTTGCATCCAGCGCTCTCTTCATACTGTCCATCCATCCAATTCGTGGTCTTCCTCTCAGCCTTAAACTTCTGACATCAGATCTATTTATTGTTTTCACCAATCGCTCATCATCCATTCTCTCCATATACCCAAACCATCGCAGCACACTCTTCTCAACTCCATCAGCCATCTTCCGCACGACTCCAGTTCTCCTTCGCACTTCATCATTTCTCACTCGATACATACGTGTCACTCCACGCATACTCTCAGACACCTCATCTCCATTTTGGTCAAATTTTTCCTCTCTGCTACACCCATATTCCATGTTTCAGCCCCATATAATGCAATCGGTACCACAACACCCTCATATGGTCTTCTCTTTACATCCATTTTAAGTGAACGACATCTAAACACTTTTTTCATTCCTCCAAGCACCCTTCCTACTTCATTCATTCTAAACTTCACTTCTGCATCTATTTTTCCATCCACAGCAACATATGACCCTAAATACTTATAACACTCTACCTCCTCAAGCAACTCACCATTCAAAACTATTGTCACGAGTTGGTGCGATCATATATATAAACAAACTCGTAACATTAAATTTTGGTGGGAAACTGCGAATTCCAGTGGAATCCCAGTATTTATCACTGTCAACCACCACGTATTCACCCGATTGGGAGTGTTTTTCAGGACATTTTTCACTATCTCATGAGTGATCGTCTTTGTGCACAACATTGGCGCCTCCGCCTGAGTGATTTGTTGTGGGCGTGTTTCGCTCATTCTAGCCGTTAGCAAGTGCGGCTCGACACTCGTCTCTCTCACAATTTGAATCAGTCAAGATTTGAGTGCCGTGGAAGCAGGTAGCGTGTGTGGCAGTGTCCTTCCTCAGCAATGACACCTAGTTCCCGCTGCCGCCGTTGAATTCCCACCTAGCGTGATTGGCGAGAGGCTCAGCGTGTGCAGTGTCCTTCCTCAGCAACGACGCCCAGTCATCCGCTTTGTCCACTTTTCTGACCAGTATTTCTTTTCGTTTTTTCCTAGGTTTAAGAGTTAGCTTTTGAGTGAGCAAGTGAGTGCGATCTCCTTATTTTGAATTCATATTGAAATGTAACGTAAATTTATATTATGGTAATCAATAAATTTAACAGTTCTTTTTCTTGAACTTAATGTAATGTAAACTCGTGTTTTATTTTCCATATTAAGGTTATTTCACTTATAGCTCCTAGTTTGCATAAACACTTTGTATTATTCACAACTGGTACTTAGGCCAGTCTTTTTTATTAACTCAAATCCGTTGTGCCATCTAGGAGTTAATTGCACCAGCAAGAACTTGTTTATCTTTCTTAGCATTAGATATTGATTGTCAGGGGTGGAGTCACTTTCTCCAGAGGCCAACAGTACTAATAAAGAGGACGTGTGAATAATTAGTCTCTGCTGTGTACTGTTGAGAAAGTTTACAAATTCTCGTCCTTAGAGAATCGGCAAAGTAAGCCGGCATAAAGTAATCATTGCTTGATTTTAACAAGACAATTCATTGTCCTGTTCTCAGTATTATTGAATAAATATTCTATAATATTGCATATACTAAAAACCCCGTGACATTTGGCGACCTCATTCCAGGATATTAACTCCTACCTCTAAAGCTATCCACGAGATAATACTCACTCACTCATACTTAGGTATTTATTATTAAAGTCTATAGGCATTATCTTACTGATGATTATTGATTCAGTTCTTTTAATTTACGTAATAGTTTTCACAGTCAGTTGTTTGTTTAATTTTCTTTCTTTACCAGTTTAATTAGATAAAACTGATCACCACTAACCTGTGCCTATATTCTTTTTTCTCCATTATTGGCATCTTTCTCTGCAAAAGTTGCAGTCAGTGCTGAGTCGCTAGTTTACTTAGACTGAGTTAGCATCATGTCTACCAGCGTCTGTGTACAGGAAGCTAAAGATATGGGGCTTACTGACCCAGAGAAAATAAAGGACTTTGTCCTCTCTTGGTTTAATTACGAGCAGCAACGCAAGAATGATGCTCATGAAGAGCGTCGAATTCAGCTTGAGGAACGCGAAAAGGAGCGCGAATACGAGTGAGAACAGCGCGAACACGAGCAAAAACAATGCAAACTCGAGTTAGTACAAGAGCGAGAACAGCGTGAGGAACGAGAGAGAGAGAACACGAAAGTGCCGAGCGAGATGCACGCGAAAAACATGAACTTGAAGTGCTGAAGCTCAAGCGAGATTACTTGGCTTCAGACACATCTGGTGCAGCTGGCCCAAGCTCCACGAGCGCTAACCCTGCACATATTATGGCGACCCCACACATCAAGCTTCCTCCATACTAGGAAGGCGAGCGAATCGAGCCATACATAGCTCGTTTTGAAGACATGGCTCAACTGTACCAGCTGGATGATGCAGCTAAGCGGCTTCAGTTTCTTAGCCTGTTTGAGGGCCCTGCCCTCGATTTTCTCCTCAGAATTCGTGGAGACAATCTCACATATGAGATAATGAAGGCCGCACTCGTCAAAGCGTATGGTCTCACAGTTGACGACGCCAAGAGTCAGTTCATGAGGGCGCGTTTACAGGAAAAAGAGACTGCCATTCAGTTTCTTGACCGGCTTACTGCTTACTTATATGAGTGGATGGAGAAAGATGAAACTCCTTCCACACGTGAGGGGATAATTGACCTTATGCTGTGCACGCAGCTAGAAAAGTCGTGGCCTACTGAACTTATGGATCAGCTTAAGATCTGCCAGGTAAGAGATGCCAGCCAAATGGTGAAGAAGGCTGATGCATTTTTCACTGCATACAGGTACCAAACTCGTAAGCAGCATACCTGGAACAGAAAAGCTGATAAATCTGGGAAACCGTCTCAGACTGAACCCCAGCAACAAGGCCGTTCGCAGAATAATGGCCAAGGTCCAAAACCGCGGAGGAAGGACCAGGGGCAAAACACTCAGAAGCCTGAGTGGAAGAGGTACAACAAGTACCCTAACCAGCAGCAGTATCAGCCACGCAACCGACCGTCGGGACTGTCCTTTTCACCACCAGCTCAAGTGAATAGGAGGCAGGAGGTGAACGCAGCCTTCATACCTCAGGAGCAGCACTGTGGTGTCGTCTCTAGCAGTATGGGTACTTTCCCACAGTTCACTAGTCCCACAGTGACAGTGAACCCCCCTCCACAGATGGCCAATGCTCTATCTCCCCAGGCAGTGAGTACATCCTCTCAAGTATCAAATTCTCAGGGCACCATGTTTGCCGCATCATTTATTCAGCAGCCTAATCAGTGGCTAGCTGCTTCCTCAACAGGCCTTCCAACAGGTGACAGTGCTTTCCTTGTTCAGCCAGGGTTTGTGGGAGACATTCCTATGAAGGTCCTGGGAGACAACGGGTCCTCAGGTTGCTCTGTCAGGCAGAGTCTAGTTCGGTCTGAAGAATACACAGGTCGACAGATCCAAGCTAACCTTACTGATGGATCAGTGAGATTGTTCCCTGAGGCACGTGTCCAGGTGGCATCTCCATTTTACACTGATACGACAGTCACATTTGTCATGCCAGAACCCTTATTTGACCTAATCATAGGCAATATTCCCGGTGCCAAATATAGTTGCACCGAAGTTGATGCTACTCAGACTTCGGCTGCAGAAACACGAGCCATCGCTGAGGCTCCAAACTGTGTCACCCCAGTGACCATTGAATCGCAGCAAGATCTGATGTGTAGCCAAGTTGTTGTTCAAGAACAACATTCTGACCCAACACTTGCTGCCGTGCGAAAGAAACAAAAGGGTAGAGTGATAAAGTATTCACGGGGAGGTCAAGCCAAGTTCCTTTGCAAACAAGGATGGCTCTACCGTGAGTCACGAACACCTGAGGGCGAGGTTCGACTGCAGTTAGTCGTTCCCGACAAGTACCGGCAAGCAGTGTTAGAATGGAGTCATTGTTCAGCCTCAGGAGGTCACATGGGCAAAAGGAAAACCCAGGGCCATATCTGAGCTGACTTTTTCTGGCCAGGGATGGGATGAGAGATAGATAGTTTTGTGCGTTCCTGCAATGTGTGTCCATGTACCACTAATCAGGGACATGTCCTTCTTGCGCTGTTTGAACCCCCACCCATAATCTCTGAAGCAGTTGAGAGACAGGGCAATGGTGAAGTGGGTGTGGACCTGACGCCTCACCTGTTGGCCCCACAGGACACTGTATGTCCAGGGCCTGTACATACATATGTACCGTAAGTTAAGGGGAAGTTTGAGAACTCCACAGAGACAGTCCGAGGCTGTGTATGAATTACCTTGTGGAATGTCTCGAGCTGTGGGCCTCTCTGAGGATTCCCGGAGAATGCACATCATCCACATGAGTGTTCACACGCAAGGTGGGTGTTAAAATGTGACCTACTCGAGATTGCTTAGCGATTCTCAGCTTCCTGTCATTAATCGTAAGTGTAGTGTTAGGTTAATCAGTAAACTGCTTGTTCTAGGAAATTTGTGAATTCAAGAACTGGCATGTTTCCTGGTTAATAATGTTAGGTTAACTAGTAAACTGCTTGTTCTAAGAAATTTGTGAATTCAAGAACTGGCACGTTTCCTAGTTAATAAGCGTTAACCTGTAAACTACAAGGGTTCTAAGAGATTTGTAAATCCAAAGACTATGTTTCCTGGTTAATTATAACATAAGTACTGATTGCAAGGCAGAGAGAGAGAGAAATGACACTTTTGATGCTCCACCTTGATTCCTTTCGCAGGTGCAGCATTGCCGTGCAGGACAGCTGGTCGTCCTTGTCGCATGCTGCCGCCTCTTCTCCTCTGCCTCGTCGTCATTATTTAATATAAATTTGCATTATGTAATTTTACATGTAGGTACAGTTACACCACAACTGTCACACCTACACCGTGTATTACATACATCACACTACATAACAATTAGCTGTTAATGTAAATGTAGCGAACTTTTCACTCAGTTTGACCTGAGTACAGGATTTTTCACCATCGTCACGGAGTTTTTCCCTCAAGCTTCCTTCTGTTAATGTAAATACGAGGTTTTTCCGCTCACTGGCGACTGTGACTTTCTCCTGTAGCAGGATAGCACACACACACACCACAGTGTGAATCTTGTGTGACTGAGTTAGGATTTATATGTAGGTATATTGAAATTTTTTTCCTGAGAAAAAAAATTTCATTTTTGATGGGGCGTAATGTCACGGGTTGGTGCAATCATATATCTAAACAAACTCGTAACATTAAATTTTGGTGGGAAACAGCGAATTCTAGTGGAATCCCAGTATTTATCACTCAGTTAACCGCCATGTATTCACCCGATAGGGAGTGTTTTTCAGGACATTTTTCACTATTTCATGAGTGATCGTCTTTGTGTGCGACATTGGCGCCTCCGCCTGAGTGATTTGTTGTGGGCGTGTTTTGCTCATTCTAGCCGTTAGCAAGTGTGGCTCGACACTCGTCTCTCTCACGATTTGAATCAGTCAAGATTTGAGCACCATGGAAGCAGGTAGTGTGTGTGGCAGCGTCCTTCCTCAGCAACGACGGCTAGTTCCTGCCGCCGCCGTTGAATTCCCACCTAGCGTGATTGGCGAGAGGCTCAGCGTGTGCAGCGTCTTTCCTCAGCAACGATGCCCAGTCATCGCTTTGTCCACTTTTCTGACCAGTATTTCTTTTCGTTTTTTCCTAGGTTTAAGAGTTAGCTTTTGGGTGAGCGAGTGAGTGCAATCTCCTTATTTTGAATTCATTTTGAATGTAACGTAAATTTATTTTATGGTAATCAATAAATTTAACAGTTCTTTTTCTTGAGCTTAATGTACTGTAAACTCGTGTTTTATTTTCCATATTAGGCTTATTTCACTTATAGCTCCTAGTTTGCATATACGCTTTGCATTATTCACAACTGGTACTTAGGCCAGTCTTTTTTATTAACTCAAATCCATTGTGCCATCTAGGAGTTAACTGCACCAGCAAGAACTTGTTTATCTTTCTTAGCATTAGATATTGATTGTCAGGGGTGGAGTCACTTTCTCCAGAGGCCAACAGTACTAATAAACAGCACGTGTGAATAA
This sequence comes from Coenobita brevimanus, assembly GCF_032717465.1. Classification (NCBI taxonomy): domain Eukaryota; kingdom Metazoa; phylum Arthropoda; class Malacostraca; order Decapoda; family Coenobitidae; genus Coenobita; species Coenobita brevimanus. The sequence goes on along the minus strand of NC_136999.1, from coordinate 22,283,281 downwards.
TTAGTCTCTGCTGTGTACTGTTGAGAAAGTTTATAAATTCTCGTCCTTAGAGAATTGGCGAAGTAAGCCGGTATAAAGTGATCATTGCTTGATTTTAACAAGACAGTTCATTGTCCTGTTCTCAGTGTTACTGAATAAATATTCTTTAATAGAGTATACTCTTAAAAACCCCGTGACAACTATATTCATCCTCCTACCATCTACCAACCTCCCACACTTCATCACTTTACTCTTATTCTCATTTACTTTCAATTTCCTCCTTTCACACACCCTTCCAAACTCCCCTACCAACAATCTCACCAACAAGAAATTTGGTCAATGTATCCACTACCGTGAGGAAGTACTTTTGTCCTGCCTCAGACATATTCAGCGGTCCTATAATATTCATATAGACCCGATACCATGACGCCGGCACATCCTGGAACCTCATAAGGGGGGCCATGGCATCCCCCGACCTCTTCGAGATATTGCACTGATTGCAGTGCCAACAGAGATGGAATATCCTTGACGACAGTTGGCCAATACGCAAATCTCTTGGTGTCACAATAATGACCTTGGTCCCACCATGCCCTGACAGTGGCAGGTAAAGGGCCAAATATGTTGCTGCTGGCACACTGTTTTCAGGTACATCCATCTGTAGTAAGGCCTTATCCTCATAACCTCTTGCTTCCTTTCGATAATGCACCTGGGAGGAGACAAAACTATTCAACTCGGACAGCCAGTTCGGGAGCCTGAGAGGCTTCTCCTCGTAGGTACAGTTTTAATAATCCCCAAATTGGATGTGCATCTTGCTTCTTCCACAGTTCGTCAAGGTTCCAGCTGACAGAGTTAGGGTTGGTCGCAATTCTTGCAACAGCTAATAAAGTATCTGCATCATCGTCCTGTGGCTCACTACGAAGACGTGACAAGGCATCAGCTACTTTATTCTGGTGTCCGGGTAAATAAAAACCATGTATATCATACTGTGCAACCTGAATTTGCCATCTAGCAATCCTTCGGGAAGGTTCCTTAACATTAGACAACCACGTGAGGGTCGATGATCGGTATACACAATCACTTTGTATCCTAGGATAAGGGGTTGATTGATTCATAGCCCATACACGACACTGAGGGCTTTCTTGCTCAGTAGTGGTATAAATAATCTCAGCCTTATTCAGAGCTCTACTAAAATATGTTAGTGGCCCGAGAAATCCAACATTAACCTTCTAAATCAGTACTCCACCTATTGCTGTACTGCTTGCATCTGTCAAGTAGAACGGCTTATCAAAGGAAGAGAACTGAAGAACTACATTATCTTTTGACTGGCCCTTCAGAATTTTGAAAGTCTGATCTGTCTCTTCATTCCTCTCTCTATTTCCTTTTTAGAGTTCCTTAACTCCCTTTTCCTATACGTCAGTCTTGTGAGAGGCACAGCTATCTTAGAGAAACAATTTCTGAACCTACGGTAATAATTAATAAATCCCAAAAAATATTGTAGCTCCTTTAATGTCTATGGGACTGCGACTTCCATTGTGGCTCCGACCTTATCCGGCTTGGGTCATAATCCTTCAGCAGAATTTTTTTTATTCTAGGTAAGATACTTCAGCTTTGGAAAAAAAAAAAAAATCTGCAGCCTAACGGTAAGTTCAGCTTCTTCCAGTCTAGGAAAAACTTCATCCAGATTTTGTATATTTTAATCAAAATTCTTACCATAGAGAATTATGTCATCCAGGCAAGTATGACTGATACGTCCCATCAAACCGACTAGGACTTCATTATCCATTGCAATGTGGCAGGGGCATCTTTCAAGCCAAAGGGTAAATTATCATACCTGTACTCTAAATGACCGTCTGGTGGGGAAAATGCTGTCAACGGCCATGACTCCTCATCTAATAGTATCTGATAGTATACTTGCCATAAATCTATGCTGCTGAATATGGTATTCTCTCGTAACTGGGAAATATATGTGATATGTGTGACACTTGACAATGGTAAGGGTCCAATACTACCAACTCATTCATGTGCCGAAAGTCGAGACAGATCCGTTTGAGGGCATCGTTATCCCGACTTTGCAACGAAAATTCATCCATAACCATATGTAGTCTCCTCAGCCTTTCCTCCCCTTGTAGTACTGTACCTTGGTCTTGCTCATTGTCCTGACTTTTGTCCATCTTCCGTCCTAGAACGGTTCCATTGTGCCTACCCGGTACCTGCCAGATATACTGAACTGGTCAGGAGTTGTGTTAATATAGGAAACATAAAACCTGGACTTTCCTTTCGCCTCACTCAGGATCATGTTCATCATCCCTGGCCACAGCATTGCAGTGAAAGTACTACCAGGACTTGGGGAAAACAAACCAAGTGTCCACCCAGAAATATCAGTCTCTGACGAGATGATGCCATACGTAAATGGATCAATCACAGATGTCTCACTCGTCATGTAATATCCAGATATGCACTCTAATTGATCTGATTGGCCAGCTTCTGTTATGGTCAGGGAGGAAGCATTATCTATGCGAAGATCTTCCTCTCCGACCTGTAAGTCTACCTACACCCCATCAATCTCTATGCACAACGGGTCTAGGAAAATACGTACATTCCAAGCAAAAATGAAATCAGACCTTGAATCAATGATCTTGTACAGGGTAAATTTCTGACCATTTCTAACTCATGTTCATATGTGCGGCCTGCCATCCCTATGGGTAGGTCTATTACTCCTGTAATTTCAAGTTCATCACAGTTTGCAGACACTGGCGTTCTGCCTACATACGGCCGGAGCTCAGGTCTCGTCTCACCCAAAATCTCATAGGTTCCCTGGTTGATGAATGATTGTCACCTCCCCTTATCTAAGAGTATCGGGCAATCCCTCATTTCACCACATGCTCCCATGACTACCACCAGATCTCCTGCATTTCCCAAAGTTGCAACAATTTGTGGACTTTTATGTGTGTGTGTCCGTTCGTGACGGTATAGTGAGCTGTACTCCTACAGTGATCACATCGTGTTACCTGACCTGGGTTGTCTACTTCAAAGAAACAATGAGCTGCCATTTGACGCGATCCACCTCAACGGAAACATTTAATTTTTCTCCTTCTTTCAGCTGACCAGTTGTTATACTGGCCTCGCAAGATCGGCCTTGAGGGACGGCACGTGCAGGCTCTGCAACCCGCAACAATACATCTGCTACACTTTCCTATGCCCACAGGGATTTCATTCCCAGTCTCTATCTTCTCTCCTTTAGCAAAGACTCACATGTGCAATCATGCATTTTTTTTTCCTTTGCTATGTTATTCTGGGTGAATGGGGAAGTGCACTCTTTTGCCCGACGGATGGCCTAATTCACGAGTTTATCGGGATCATCTTATTAGTCAGCGTCAATAGTGACTATATACTGGATGGGGATAATTTCCATCAATAAATTTATGGCCGTATATTTAGCAGATTCTCCCCAAAACAGACCTAATACTTGCAACACAATTAGCTACCTTCACTAGTCGTGACCAGTAATCAACGATACACTCACCCTGATTACGTCTCTTGTGTATCAGTGTCCGATAGGCAGGTTGGAAAGCTTTCTTAGGAGAGTAAGGTTTAAGGAGAGCAGATTTAAAATCCTCGCAGTTATCTATCGCCTGAGTATAAATGTTTCAGTTCTGTTATGAGCACACTCTAGTATTCCCTAGCGATATCAAGCCTGCCATCTGTAGTCCACCTAGGACCAGTAGTCTTGTTCTCTATCTCTCGTATCCATGTGCTAACATCAGGCTCGTGAATTAAGCTGGGTACTTAGCTAGTACTGTGTGATTACTGGGTGTGAAATAAGCCAAGCCTTTTATCCGGTGTACAGCGTCTTTCTGATTGTCAGCAGTTGCTTGTGACAACCGATCAGAAAGAATTGCAATGTCCTCTACAGTTGTTTGGTCTGGTTCTGTTTTTGTCATCTCTGCTGATACTTCAAAATCTATATCTGATGCTGTATATTCTAAATCGAAGGAAACAGTCTCTTCGGCTGAGCTAGATTCACTGCTAGATTCCGTGCAATCACATCTTGGACTCTCAGATGTGGAACTGCTTAATGATATCAGAATGATTAAGGCCTAATATATCCAATTGCTGCCACAATTGTTGTGCCTTATACTCCATCAGTAATAACAATTCACATGTTTTGCACATTTTTAATGAGCATGATAAATGATTGCTATTTATCTAGATAGGTAGAGTGAGCCCAATAGCAGTAAGGAGTGAGGAGACAAGTCCAGAGAGAATCTGTAAACTTTGAAGTTAGGACAATGTGACACTGTCCCAGTTCCCTCCCGGACTACGATAAAAACTGTTCCACACACTGAGGTTCCAAAACACAGAAACGTTTTCTATTTTACATTTAGTTAGTACAAGATACTTACATTACTTTAGCAACATAAATGGAAACAAGTCACTCAGTACATTGAGATTTAACTCAGTTAAGTATAATTACCAACCCTTAGCGTATCATCCTGTAATAACTCATTTATGAGTATCGCTTGTTTACTCGAGTTCTTACTCACTGCAAGAATAACCACTATAACTATCCCACAACCAGGGACTAGCATTAATTATTGTTTTATATCGACCGGAAGTTAACTGGCATTCTTAATTTACGCTTAGGCATGTGAAATTCCACTGTCTTATACACTCATAATCTACCCATCTAAGCTATTTCCACTCACCAGATTCCATTTGCTGTCCATGGTTGTGACTGCCCGAGACATTCCCAAATCTGTTCCGACTGTCAACCACCTAAATCTGTACTATGCTGTTCGCCCTTATGCCTCTGCTTATATATAGTTCCCGGAGAACTGTTTTGCCCCTCACTCGAACTGACTAGTTCTACCCGAATCACATATATTAAAATTAATTATGCTTTTAGGGGTACATTTTCGTGACCTCGTACTGAAATTAATTATTCGTTTCAGCAGTACACTTTCTCATATCACCTGCTCTTTCACTCCACGCCCCACAAAGGATCATCGGTACTCTACGAGAGTCAGACCTACCGGGTACCTTAACCCGCCGCGTCCCAGAGACGTGAATTCACGTCCTCACATGATGTGCACTAATATCCAGGAGATGTGAATTAACGCGGCAACATTGCAAGGTCCCTAATTTGCACAATTTTCAATTTTCGCGAGTGATTTCGCGAGTGATTTTTGGCACGTATACACGAGACACCTTCCTCTATTCCTCTACAAGATGCCAAGCAGGGACAATGCCTTACACCGCATAACCTCTCCCCCCCCCCTGCACGCCATTGTCTCGGCAATTCACCTGTTACCAGTGACCTGGCCAATAAAGACATTCAGGGCCAGAGTGATTCCCCAATCGATGACAATGTGGAGGACAAAGTTTACATAGCATTAGAGGAAGAAACAGTCAGAAATGATGATCAGGTAATGTGGGAAAAAAAAGGTCATGAATGGTGATGAGTTAGTGAGTGAAACAATCCTTATAATGCCTATATTACTGTTTGAAAACCAATATACTCTTGTACTACATATAAATTCGTACCAAGTAAATAAATAAATACTGTTTATGAGTGGATAAAATAGTTACCCTCCCATAGAACTCGTTCTCTTTGGTGCCAGCCTGTTAGAAAACCCAGTCAGGTAAGGAGGTACTCGTACCTAGATCGAGTATTTTAAACCTCAGGTGAGCGATTTCTCTATGAATTTTCGATGTTTCTCACCAAAAGCGGATGTTTGAGCCAAAAAAAAAAAAAGGTCCAAAAATGTCGGGACCGGGGTGTACCACTGCCCAGAAAACGTCGGGATGGGACGGGTTAAAAGGGCTCAAGAACTTCGCAAATTTCACCGTTATAGCCTATTTTCACTCCTTATATCTTTCTTTTCTGCGATTTCCCTCGTCTCCCACCGTCACTAATTATTCACTGCAGCTCATCATGACCCTGTGATTTTGTTCTAATTTCCTAATGATGCCTACTGTCAACAGCCTTATAAGCCACTTTGAGCAACCTCTGACACTCTCGGAATATTTTTTTTTTTTTCCCTCTTCTTTGTTTTATTTATTTTTTCCTCCTTCTCTGCTTTCTTCTTTTCCTCCGTTGGAGCTAGATGATCCTAAGTCGAGGTTAATGGGTGGTCTGATGGGCTAAGGGGTCGTGGGGAAGAACATATCGTAAGTTTATTCGTTTTATAAACTCTTGTCCCACACATGTTGGCTTCGCATGGTCGGGATGCATATTTCCCACCTGTATTACCGATCAGCGCCCCCGCCAAGAATGTCAGCCAGAAAAGATGCTCGGCCAATCGTTTCAAATCTAACCATAGGATTTTCTCGGATTTATGTTCAGTGTGTTTCTCAGGCAAATATACCTGCGTATTTTTAACCTAACCTAACCTAGCCTAGCGTTAACCTATCTCACTTGGGCTGCCTGGCTGAGGGCGATGGGGCTGAACCGAAATACAGAAGGGAAATCAACGGTCAGGATCAGTGACATCATCCTGTGATTGGCTGTCCCGACAATTGTGTGTATGTGTGTGTGTGTGTGTGTGTGTGTGTGTGTGTGTGTGTGTGTGTGTGTGTGTGTGTTTTCTAGCTGGCAGGTTATCTGGTATATCCCGTGGTGTAAATGTAAATGAGGCCATAAATCCAGTTGGCCTCTTGGCTGACTTGGGCACTGGCAAGGTCTCGTGATTCCAATGGAAAAGAAAGTAATATTATCAGGTATGTTGGTGGTTGTATACGAGGCGGTCATACTTCACACCAGCATCATCTAGCTAACAGTTTTATTGCCTCTAATACAAGTGTCGGAAGTAGTTTGATACCAATACTAGATTAATACACTCACATAAGTTATGGATTCTAATTACTTTCCCAAGTACTGATCTGCCAGAACATACAATCTTTGTCACTTTGTCTGCAACCAATGCCACTTCATCACCCTATCTGTCACCAATACCACCCTCATTACCCTGTCTGCCACCAGTGTCACTTCATCACCCTGTCTGCCACTAGTGCCACCTCATCACACTGTCACGACTACCACCCTCATTACCCTGTCTACTACCACTGCCACCTCCTCATCCTGTCTGCCACGACTACCACCCTCATCACCCCGTACGCCACCACTGCCACCCTCATCACTCTGTCAGGCACAACTATCGCCCTATTGTCTATTATGTCACCACCTGTCACCCTGGTCATCCCACTTGTATGCAACCACAGCCAAAATCATCACTCTTTGTCGCCGCCCCTGTTTATTCCTTAATTCCTTTTGCAAACACAGAGATGGGCATTTTTGCGTATAGTTATTTGGACGCGAGATATGTACACAGTGCCTTCTACTTTCTGCTCGGTGAACTGCTACTGGGAGATTTATATTGGATTTATGGTTGTTCTCAGAGAGAGAGAGAGAGAGAGAGAGAGAAAGAATAAAGAAATACTGAATGAGAACCTGAAAATCGAAAGAAATGTGAGTTTATATGGAAACAGAACAGATATATGAGGATGTGAACTTATTCTCGTTCCTTAAACAGGTCTGGCTTTTGGGCACATCGTTCATGGCTGGAAAATAAAAGTTATGACACCTCTTTTAGTAACTCAGATAATTTCAGTTAAGTAGACCTCCCATAGAATTCTGTGGGTATCATAAAGCCCCTCCTGTTATTTCCTGTGGCATTTCTGCTACACTATCCCGCCCATGCTGGAGATGTGAAAAGATTGTGCAGAAAGCAGACAAGACTGCAACAACACTCAGTACACGCAAAAAGACCAAGAACTGGATTCATTTATTTCAACGTTTCGGTCACCAGGGCGTTTTCAAGAATAACACAAGTTGACAACATTTCACTGTTTAAATAGCCTCCAACCTAAGTGGTTACCTACACAAGACTTGTAAATGTTCCATACTATCTGATTCCCTTGACTGTCCGCCTTTTATGAGAATTGTCAGTACAGTATTTTAGTTGATGTTACATATCTCTGCTATGAAAGCTTACTTGAAACATATACGTCTTCTAGTAGTCGTAAAATTTAATCATTTTAGACTCTTTCCAGTCGGCATATGGTGAGTGTCAGACCTATGCTTAACAACTGCAATTTTCATATTCAAGCATTTCATGTCATACATGTGTTCCATTACTCCTCCTGTTCCACTAAATGTATTATACTTCATATACTAATTGTATTATACTTTATCATATTCAAAACAGGGTACACAGTAAATACTTGTGTGACAAGTATCCCGCCTACTCTTTTTCTTTTTCAGTACATTGTCCACTGTTACAGAACTTTTTTTTTTTTTTTTCCACAACGCTGATACCGGTTTTGTTTAGCAGTGGGCGAAACACTGCTGGTTACCGAGGTATTTGGTAGTGCAATCCTCTTTAACACATTTCTCTCTCATTTCTTTATCTCTGGATATTATCATCCATACCCTGCCTTTGAGAATAAAGATAAAAAGAGGAAGTTGTTTCACTTTAGTGAAAGCATTGTACATGTTGTGATATTCTTCCTCTAAATACTCCTCTGAACATATCCTCAACACCCGAAGGGAAAACACATGGACAAACCATCTTTAGTCCTATTTAGTCCTCTTATCTGTAGCAGAATAATAATGAACATGCTCTTTCTTACTAGTCTGTTTCCTAAAAACTTTAAACTTAATCATGTTTTCGCCTTTTATCAAAAGAATGTCTTGGTAATGCAGCCTACTTTCACCTTGATTCTGCCGTCAATGGCATAATATTTTCTGCCTGGTTAACCTAATCTACGATGCTCCTCTAATCTAGCCCACGTAGAGCTATCACTAGTACATAGTCTTCATACCTAAACCAAACTACCTCCCTATGAAGTATGTCGGCAAAACATGTACCTTCTAGGTGCTCTAAAAAATAGCTAAAGCTGTTTATATCTGTTTGTATCTTTCTATATAAGTAGATGGACAGATGGATTGTGTTTCTGTCTGTCTGTTTGTTTGTCCTCATTGGAAATTAAGGGAGAACTATCTACATGGGCAAAATTTTATGTGGAAGTTATTGGTGTGCTAAAGTGGTGTTCCTGATGAAAAAAAAAAAAGAAAAAAAAAAAGAACAATTACAACTTAACAACATGGTAGAAAAATGATGTTCGACTACGTGGTCGTATCGTATCGTATCGTTTATACAGGCTCCGACATGCTTGGATTACGACAGCCTTGGTCACCTAATGGCAATCCTCCAATGTGTTTGATCTATGGCAGACTCCCGATTCAGACCCTTAGCGTTGAGATCACACTCTTTGACCTCGTCCTAGTGGTCTGCCTCTCGTAGCATTACCCCCCCCCCCCCACCACGTTCGCACATACCTTCCGCACTCAACTACAATCCTTCATTGTCTCAACATTCCCAAACCATCTCAATCTTCCTCTCATCACAACACCAATACATGCAAGTCCCATTCTTCTTAAATTTCAGCACCAATCATAGTCCCACACCCGTTTCCAGACCTAGCATTCAAGAATGCGTTACACATCCATCTAAACACTATCAGTTTGTACGTCTGAGACGACAAATATCCTCATCCTTTACTGCACAGGACTCCCAACCATCACAACATTACTATCTATCTATTGCCAGACGCCTCAATCCCGTTTGGGGTGGCCACAAACAAATCGCCTCCACGTCGTCCTTTCCCCCGCCATTTCACTGCCCTGCTCCCAACTCACACCCCCCTCTCTCATATACCTCTCCACCCAACCCACTTCTAATATATACATGCTGCATACAAAGATCCCCTAGCATAGAGGAAGATCTCTGCACTCCTTCCAGGTAAGGGAGTTATTAATTTCTACCATGTCAGTATTAACTACATGAGTCAGGAGGAAGGACGGATTGTTGAGGTGAGCAGGGGAAAGAGTTGGGTAGGTGTGATTGGGAAGGATATGGGAGTGTGGCTGGGCAGAATGGGTGGGTGATTGTGGGTGTGTGGTGAGTGGGTGGGTGCTGTGAAATAGGTCCATGGGGATTTGGTCCATAGAAGGAATAAGTCCATGGGGGACATATCTTTGGGGAAATGGACTCAAGAAGGGACACGGGTCCAGTGGGTAAACTGGGACCCAGAGGATCATCTATCACAGATGCCCCCAGTACCCCAGGCAATGGCGGTAAACTCGGGAAGAGTTTTCTTTTACCCTGACATTCCTGGATATCCCCTGCAAATAAATCATAGTACAGAGAGAGAGAGAGAGAGAGAGAGAGAGAGAGAGAGAGAGTGAGAGAGAGAGAGTATAATAACTGTTTCATGTGGCCGATAAAATTTCTTGTATTCATACGTGCTATTCAGAGCATTTATTGTTCACCTGCCTTGAAACATCATGCTTAGGCCTTGTGTCAATAGAAAAGTTTTAAAACTATTCATACCGTGGGAAAGGAGCTGGCCTGGGGCCGGATACTCAAAACACTTACGACTGTTGTATCTCGCTATGACATTCATATCTCGCCCGAGGATGTTATAACTGCCACCTCCGTCGACACTCAAAACATTTCAGACGCCATCTTGTGACGTCACGTCATAACTTAATGTAATATTTTATGATACCCTTGCAGTCTGTCATAATAGAACATATCCCGGAAAGAGCGGGGATAAATATCTATAGTGTGACATGTATGGAAGCTTTCTGGTCTCTAAAAACACCATTGTTTTTCAGAGCAAGTTAATCTACATTGACATTTGGGATCATATGTTATTATTCGGCAGCAACAATGATTTAAGACCAGTTATACTCGTGGAGACAGTGAAATCTCTGTGAACCTAAGGATGGCTGAGTGAGCTCTTGTCAGACGCAGCCTACTCGTAGTGATTAGCAGGATGAAGTTTGGCCACTTTCAAAAGAGGCCACCGGTGGCCGCCAACAGTGGCTGCAACTCTTGGCCCAGTGTGAAGGGGCCAGCAACTAGTGTAGCCGTATGAAAGCTCCGATTTGAAAAAATGCTTTACAGCGAGTGGTAGCAACCGCCAGTGCTGGACACTAGTTGCGCGAGCAAGCCACCACCGGGAGCTGGTTGCCGGCCAGGCAACCGCAATGGCCTCGTATGAAAGGCTCCATTGAAAATTATGGGAAGCAACTAATTGAGGCCACTGGTGGCGGCCACCAGTGGCCTCGTGTGAAAGCTGCCTTAGAGGTTGCATACATATCTGATCGCCAATTACGTCGAGAAAGAAGGTACAAGAACCCACTTGACCCACTCCACGTTAGTGATGAACATTTTCAACGAGTGTATAGATTCCCATGTCAAGAACGGATAAGACTCTGTGATGAACTTAGACCTCATTTGGAAAGAACACTGAGGTCCCATGCACTTCCAGTGCACACCCAGGTGATGATTACCTTATGATTTTTTGCAAGTGGCAGTTTCCAAAATGTAATTGGAGACTCTGCAGGTGTAAGTCAAGCCAGTGTTAGCAGAATGATCAATGGAGTGATTAGGGTTCTCAATATGAATGCCAGAAGAGAAATAAAAATGCCAGTTAGTACTTTACAAATCAACAGTATGTCCAAGATTTTAGTAGGATCAGTGGCCTTCGTAAAGTCACTGGAGCTATTGATGGTAACCATATTCCCATCAAAGCACCAAATGAAATGGAACATATTTTCCTCAGCCTTAAGCAGTACCATTCACCGAGCATACAGGTAGTGTGCAACAGCTGCAACCTCATCACTACTTACTCAGCCAATTATCCAGGGGTTACACATGATTCTTTCATCTGGGCCAACAGTCTTCTGAGAGATGCTTCCAGGCTGGTCAGTTTGGAGATACCTTTTTATTTTGTGAGTTATTCATTTATTGTACGCTAATGTACCAAGGTTTGTTTTTAGTGAAGCAAAACCTAAATTAATAAAACCTAATCAAACTATCCCGAAAGCTACCACAATCGGTCAATTTTGGGTAGTTCACATCACCCGATTTTGGAGGTTTTGATCTTTTTTCGGTATTATAGACAATTCTAAGACAATTTTCTTTGGAAAAGAAATTACTTTTATTTTACTCTTGAAGATAACCTAACCTAACCTATCCTAACCTTCAGGAAAAATACAGTTTCTGTACCTGTGGAACGACCTCACAGAAGCTCTTGCATTCCTTCAATTGAAGGTCTGCTCAGCCCCACAACAACAACAATAAACTATTACTACATAGGGCTACCATGAGGAAGAGCAACCATTTGTCTGGTCTTTCTCATCCCATCATTACAATATTGACTTTATTATTATTATTATTATTATTATTGTTATTATTATTATCATTATTATTGTGATTATTATTATTAGTAGTAGTAGTAGTAGTTTTTGTCGCAAGCTACTTGTTAGAGTACCCCCATGTACTGCATTGGTTAATAATGGAAACACTGGTAATTTATTTACATTGTAGATGTTCTTTTATGAATGAAAGCAACCAGCTTTTTATGCTAGATATTTTTCACATCCCTAAATTATCAGAAACCTTTAAGACATTTCCGGCAGAAAACAGAAAAACATCTCTCAATATAGTGCTTATAAAGTAGAAAAACAGTGCATGTTAAAGTAATTCTTGACTTACCATTCATCATATCATCTTGACCTCATTTTCCTACCTATACTGTATATGGGTTGAGGAAGGTCCATGAAAGAAGAACAAACAATAACATAGTTAAAATATCCAGTCAGTCAGCATTCACCATTCCAGGCCTCACACAGGCTCTGCCTCACAATTCTGTCCATCTGTACATAATCTATTTGGTATTTCTCTTTATAGAAGCATATCATAATAGTTGTTTGATAGTCAGTTCATCAACTATCAAATTAAAAGAAAGGTGGCAAACCCTTGTTGAGTGCTCCTCAATGCAATTCACCCAACGGAATTTCAGCTCTATGCAATCTATACACAAACTTTCTCATTACATTAATGCCTTCTAGAACGCGCTTACTCTTACCATTCAAATGCTGTGGCACTTGTAACTACTCTTTTCTGTTTCTGCTACTCGGACTAGGATTTTAAACATACCCTACCAATGTACACTGTATCCGAGCAAACGTATGTTTTGGCTGCAACAAAACAGTAATATCATATGGTCCTTGATTATGAATCCCCTCACTGAAAACATCAAAACCACATTGCAGGAGACAGTGGGTATCCTCTGGAGCCATACCTCATGACTCCATTTGCAAAACCAAGAAATGCAGCTATGGAGAGGTGCAACAGGAGCCATGCAAGGACAAGAGTGGTGGCAGAGCAAACATTTGGGGTCTTGAAGTCACGGTTTATGTGTCTTCATCAGTCAGGAGGATCATTACAGTACGAGCCCCCCAAATGTGCACACATTACCACAGCCTGCATGCTGCTGCATAATTACTATGCTAAGCAAAGGATACCGGTTCAAAATATTGATATGTTAGACAATGATTGGGACATCCAGTACCCACCTGCAAGAGATGATGCATGAGCTCCAGGTTATACAGTAAAAAGGGAATTAGTAAATAACTGGTTTTCATAAAGATCTCTAGTGTGAAATTTTGTATCAGTTCTGTTAGTTTTGTATTATATATATATATATATATATATATATATATATATATATATATATATATATATATATATAACCAAAGTTTGAGTAGAAATTCATCCATCCCTCCATGAATTGGAGAAATTTTAAAATTATTCATGCAAACAACAGCTACAGTACTGTTATGTCCCCATCTCACACTGCCACAGGCTTTCAGTGTTTGAAGTACGTTGCCGGTGAGTTGTTCTTCCTAGAGGAAGTCTTTAGGTGTACAACAACACAGATGAGTTCAGGCATTGTATAACACTGGCATCTAAAGTTAGCTGCCTTTATTTTCCAAATAATTACACTTAATGCTTGCCAACTTCAATTCACTGTTTTCACAATTACCGGAGGTATACAATCTGCACTGACACTGAACTAAATTCAAACTTGACTGGAACCTCTCTAGTCCCTTCCTCATCCTTATATAAGCTCCCTATGTATTGGAATAATCTACTAGGTTCTCAGGAAAGCAACAGTTGCCAGCACGGAGACATCCAAAATATCCAGAGTTTTCTTAAATTACGTAGCACTCTAAATTCTTTAGCATACAAACTTGAATTACATAATTTAACAAACAATCAAATAAACAAAATGTTTGGGAGAAATAAGAGCATAAAACTTAATGCATAACTTTACAAAACAATTCATCTCACAAATAGCAGGCTAACTGACAACTCTGACAAGTAGAAGAAAATTTCGAGAATCGTTGAGAATACTCCAGCACTACCTGACTGATGAATCCACTGTTCAACATTCCTCCCTCCCCAGCATTTTTGTTGTCCCGACAAAACTACACAGTACTTACAAACATACTTAATCCAAATGAAACATCTAATTATAGACAATATAATCCTTCAACTTATCAGCTCTTCTGTCATGGAAGACCTAGAAATAATGTCATAAAAGACTTTGTAGTTACTTGTAGAGAAGTTTTGTGGTTTAGTTGTCACTCTCGATTTCTTGTAGTAGGAAATAAAGATGAATACAGGAGTTGATCTTAATTTATTATCTTCAGAGAAATCTAAGTTGAGCAGGGTATGTCTTACAGAGACAATATAATAAGTAAGTCCAGTTGAGCCCCCCCTTTCTTGTTCACTCTCTCCACTACCTGTCTGTTCAAATGCTAGCCTCCTTCTGAGCTCTCTTTCCTAAATTCTGGTGAAACAGGGGTCGTGTCACGTGTGTTACACTGTGGTTGGAAAGTTCCAGAAACCTGTGTGTGAGTATGTGTGTATGTCACTAGGGCTTTGTTCGCCTGCTATCTCGCTGACACACTACCTACATCATCCCCTGACTTCGCTACTTCCTATCTGTCGTCAATATTTCCTCAGTTAACTTGCAAGATCATTTCCCTTTCCCAGGCTCGCATGGAGCTGTCTATCTATCTATTTATCTATCTATCTATTATGACTTGTAATTATAATATGGACCCATAACATTGCTCGGCCACGCCGCTGAAGGTCCTCCGACAGCAATCATCATTGACATATGCTAATCTATTAGTACATAATATTGATTATAATATTGTATACATATAATATTCATAGTAAATTGCAATGATCCAGTAACATTACGTTTTAAACGAGTTGTATACATATTTGAATAAATGCACTAAAGGTAAACTATTTAACTGTAATACAGTATGTGCTTGGGTTATTGTAGTAAAATGCATATATGCAAGAAAAAAAAATAGTTTAAAATTAAGATTATGGTAAGAGTTATTAATATTTCATTTAAAGATAATGGTACTGGAATGTTATACTTCTATATCATGGGTCATTCTTCTTTTCTTTGAATTTTATATATATATATATATATATATATATATATATATATATATATATATATATATATATAGATAGATAATTACTACTATATACAAAATATGTACACTTCATTCAGGGGGGTTAACTTGGATGTTAACTCTCCCCCCACTAAATACTGACTCCAAATTTGCAATTCTTGCATGCGTTCTGTGCATTGCAAACAGCAGTGCTGCAAATACAATGCAGAAGATTATAAAGACAGTAGGTGCTGGGGTATACACATAATATGAGTTGAACATACTCAAACTCAAATCTTCCCAGGGCTTCATTGTTTCATTGATCAGCTGCATAGTTTCAAACTTAGGTGAAGTCAGCTTAATACTTGTGCTCATGTTTAAGTCCATATCAGGCAGTGGGTGAAAATGTTTGTGTGTATGATTGAGGATGGCATAGTGATTGATGGTGGAATAAGTAGACATGGCTGGTGTAAATACCGCACAGTAGTCTGGTGCTATGTATAATCCTGAGGCTGAAGTATGAGATGGTGGTATATCTGGACAGACTATGTAAACTGATGTGTTATGAGTGAAATAAAAAAAACTGCGAGTCTCCGATGTGTTGATGGTGTACAAGTTTATCTGGAGCAAAAGTGAAGTTGCAATGATTATGAATACTGTCATTTCTGATGATAGCCATTTCACAAGGGACTGTATCAGTAGGCTGAAACGTGAAAATGTACGCAGGACAAAGGTGAACAGCTTGTAAGGATGTGCGGCACTTTCGTTCAATTGTTGATTCACTTGCGAAAGTGACAGTTTCCCGTCTCTTGGAGACCATGATGAGTTCGGTGTCTGTGTTGATGTTGATGATGACCAAAGTGTTGTTATTTTTATAGGGGAAGGGGTGTATTTGGTATACTGTGAACAGGTCTTCAGTTATGAATGGTATATGAACTACTACTGATGTTGGTGTTAGTGTTGCTTCTAAATATGGATAATATTGCATGAATTCCCTACTGCGGAACAAAGGCTTCAATTTATGTTTCTGTATGCCTTGACTAATTATCTGACGTAGCTCATGAACTGGGAGTAAGTCAATTGTGATCTTACCATCACCAGCATTCGAAATTCCTTGCATAAGTGCCCTGAAACGATCTCTAGTTTTGTCTAATTGTAGTAGAATCGTGTCAATATGTTCTGTGATGATGGAGAAGTGTTGGAAAAGTGTAATATTTCCTTCCATTTCATTTATTTTATCTACTTTTTCGAGAGCTATGTTTTCTGCCTTGTTCAGATTTTTCACAATTGTCTTCATTGCTGAGTTCTGTCCTGTGATGAATTTATCTTGGTATGTTAGTATCTGAGCTATTTTATTAAATTTGTTGTTTATTTCTTTAATGTCATCCTCTGTAGCCAATCCAAAGATGTTCCCAAGAACTGCGCCACCCAGGTCGAACAAACCGCGCTTTTGGCGAGTACGTGTGATGTTGTTCCTGTCGCTCAGTACCTCCGTTCCATAAGATGGGAGATCTTGGATCATGATGAGCATAGTTGACTTTGCCTGTTCTAGTTTCCATTTCACTAACTTTACCATTTCATTCACTTCCTTTGGTGTTATGTGCTTGTGAAACATAGCTTCCTATCATGAAGTCCAGAGTTCGCATAGGCTTCGCAAGATTGTCTAGATAAGTAGGTAATTCATACAAGTAATCTAGACTTATTTCAGTACTCATGACGTCCTTAACGATTGTAGTCGTGGCCGTTGGAGCTATGAGGCATCCTTGTCGTACTATGTGTTGGGGGTCTAAGTGCGCATATCCTCTTGCTATGTAGAGGAGAATCCATAGCATAAATTCCTTCATCGTAAGCTACCGAAAAAAAATCTATTAATTTCCTAATATGGTCATGCTGTGGTCGATGATAGTGATGATGTGCGTTACGGTTGATTGTTATTTCATTTATTGAAGGAGTTTAAATCGATATTTAATTCTCGTAAATGATGTACTGTAGATTTTATTGGAACAGTTGCACCTATGTTCGATTGTTTGGTATATGACCTTAATTTCTTTTTGTAATCATTGTTGTTTTCTTGCTTGGTTTCTTGAGGTATGTTCACCTGTTCGGTTGTATCCGATGCTGAATAATTATTGGATAATTCCCTTGAAATTCGTTTTAAATGGTCAATATGAACTTGTTTCTCTTCGCCACTTGACAGTGACTTAATTAAAACTTTGTTTCCTTTTGTGTTAATTACTCTGTATGGGCCCTAAAATTTTGGGGATGATTTATTGTCTCTCGTATGAATGATACCATAAACAATGTCTCCTAAGCTGATAGGTGAATCTCTTGCCTTCTTTTTAAATGCCTCCGTCATTTCTTCCTTGGACATCGTTAATTGTCTTTTGACTCTTTTGTGTATGTCCTGGAATTCACGTAAACGGAGTTTAGAGTAATCATCGTAATTGTATATGGGCAGACTGTCACCTTCTAGGAGCTCATATGGTAGTTTTTTATCTGTCCCATATATAATGAAATGTGGTGTGTCACCTATGGATTTATTTATAGATCCATTAATTGAGGCTTCTACTCTGGGAATCCAATCATCCCAGCTTGCATAATTTTCACTGAGAATGTGTCGTAGCACATCTAATACTTTTTTGTTTTGTCTCTCTACCAACCCATTCGATGCTGGGCGATAGGCTAAAACGTTAACCTTTTTTATGTTGTATTGTTTACATATTTCTTGTAAGATCTAAGAATTAAATTCTCCTCCATTATCACATATTAGTACCTTTGGGGTAGTAAAGCGACATAATACATTATCTGTTATTGCCTCTGCTACTGTCTCTGCTGTCTTATCTTTAATTGGAGCTAAAATGACATAGCGGGAAAAATGATCCGTTGCTACGAATAAGTATAGGTTATAATTGTATGATAATGGCATCTTGAGTAAATCAACAGCGACAACGTCCCATGGTTGATGTGGTACAGAGTAATTACCCATCGGTGCAGGTGTGATTGGGTATCGTCTGTGTTTCGCACATGATTCGCATCTGTCTATATGATTGTTTATATCTTTTCGTAATGAAGGCCAGTAATATAACAGCTGGGCTTGTTTGAATGTCTTATCCTTTCCAGGATGTCCTGCATGTGGGCTATCGTGTATCGTTTGTAATACTTGGGGTATCATGTCATTAGGTACTACCAACTGGTTAGTATTTCTTTGGCGTTTTGGTTGTTTAGAGTTAATCTTGTATAATGTATTATTGACCAATGTGAATTGTTCGAGTGGGACATGCAGTTTGGGTAACTATATGTCATTTCCACTTTCTAACTTGTATATAACTTTAGACCATATTGGGTTAAGTCTTTGTGCCTTTGCGATATCATCGTGGTTTGGGATATTTCCTTTGAGATCTAATGCCGCGACCTGAATTGTGTTCGGGTTCCTAGATAATGTGTCAGCTACTATGTTCATTTTACTTTGTATATCATGAATTTGTACATTGTAGTTTTCAACTGTACATTTCGATCTTGCTCTCCTCCCAGAAAGGAGTTTTTCTTTAAACATACCCACTAGTGGTTTATGGTCGGTAAATAAATGGATTTCGTAACCATATACCAAATCTCGAAACTTATGTAATGCAAAAACCACTGCAAGTGCCTCAAAGTCTGTAGTGCAATAATTTTTCTCTGCACCTCTTGTTTGTCTGCTGGCAAATGCAATTGGTTGATTTTTTCCTCTTTTATCTTCCTGCATCAGTACAGCCCCTAATCCTTTAACTGATGCGTCTGTCCAAATAAGAAATGAGTTTGTGTAATCTGGATATGCTAAACAAGGTGTTTGTTAGTTTAATTTGTAGATTGTTAAATGCCCTTTTTTGTTCTTCTTCCCATTGGAATATAGCATCTTTTTTGAGTAGCTGGAATAGAGGAAAGGCTATATGAGAGAATTGTGGTACGAATGACCTATAGTACCCAGCTAGACCTAAAAATTGTCTGACTTCGTCAGTCATAGTGGGTTCAGGAAAATCTCTCACTGCCTGTATTTTGTCATCAGTGGTGTGAATACCATTAGAACTTAATTTGTGGCCTAAGAAATTTATTTCCTTAACGCAAAATTTGCATTAAGAAAGCTTAATTTTTAAACCAGCATCACTAAGCTTTTGTAAGAGTAAGTCTAATTTCCTGAGATGATCCTTAATATTCTTCATTGCGATTATAATATCGTCAAGATAAACAAATATTCCTTGTTCTAAAATTCTGGACAATACGTAATTCAAAGACACTGGAATGTGCCTGGGGCTGTCCTCAGTCCCATTGGCATTCTTGTATATTGGTAATGGCCTCTGTTTGTGGAAAAGGCAGTGTATTTACGTGACTCCTCCGAAACCGGTATCTGATAATAGCCGTTTAGGAGATCGATGGTTGAGAATATGTTATTCTCAGGTCCAATATTCCGTAGAACGTCGCTTAGCAATGGCATGGGAAATCGGTCTGGGATTGTGTGATTATTTAGTTTACGGTAATCTACTACCGCACGCATTTCTCCATTTCGTTTGGGCACGAAGAATAATGGGGCATTCCACAGGGAGACTGAAGGCTCAATAATTCCAAGTTTTATCATTTCATCGACATACTGATTTGCAAGTGTACGTTGGGAGTGTGGGATGCGATAAGCTGGTACGAAAATTGGTGGTGTTTCTGAGTGAACATTAATCTTGTGATTAATCAGGTTAGTACACACTAATTGTTCTCCGGGTAATGCTACGGTGTCCCTGTGTGTTTCCAGCAGGGTTAACAAATAATTTTCTTCATCAAATTCACCTGAGTGAATTAAATTCTCTTTTATTCTTTTTCTATCTGTAGATTTTATCTCACTTGTCACTCCAGCTATAACTATTTCATTCACAGGGGCCGGACATTTTTAAATATTAACTATGCAAGTCCCCTTTTTCAACTGAACTTCCCCATTCATGTGATTAATTATGAGTATCTGAGTTTGCCCTTCGTCATTCATCTGACATAATGCGTTTTCTACTGACAATCCCTTTACTTTACATAATTCTTCTAAGACAAGAACAGTACTATTCCGTAATTTGCTCTTTATGGTAACTTTCATGTAGGAATTAGGTGGTATAACTAAATCATTGGTAAGATGAGCTGGAAAAACTGATAAATCAGTACTGTTATCTGGGTCACTAATTCTGGAGCATGGGGCTGGTGTTGGGAGTGGATCTATACACTCATCTGTTTGTGTATGTTTCTTTAAGCCTTTAATATTACCAATTCTTTTTGGTTCTCATTTACTAATCGGTGAGAGCTCTGATGGTATTTCCTCTATGAATTCATTGTCAAGTCTGTTCCATTCATTTGTGGGAGTATAGTTATGTTCTCTGCTCTCATGGATCTTAAGCCCAGTAACATATGAGCTTTAATTGCTAAGTTTTCAACGATATAGAAAAATGCAGAGAATGGTCTTGTAGTCTCTGTGAAACTGATATTTAATCTTATCATACCTTCCACTGTAATTTGTTTTCCATCTACCGTATATAAATCTAAATCAGCTTCATCCAGAAAAGTTACTTTCTTCTTATTTTTAAGAATTCTATTTATTTCTTCATGTGTTATTAAGTTCACTGGAGAGCCTGTATCTAAAAATAATGAAACGTTTTGATCCTCACATACAGCTGGTATCAAGATACACTCATTTTCCAACACGCTTCCTATGTGAATTTTAGACTTGTTTTTCTTTACGTTTGTTCGTTTTTTGTCATGACTTGGTCTTCCCCCGATTTGAACATAGACACAATTTTTTCTACTGTTTTGCAGTCACTGGTCCAGTGCCCTTGGTATCTATGATGCCTACAGTAAGAACCAAATCCTTGTGTTTTTTGTTTATCCTCTTTTGCTTTGATAAAGTATTCATACCTTGTGTGTCCTGGTTTTGCACAATAATGACATAGAATGGACCTATCTCTTGACCGTGACCTATGAGGTGACTTCCCATAAGTAGTGTTGTTTATGGCGTGAGACCTGCTCGGGCTGCGCGAAAACTTATGAAACTGCCTGTAGCCTGGTGTTTGTGATCGATCCCTCGTCACGTTTGGTTGTTTGCTCTGCCTGCTTTCGGGTCGTGATCGATTTTGTTCTCTGTTTGGGGTTGGTGTAGATGTTTTCACAGCTGATACTGTCTCAGGTACTCTCATCCTAATAGAATGTGCAGGTGTGTCGACCATACCTGCTTTACTGCACTGCATCTCTACCTCGTTCATTAAGTCTAGTAAGCACATGCCTGGGGTGTACGTGATCATCTTGGCGATCTTAAGGGTCCTATCAGGTAATTTACACAAGGCAGCTACATAACCAATGATGTCCATAACGAGGTCTGGGGACATCTTTCCATCATCTGTTATCCAATTTGAGTTTTCCAAAGTAACTAACAATGTTCTTTGGATTGTGGAGACATCAGCAGTTATTTCACTGAGCACATGGTTTGTAGTGTGCACCCTTACAAGATCTACAATCTTATGTAATTCTGGAATTATACCTGGCAAGAAGTTCATACCTCCAGAAAATTTCTTCAAAAATTCAGTTTTAAATTCATCGTATGTCCTAGCTTTAAGAAGCTTGTCTGATCTCAGTAAATTGCTAGCTGGACATCTTTCCTGGCTTATGCAAGATGAAAAAATGGCAATTTTTTCTTGTTCATCTAGTATGTGGTGCTTGATGAACATTTGTTCGCACTGACTGACTAATGAAATTACATCAATGCGATCTTTTTCTGTGCCAGAGAATTTTGGAGCAGTTTTATCAAAATGGTACATGTACACATGGGGTGGGGTTGTTAGATCCACGATATTTGTTTCGTGATTCATTTTCACTGTTTGCTCTGTTAATTTAACTTGGACTTGTTTATCGTTGTGTGAGGGAATGGTGGAATAGGATTCGCCTGTACGTTGCACTATATCAAGTATATTCTGATAGGTATGCAAGGCAGAATTTAAGTCCGCACTTGCTACGTCAGGGGGGATTTCCCACTCATCATCTGGAACTGACGTACTTGTTTCTTGGTCTTTAGTTTGTGGTGAGGTTTGTAAAACGGGTGTGTTGCCTTGGTGCTCTCCTAATTGTGAATCTTTTGTTGGGTTTAATTGTGTTTCATCTGGTATTAACGTGGGTGGTGGCGAAAATATCCGTGTCATTAAGATATGGTGTTATGAAATACGCCTTTTGTTTATTTATGTCCTAACTAAATAGATGAGTAAATGAGTTGAAAGAAATGATAGATAGTGAGTGTATAAGTGTATATATAGAAATAAACAAAGAAGTTGAATATAGCTAATTTTAGCACTGAGAAGAAATGAGTAAGTATAATTTCACCCACTTGATACAGATCGTAGAGGTGTGTCAATGCAAATGTCGATCTCGGAAGAAAAATGCAGGGTTGATTGAAGATCTCTTGATAATTCTAGTGCTGTGTTGATGGACGATATTACTCAGGAAATTCCATGGCCTGGTGCTTGTGGTGGTTAACAGCTGTCACAGGCAAACCTCAGCATAGAACGTCGAATTTCCAACTCAATACTGTGGAAATAAATGAGTATGAGTTGGAGTTATGTGAATAATGAGTAATGAGTAGTGGGTGAGAAGTGCCTGGTGTCAGTCACACGTTGCTTGGCGTGGCAAACTCGCGTTGTGATGTCATCTCAGCTCCTGGTGACGTCAGCTTCCCACACTGGTAGCTGTGGTGAATACTGAGTAGCGATGCATAAGCTGGGTGAAGAAAGGTGAGTAAGTCGCTTTATAAATGTGGCTCTGGTGTTTTGCTGCATGTCTTGACCTCTGCGTCAGCGATGGAGGTAGGCGGGAGAGAGTGGTGGGGGTTTGTTTGCTTGTTGCTTTGGTCTTTCCTCTTCTTTACTTGCTTTGTTTTTTATTCTTCTTGCTGCTGCTTGAAGTTACGTGAAGATTATAGAGTTGTTTTGTAGACTTGTAGGCTATTTGCATTGTAGGCTGTATTTTGTAGGAATTCAATGTAGAACTGAAGCAAATCTTGTAGAGTCTCGCCTGCTTTTGTAGAAATTCACTTTTGATTCGGAGACGATGTCCGTAGTTCCGCTTGCCACCAAATAATGTCATGAAAGACTTAGAAATAATGTCATAAAAGACTTTGTAGTTACTTGTAGAGAGGTTTTGTGGTTTAGTTGTAATCTCGATTTCTTGTAGTAGGAATTAAAGATGAATACAGGAGTTGATCTTAATTTATTATCTTCAGAGAAATCTAAGTTGAGCAGGGTATGTCTTACAGAGACAATATAATAAGTAAGTCCAGTTGAGCCCCCCCTTTCTTGTTCACTCTCTCCACTACCTGTCTGTTCAAATGCTAGCCTCCTTCTGAGCTCTCTTTCCTAAATTCTGGTGAAACAGGGGTCGTGTCACGTGTGTTACACTGTGGTTGGAAAGTTCCAGAAACCTGTGTGTGAGTATGTGTGTATGTCACTAGGGCTTTGTTCGCCTGCTATCTCGCTGACACACTACCTACATCATCTCCTGACTTCGCTACTTCCTATCTGTCGTCAACATTTCCTCAGTTAACTTGCAAGATCATTTCCCTTTCCCAGGCTTGCATGGAGCTGTCTATCTATCTATTTATCTATCTATCTATTATGACTTGTAATTATAGTATGGACTCATAACACTTCTCCTATGGCACTTCCGATGATGTCCTTGCTCTTCTACACAGTCCACTCATCCTGGAATGTCTTGGTCCTCTTCCTGATTAACTTCTTCCCTCGGGAAATTGTCACCATCCTCTTGTACTTCAGCTCTGTGGTCCTCCTCAACATCCTTGGCTGCGAGTAAAGATAATTCATCAAAGAAGTCCCAGTTGTACTATCCTGGCCCCTGGTACTGCCACAGACGATTCACGTGTACCACCTTTGGGCGAGATTTCCTGTCTACTCGAATCCATTAAATTATATCTGATATGCAGTCCAGTACGGTGTAAGGCCTATCTCACAGGCTGTGCAGCTTCGGTGACTGTCCCTTCTTCCACTGAGGATTGGATAACCAAACTTTGTCACCATCCTTGAAGCTCACCTCACTTGCCTTGGCATCATACTTGCACTTCATCACTTCACCTGAAAACTTTAGAAATTCTTGTACTTGAAGTGCCTCAGCCATCCTTTCATGAAGATGCTTCTCATAGCTGGAGTTGTCTGTAGGCAACTCCTCATCAGGTGGTCTTCCCATTAACAAGTCAACAGGTCAACGTAACTTGTGGCCCAGCACCAGTTTTGCAGGGGTGTGGACAGAAGACTCATGGGATGCAGATCGATATGCCACCAGCAACACAGGTAATTTCTGGTCCCATTCCTTTTGTCCATTTTTTTCCATGGTACAGTTGAACTTCTCCTCATCCCATCTGACTGTGGCCTTAGTAAGTTCATCCTGGTCTTCATGATCCCCAGTAACTTGCAGTACTCATGGAACAGCAGACTCGAAGTTTCTATCCTGGTCTGACTGTAACTTTGGTGGCATCCCCAAACGTCAGAAAAGCTGGTTAACCAACACCTGAGCAACAGTTGCAGCTTCATGATTGGAGATGGCATAGGCTTCTAGCCACCTTGTGAAGTAGTCCATGGTGACACATAAATACTGGTTTCCTTCTTCAGTGGCAGAGGTCCAGCAATGTCCACCACGACTCGTTTCATCGGTGCACCTATTTGGTACAGCCAAAGAGAGATGCAACCATGTTCCTTGGTTCCTTCTTGGCACAGGATTCATCACAGGTCCGACACCACTCTTCAATGTCCTGATGCATGCCAGTCCAGCAGAACCTCTGTTGCAGCTGACTTAGGGTTTTCTTTGCTCCCAGGTGCCCACAAGTGATCTGGTTATGGGACTCATCCAAGATCTCGGACCTCATTTTCTTTGGACCCACCAGTTGTCAATACTTTCTGAGCCCATTGGGTGTCTCCCACTGACGCTCCGGTAGTCCGTGGTTCAAGTGAAGAAGGTCCCACTGACTCCAGTAGCTCATGGTTGCAGGGCTGAGCCTGGAAACCTCTTCCCAAGATAGTCGCAGTGTAATCCGCTGCCACCACTGTAGCACTAGTTGTAACTCTGCATCCTCCATCTGCATCCTCTTCAGGTCTTGTTCATCTCACCTTGGCCCTGTCACTACAGTAACTCGGCTTGCTAAGATTCCCTTGCCTACCACACTGCGTGCCATCTATTCTTCCGACTTCTTGTATGCTATGATTTTTTTTTTTTTTTTTTTTCCACTTTCTCGGTGGTGGGGCTACTTGGGAAAAGCTGGCTGGTTGTTGCCTCTTTTCACCAGCCTTTACTAATTTGTCCTCTCTTTCTCATCGTCTGCAGCTTTCATCTTGCTTTCACTCTCATATGGACAATCATAGATGAAGTGTCCCACCTCACCACATGTCCAACACCCATTTCTTACAATCGATGATTTCCTCCACTGCACTGCTCTTGCTCATTCTTCCATTTGTAGCAATCCACCTTCTTGTGACCTGGCTTCTCATAGAGCCAGCAATCACCCCTAATTTTCTCCTGTTCTCTCTTCCACTTGCAGCAGTCCACTTTCCGATGTCCTGGCTTCTCACAGTACCAGTAACTTCCTCTGAACTTTGCCTGTTCTCTCTTCCACTTGTAGCAGTCCACTTTCCTATGTCCTAGTTTTTCACAGTACCAGCATCGTCCTTCCAAATTTTCCACTTTGCGTACCTGCCCCTTTCTTGCCTTGAATCCTGCACTACGACCTGCCTGAATAGTGGACGTACTTGACCTGATGTAGGACTTAAATTCTAGAGCCCTGGCCAGTGCTTCTTGTTTGCCTCTTGGTTGTGCCTGCTTCACTTGCACTTTCAACTCTGCACTATCAAGAGCATCGATGAACTGGTCCCTCAGAAGAATAGCCAACAGGTTAGGTGCTGCTCCAAGGTATGCCTTGTATGCCAAACTCTCCAGGTCATGAGCAAGCTGTTGTAGGGATTCTTCTCGAGCCCATACACGGTCTGGAATCTTGCTCGGTAAACCTCAGTCTGGTACATGGTCCCGTATCTGTGCTCTAGTACTTCTATTAAGGACTGATAACTGTTCCTCTTGCCTACCGACATCTGGCCCAGAATTTCCACTGTGGCACCTTTGAGGCTACCAGCAAGCTGCACTGCCCTGTGCCTGTTCCCCCAACCATTCAGACCTGCAAGTAGCTTAAACTGTGAACAGAAAGCTCCCCAAGATAGTCTACCATCATATCTCTGAGATTTCTTTTTAACTGTACCCCCATTATAGCCATGCACTTCACTGATTTGGGACTAAAAAACTGGGGCATCATGATTAAGTCCAGAACTTAAAATTCAGCCTTGTATTGCTAGCTTTAGATGCTTGGGAACAGTCAAGATTCGCCATACATTGCCCATTCTTTTCGTATGCTCCCTGTACACTAACCCTAGGCTCAACAGTGCAATATTTCTCTACAGCATCAATTTTCTCACTAATTATCTTCACATGGTCACCTACATGCTTCAGCATTTTATCTACATGCTGTCTACACTCCATCACAATTCTCTCACTAATACAGTATTCTGCTGGTTGTCTACATGCTGTCTGCACTGTCACTATTCCCTCACTAATCTTTAGCTGGTTGTCTATATGCTGTCTGCACTCCATTACATTGTTTCTTACCTCATATTTCTGCTGCTGTAGCTCAGCATATACATTCTCCTTCAACTGTTGTTGTTCTACCTTCATTTCCCCCACGAAAGCTTCTAGCTGTCCTTGCATCCTCAGCTGTAACTCCCTCTGTTGCTCCTGTAATACCTCTAGCTGTTTACTTTGTGCTTGTAATAACTGTTCTTTGATTTTGTTCCTGAGCTTTCTGTTCTTCCTTCTGTGCCTGTAATTGTTCCTTTAGTTCTTTCTGTCATTCATTCTGTGCTTGTAATTATTCACCGAGTTCTTTCTGTCCCAAAGTCGGTGCTTGTAATTGTACATACTGTGCCTGTAATTGTTCTTTTAGTTCTTTCTGTCCTTCATTCTGTGCTCGTAAATGTACTTTGTACCTGTAATAGCTTCATAATTGCAGCCAGCAATGTCTCCTTTTGTCTAACTTGGCCTCTAGTCTGTACACCTTCAGCATCCATGTCGAAGGTTAGACTCTCTGCAGCACTTTTCTAATGATCCACACTGCTGACACCACTCCCAGATAACATGGGGTTATTCTGCTAATATCGGCCCAGTCTGGATTAGTATTTATACCGCCGGATTGCGGCAAATCGCATGTGACCTGAATTGGCTTAATACACAAAATACTCTTCCATTCCAAGTCTGGCAAACCAGAAATGAAACAGAACATTGTTGCCAATGCCAGCATATACCTGAATTGGGTCTATATAGTCAAACCCTTATGACGCCATTTCCAGCTGTTTGTTTAATGTTTGTCTAATATAGAAATTTTAAAATTTTTACTTTAATTTTAGGTAGAGCACAGTGAAACAAAAAATGGTTAGTTGATCGATGATCTTAAATATCCTATTTTTACATGAAAATTAGAAAATTATGCACTGTATTATAGCTTTTCTGAATAACAATTGGTTATTTATTTATTATTATTATTATTATTATTATCTGAAACAGTGAATTTGCATTGAATTTTCCCCTTATTTTTCCGACTTTTCTTCCACTGCCCACAGTAACACTGGTGTCTATCTTCCCGATATTTGCAGGGCAAATTACATTCTTTACACTAAATTTGTCTTGGCATAACTCCATATTTTCTTAGTAGTTCAATAGATGCTTCGTTATTACTGTGGTAAATTTAATACCGTACTGATTATGTGTAGTTTGTTCTTCTTTCCCCCTTTCTATGCTAAACCTGTTTTTATTATTATTATTATTATTATTATTATTATTATTTGCCTCCTATACAAGTCTGGCAGTCTGTCCAGTAGAATTATGTGTGCGATATATACCAGATATACTTTAACAAAGAACCAAAAAATATAAACTGCAGATGTTTGAGAGCTGCAAGACGTAGACTTATCATAAACTTTTTCCAAGATGCAAATCCACTTAAATCCCCTTGAACTGCGCTGAATATCACTATTCAACAAAGACATGTATAATGTTCAGCTCAGTTCAAAGGTAATTTAAAGGTGGTCTCTCAACTTGTAAAAAGAGAAGAAAACCTGTTATGAAGTTTTGCCTTTAAGGGTCTGATACATAACCAATGCCGGCTAACAGATGGTTCTGTAATGGTTATGAATAGGTCTAATACAGCAGTACATGTTTACATGAATCGACATGTACCCAGCAAACACTTCAATGACGGGCCAGCACTGGCATATATAACGGAACTAAGGGAAAACGGCAACCATGCACTGGATCGATTCCTGGCCGTAATATCCTGTTTATATCGGGCCAATTGATGTAAAACTTGTCTTGGGCCGATATATAAAAAAAAACTTTTTTTTCCGACAAATAGTTGAAATGGCAACTATACATTGGACTGATTCCTTGGAGTAAGGGTTTTATATATATATATATATATATATATGCAGGGACTTCACTTCACCGTGAAGATATGTATGCAAAATAACCATAGGAGAAATGAAAGGAGCAACAGTACTTTCGTATATTACCTCTTCAGACAGAGTGAGACAGAAACGTAAAGGGTAGACGTCTTTTATGCACACCCGCGGCAGGTAATGGCACACAAAACAAAGGATGACCTGAATTTTTACTAGCGGCTTAACTTATGGTCACCTGCAGCAGGGAGTGGAACACAACAAAGGATGACCTGAATCTTCTTAGGGATGCACGTGACAAAGAAGGAGGGAGTAGGAGGGATGGAAAGGGGAGGGGGAGGGAGGGGGAAGGGGAGGGGAAGGGGGAAGGGGAGAGGGGGGAGGGAGGAGGGGATAAATACTGCTACATAACTTAAGACCTAGAGGATTAATGCTAGGTGTGTCCCACACAGGTGTGACTACACTACAAGGAGATGACAGGGAACAATCAGTTGTTAGTCTGGGGGATACTGCTTTAAAATTAATTCAGTTAACAATTTATCACACTTAGAATGACCATAGCTCATGTTTACATTCTTTTCATATGGTCCAGAAATTAGACAAGATTCAATTACATTTCTTTCATCTAAGCTTCTTGATCTTGCTAGAATCTTGGAGCCTGTCAAGTCAATATGGTGATCACTGGATGCTTTGTGTTGAAATAAACCACTACTCTGTTGGGCTGTCCTTACACTGTATTTATGTTGTGAGATTCTAGTTTCTAAATCTTTTCCAGATTGTCCTATGTAAAATTTTTAAAGCTTTTACACGGGATTTTGTAAACAACGCCTGAACTACTGAAAGGGCTATTCTTGATTCGTTAGTTCCATCGATTAAGTTTACTCATGAGATGGAAATGGATTATGAATTGCCATTTTTGGATGTAAAAGTTATCAGAGACCAAAATGTTTTGAAAACTAGGGTATACAGAAAACCTACAAATATTATCTCATGTGTGCATTACTATTCAAACCATCAAATTAATGTAAAACGATCTGTGTTCATATCCATGTACCTAAGACCATATAGAAATTCAGACCCAGAATTTTTAGATGATGAACTAAAAATGATTCAGAGTATTGGAAAGAAGCTAAAATATCCACAAGGCATACTAACTCGTGCCACAATACAGCCAAGAAACGATATTTGAAGGGAAAACTAATAAGCCAGATCGCCAGAATATTCAAAGAACCCTTGTCCTTCCCTTCCATGAAAATTTTCTTGATGTTCTTCACATACTGAGGAAACTCAATGTACAAGTAGTATTCAAATATGAGAACACCATAAAAAAAAAAAATCATCAAAAACAGCCCTTTCAGTAATTCAGGCGTTGTTTACAAAATCCCTTGTAAAAGCTGTAACAAATTTTACATAGGACAATCTGGAAAAGATTTGGAAACTAGAATCTCACAACATAAATACAATGTAAGGACAGCCCAACAGAGTAGTGGTTTATTTCAGCACAAAGCATCCGTGATCACCATATTGACTAGACAGGCTCCAAGATTCTAGCAAGATCAAGAAGCTTAGATGAAAGAAATGTAATTGAATCTTGTCTAATTTCTGGCACATATGAAGAGAATGTAAACATGAGCTATGGCCATTCTAAGTGTGATAAATTGTTAACTGAATTAATTTTAAAGCAGTATCCCCCAGACTAACAACTGATTGTTCCCTGTCATCTCCTTGTAGTGTGGTCACACCTGTGTGGGACCCACCTAGCATTAATCCTCTAGGTCTTAAGTTAAGCAGCAGTATTTATCCCCTCCTCCCTCCCCCCCTCTCCCCTTCCCCCTTCCCCTCCTCCCCACCCTTTCCCCCTCCCTCCCCCTCCCCTTTCCTTCCCTCCTACTCCCTCCCCCTCCCCTTTCCTTCCCTCCTACTCCCTCCTCCTTTGTCACGTTCATCCCTAAGAAGATTCAGGTCATCCTTTGTTGTGTTCCACTCCCTGCTGCAGGTAACCATAAGTTAAGCCGCTGGTAAAAATTCAGGTCATCCTTTGTTCTGTGTGCCACTACATGCTGCAGGTGTGCATAGAAGACCTCTACCCTTTACTTTTCTGTCTCACTCTGTCTGAAGATGTAATATACGAAGTACTCACTGTTGCTCCTTTCATTTCTCCTGTGGTTATTTTGCATACATATCTTCAAGATGAAGTGAGGTCTCTGCATATATATATATATATATATATATATATATATATATATCTATATATATATATATCTATATATATATATATATTGTTACATAGCCTATGATTTCATCATCCTTTGTGTAATTTTAACGCACAGTATGCTGCATGTTTGATCACGAGCGTGTTTTGCCTCAGTCCCCCCCTTCTACCGTTATAGTAGAGTAAGTCGTCCTTTCTGTTGTTCAGTGTAGGATTTTCAGCTCTTTGTCCCCATGGCTTCATTTGCGCGTCCTTCTTACAAGTTGTATCAAGCTCTGCTGGCCCCTATATAATGAGCTCAGTCTCTGCATCATGGCCACTTAGATCTACTCCTCATTTTGCTCGCATCTCTGTCCTCCCCTGTACAGTTATTATTATTGTGAGTTTCTCAGAAAGTCTCCAACCATCTAGCAGCTGTGTAATTTGAGTATGAGTGTTGTTGTATTTTTTTCTTGTACTGTGTAGCATAAGTTTAAATTGTAGGCCTAGTGAAGTTTTTGTAATTTATGTAAAGGTTCTTTACGTCAGTCAATTGTTAATAATAGTTTGTATCTGTAATAATTTATCTTGCATTAACTAAGCAGTGCCCGGTGTATTTTCATTTTATCAGGGCTGACTTAGATAAATTTACTCTTGCTAATTTCGTGTTAATAGAGGCTATTGCAGATATCCATATATTTAACCTGTTTTTTTGTCATTACATTATCCTTATGAGTCCTGAATGTTTTGTTGTTAGTTTGAGCATTAAACTTTAACTTGTAATTTTACCTAACTCTTTTGTTTTGAACCTGGAACTTTACGGGACAGTAGTGACTCTTAGTATTCTCACTTAAAGTGTACATTATCTTTCTCTGTTCCGTAACATAAATTTGGCGACCTCTTATCAGGATATTCAGGATATTATCATAAGGATATTGCTTGATATTTTGTGACTGTTACTTATTCATGATGTCTACTATTACTACACTTGATGAAGCCAAGGATTTTTTGTCAAATGTGCAAACAGTGTTGGATGTAGAAAACAGAACAAAGAATGAACTTAAGCTTGTTGCTCAACAATTGGGAATTGCTGTTCGCTCTCATCATTCTAAAGATCAAATTGTTGATATGATTAATGAAAGCTTGTTTAATGTAACTCCTCCAAATGAGCAAACGCAGATTGAATTAGCTAAGTTACAGCTAGCCTTGCAGGAGGCTCGTGTTAATGAGGCAAATGCTCGTATTTAAGAGGCACAGGTACAGGCTCAGGCACAAATTGAACTTGCCAGGATTCAGGCAGACCATGAGTATCGCATGAAACAAGGTGGAACTGGATCATCTAGCTCTGATGATTTTGATGTGGCTAAAAATGTGAAACTTGTCCCTCCTTTTAATGAATCTGATTTAACAAAGTATTTTCAGTTGTTTGAGAGGGTAGCTACAGGTTTTAGTTGGCCCAAGGAGTATTGGCCAGTACTCCTTCAAACTGTTCTCACCGGTAAAGCTCAAGTAACTTATGCATCTTTGCCTCAAGATCAATCTGATAATTATGATGTAGTTAAGAGCTTGATTCTTAAGGCCTATGAGCTTGTTCCTGAAGCCTATAGAGTAAAATTTAGGACAACTTACAAGCAAGATAAGCAATCCCATGTTGAGTATGCAAAAATCAAAGAAGATCTGTTAGAGCAGGGGTTAAATTCTAAGAATGTGGATTCTGATTTTGGTAAATTTAAGCAGATGATTTTCCTGGAGGACTTCAAGAGGTGCATTTATAAAGATGTAAGCCTATATCTTGATGAGAAAAGGATAGATAATTTGTCTGATGCTGCAGTTTTAGCTGATGAATATGTTGTCACTCACAAGAGATATTCTAAAGAAAAAAGGAAAGCTGAGAGTAAGTACGTTGCCTCTACTCAGAGTACAGGTAACAGGAAAGAGAATAAAGATGATGTTTCTCAGGAAGTAAATACCAGCTTCACCTCTAGATTTCAGAAAAGTAAATGTACTTATTGTAGTAAGCTTGGTCATACTACGGAGAAATGTTTCAGGAGACAGCGTGATGTGAACAA
The DNA here is from genome assembly GCF_032717465.1 of Coenobita brevimanus. Lineage (NCBI taxonomy): Eukaryota > Metazoa > Arthropoda > Malacostraca > Decapoda > Coenobitidae > Coenobita > Coenobita brevimanus. Next base: position 22,250,167 of record NC_136999.1, on the reverse strand, counting down.
AAAGGAGTCTTTAAATATTCAGTCAATTGGTCTAGTGTCCACTCTTGAGAGTTCCCAGAATTCTTTAACTGAATTAACTGAACCTGCTTTGAGGGGTAACTTAAATTCTCATGATGGAGCTCCTCTTTTGAGCAGTAACGTGGGTGACACTCTCAAGAGTTCATGTGCTAATTTCCTGTCTGATGGTTTTGTCAGTCCTCTGGACAGTAATGACAGGAAATCAGTTAAAATATATCGTGATACAGGTGCTTGCCAATCCCTTATGCTAACCAGTGTTCTAGGCTCTAATGTTAATTCCTCTGATGAAACTGTAATCTTTCAAGGTGTAGGGAATAATTACTTCTCTGTCCCTCTGTGCAGAGTGAATTTAAAGTCTGGTTTTGTTAATGGTTCCGTTATGGTTGGGTTGGTTGAGACACTCCCAATGTCAGGTGTAACTTTCTTACTTGGAAATGATATTGGTGGAAGTCAAGTGTGTCCAGCTCCTCAGTTGTCTAGTGAGCCAGTGGCTGCGTCCCAGGATTGTGATGTCCCTGATGTACTCCCTGCATGTGCTGTCACTAGGGCTAAGTCTAAAGTTACTGGTGATTTAGAGGATAATGATGATGATGATGTTATCCTAGCTGACACTTTTCTTGCTAATTTGGACCACTCACCAGATGAGGCAGTACCCCGTAGTGTTGATAATTTGTCTTGTCAAGAGTTGGTTGAGTTGCAGGTTGCTGACCCTGAGTTGAAAGGTCTTGCTAACTCTGCTTGCAGTGAGGAAGAGTCAGCTGGTTCTTCTACTTGTTATTATATAAAGTCAGGAGTACTTATGAGGAAGTGGAGACCCCCAACAGCATCAGCTGACTGTGAATGGAAAGTTGTACATCAAGTTGTCATCCCTCGTGTTTGTAGGCAGGATATCATTAGAGTGGCTCATGATTCCAGTTTGGCAGGACACCTTGGAGTGAGGAAGACTGTGGCACGCATTTTGAAACACTTCTACTGGCCAGGTATCTTCAGGGATGTTTCCTGGTATTGTAAGTCTTGTCACACCTGTCAAGTTGTGGGGAAGTGTAATCAGACCGAAAAGGTTGCACCTCTAGTTCCCATTCCTCCTTTTGAGGCTCCTTTCACCCGTGTGTTGGTGGATATTGTGGGCCCTCTTCCTCAGACTTCTTCAGGATTTTCTTATGTGTTGACCCTGATTGATATGGCTACTCGTTTTCCTGAAGCCATTCCACTTAGAAATATCTCAGCAAAGAACGTGGTTAAGGAAATGCTAGGGTTCTTCACAAAGTTTGGTCTGCCCAAGGAGGTACAGTCAGACCGGGGAAGTAATTTAATGTCAAATGTTTTCAAGCAGTCTCTGAAAGAGTTGGGTATCACCCAGATCACGTCTTCAGCTTACCATCCCCAGACCCAAGGAGCGTTGGAGAGATATCATCAAACACTCAAATCGATGCTCAAGAAATACTGTTTGGAACATCAGAAAGACTGGGATAAAGGTCTTCCATTCGTTGTATTTGCTGCAAGAGAATCTCCAAATGAATCACTGGGCTTCTTACCCTTTGAACTACTGTTTGGCCATGAAGTAAGAGGACCCCTTAAGCTACTCAAGGAATGCTGGCTGTCTGAGGAAGATGACGTCAACCTGCTGGAGTATGTGATGAAGTTCAAAGAACGGTTGTCCACTGCTTTACAGCTGGCGAGAGAGAATTTAGGAGCTGCTCAGGAGAAGATGAAGACTTGGTATGATAAGAAGTCCAGGTTACGCCACTTTCAGCCAGGAGATCAGGTTTTGATTCTGCTACCAGTGCATGGGCAACCTCTTCAAGCCAAGTTTAGTGGTCCTTATTTCGTGGAGAAGAAACTCAGTGATGTCAACTATGTCATCGCCACACCAGATCGTAGAAAGAGCAAGCAACTATGTCACATCAACATGCTAAAGTTATATCACAGGCGGGACGAAAATAATCCAGTCTGCACTGTAGCTGTTCCACCCGAGTCTGCAAGTGAAGCTCTCCCATGCAGCATGAGCCTGAGTGATAGTTTGGGGAACAATCCTGATATCATGAATGATCTCCAGACTAAGCTTTCTCATCTACCTCCCGAGGAAAGGCAGGAGTTTTCGGCATTACTGCAGGAGTACCCGCAAGTGTTCCGTGCCACTCCAGGAAGAACCACTGTGTTGATGCATGATGTCGATGTTGGAGACGCAAAGCCAATTAAATTGCCTCCTTACCGTGTGAACCCAGTGAAAGTTCCTCTCATCCAGAAGGAGCTTGGCTACCTGTTGGACCACAAGATGATTGAGCCCTGTCAGAGCGAGTGGAGTTCTCCTGTCACTTTAGTCCCTAGGCCAGGTGGGTCACAGCGGCTTTGCATTGACTACAGACGTGTTAATCAGATAACCAAAACAGACACTTACCCTCTCCCTCGTGTGGAAGATTGCATAGACAAGATCGGAAAGGCTAGGTACATAAGTAAGTTTGATTTGTTAAAGGGATACTGGCAAGTACCTATGACTGAACGTGCTAGGGAGATCTCATGTTTTGTAACACTAGGAAAGACTTTTGCATGTTCTGTAATGCCATATACAGATTGTTTTTGAGTAATAAGAAATTTCCTTTGTAAATTTCTTTTTTCTTTGTGGGGAGGTGTTACATAGCCTATGATTTCATTATCCTTTGTGTAATTTTAACGCACAGTATGCTGCATGTTTGATCACGAGCGTGTTTTGCCTCAGTCCCCCCCTTCTACCGTTATAGTAGAGTAAGTCGTCCTTTCTGTTGTTCAGTGTAGGATTTTCAGCTCTTTGTCCCCACGGCTTCTTTTGCGCGTCCTTCTTACAAGTTGTATCAAGCTCTGCTGGCCCCTATATAATGAGCTCAGTCTCTGCATCATGGCCACTTAGATCTACTCCTCATTTTGCTCGCATCTCTGTCCTCCCCTGTACAGTTATTATTATTGTGAGTTTCTCAGGAAGTCTCCAACCATCTAGCAGCTGTGTAATTTGAGTATGAGTGTTGTTATATTTTGTTCTTGTACTGTGTAGCATAAGTTTAATTTGTAGGCCTAGTGAAGTTTTTGTAATTTATGTAAAGGTTCTTTACGTCAGTCAATTGTTAATAATAGTTTGTATCTGTAATAATTTATCTTGCATTAACTGAGCAGTGCCCGGTGTATTTTCATTTTATCAGGGCTGACTTAGATAAATTTACTCTTGCTAATTTCGTGTTAATAGAGGCTATTGCAGTTATCCATATATTTAACCTGTTTTTTTGCCATTACATAATCTTTATGAGTCCTGAATGTTTTGTTGTTAGTTTGAGCATTAAACTTTAACTTGTAATTTTACCTAACTCTTTTGTTTTGAACCTGGAACTTTACGGGACAGTAGTGACTCTTAGTATTCTCACTTAAAGTGTACATTATCTTTCTCTGTTCCGTAACAATATATATATATATATATATATATATATATATATATATATATATATGTATATATATATATATAGATAGATAGATATTTATAGATATATATAGATATATATAGAGATAGATAGATAGATAGATTATACATAGATAGATAGATATATATATAATGGGCCTATTGGTGTAAAACATGTATTGGATGGATATATAACTTTTTCGAAAACTGGGTCAAGAATGGTAATAAAATGTTGGCCCAATCTATATATTGCTGATCACGCCAATCAAGCAGCTGACAACTGATATAATTATACATCATCCATCACAGATCATTTTCGTATATTGGATAACTGAAATGTATTTTATATAATACAGAAATTTCGACAGACGGGAGTTTTCCATAGAGAAATGTCTTGTTATAAAACAAAAGTCTTATTTTTGGTAGTGTTTTTGTGGAACTGATCTTGATTTCAGCTTACTAGATCATAATTGATAATAATTATGTTAAAGGGGCATTGGTATACACACAAAAGATATACAACTGTGTCAGGACTCCATATTATAATAATACAACTCATAGACAGACAGATAGATAGATAGGTAGATAGATAGATAGATAAAAGCACAAAGCCAAGGTATGAGATAGGAAGTGTGTCAGCAAGAATCAACCAAAAGGAAATGAGCTTGCAACTCTTAAGTGAAGGAATGTTAGAAGTGTACCGGAAATAGTACACACACAGACATACAGAGTTCTAGGAGCTTCCACGACAGTATAGCCGACGTGACACGACCCCTGGTAAACGAGAATGTAGGAATCAGAGATCAGAAAGGGGCTAGCCAGAGAACCAACAGGTGGTATCCGCGCAACTGCCCCCTGGACAAGTGCCCCTCGGACAAGTGCCCCTCGGACAACTGCCCTCTGGACAATCCCCCCCGTAGGACAGCCGCTCCCTGGACAACTGCCCCCCCGGGCAATAACATCCCGCTAAAGATTAGGTTAGGTTAGGTTGGATTAGGTTAGGTTAGGTCGGGTTAAGTTAGGTTAGGTCGGGTTAAGTTAGGTTAGGTTAGGTTAGGTCAGGTTAAGTTAGGTTAGGTTAGATTAGGTCAGGATAAGTTAGGTTAGATTAGGTTAGGTTAGGTTAGGTTAGACACTTGCGACCATTTGTACAGAGAATCGGGTCATACTTTGCGGAGACAATTGTCCAGGGGGCAGTTGTCCAGGCGGCAGTTGTCCTGCGGGGGCAATTGTCCAAGGGCTGTTGTCCGAGGGCAGTTGTCTGGGGGGCAGTTGTCCAGGGGGCGATTGTTCCAGAACCCCGACAGGTAGTAGGGAGAAAGAAGCTAGCAACAGAGGTGAGAGGGTGGCAGAGAGAGATAGAGTGAGACAGTGGGGAGGTAGCAGCGGGACTCTGTACTTCACTCGTGTGTGTGAGACTTTGTTAATATTTCCAAGACAAATAAAAATTGTCCCAAACTAATCTTAACCTCTCTTGTCATTGCATGACAAAGGGAACGAATATTACCTACTTACAAAACAACTCACGGATAACAACCTCTCGTCCACTAGTCTAATATATGTATAACTGATCTACAAAACACACTACAAGAAGCAACAAAGTTTCTACAAGATATGGTAGCAGCGAAAGTACGAACCTCGTCTACGAATCAACAGTGAATTTCTACAAAAGCAGGCGAGACTCTAACCAAGATTAGCTTCAGTTCTACAGTGAATTTCTACAAAAGCAGGCGAGACTGTAACCAATATCAGCTACTGTTCTACAGTTGATTCTACACTATCAGGAAACTACAATTCTACGATCAAGTAACCACAAGCGAGTGTACAGCAACAAGAACGAGTTTGTAAGTTTACGGTTTTAGGCTACGAGTCTACGAGTTCACAAGCCTACGTGTCCACGAGTCTACAAGCCTGAGAGTCAATGAGTCTACGAGCCTATGAGTCTATGAGTGTACAGTTGAGTCTACATTATCAAGATAGAAAACAAACAATACCTCTTACAACCAACAATCCACAACCAGCTCTTGAAAGTATTCTCTCCAACCCCCCTTCTGTCTCCCTGATCATCACGCTGTTGTAGAGGTGAAGAGGTCACACAACGCCTTGCCAGTAGTTTAACAATATACCGATACAAACAATCTTCCAATTTCTACGACGAACCAACGAACTACAACCATCAACAATCAACTACAAGTAACAAGTCTACGAATCGTCTCTATAATCTTTTACATGCACCTACAAGTAGCGACATTCTTCATCCCACAAAGAGTAAATCACAAGAAAAAAGGACCGAGAATAAACTGAGAAAGAATAACAAAAGCAAACGAAAAGCAAGAACACAGCAACAACCACCAGACCACCATCCTTCTCTCCAACCGCCCCCTACCTCCACCAACATCACCACGCTGACGCAAGGAGTGATGAGGTCAAGACGACGAAGCAAATACCAAGCCCATATTCACAACTCATGTTACTCACCTTTCTTCACTCATTTACTCACCACAGCTACCAGGGGTTGAGAAGTTGACGTCACTGTGCGTGTTTGCTGAGACGACGCCACGTCAATTAACTCCTGTGTGACACCACCACTCACCTTCACTCACACCATTCCCACCGCGGTAAAACGTAGTGAGTTACATAGTTACTTCATTTATACAATACACAGTGATAGAAAAAAAAAACTTCTGCACAAACATTTAAAACGTGCTGTATATTTACAACTTACGTACACATACCTACTTCAGTTATCTGCATCATTCAATCACTAAATACTTGCACCAACAATAAGTATTCTACACTGTATATATTCATTCATTTATTATAGCATTCATTTACTAATAACGAGCGTTACCATTTATATCTACATAAAATACGTGTTTCATACATACAGCTATACATTATTACATCCACAAAGTAATAAAGAAAATATACTATCACAGTTACTTAGTGAGCGATTAAAAGAACTGTATTGAACATTTATTAATTAAAGCTACCTAGTGGAAACAGACAAATCAAGTTACAACGAAGACCAGAAAAAAAAAATCCGCAACACAAATGACATTAGCAAGCATGAACAACATCTTCCACACAATCGTGGAGACAAAGATTTCCACACAGTACTGACACATACATTGCCCACAATAGGTACAAATGAACAACAGAGTGTATATAGTTAATATTGTATATAGTGTATATATTTTTTTTACATTAAATAACAAAATATGGGGCTATATAATATGATTTTCGGTAATATCTGTGCAATATAAACTAAACCTTAAAAAGGGGTCCCAAGGGAATTAAACAACAATTAGGCAACCTTGGAAAACACCGAAAAAGCATAGACAAACGAAGAAAAACAAACTACAGAAAATCAGTACATACAAAAAAAAAAAAAAAAAGAAAGAAAGAAAGAATACAGTAAGATCACATAACAAACAAATGAAAATAGGTGTAAGTGTTACTACAAATGCCAAAATACCACATGAACTTCGACTATAAGTGAAACAAAAAGCAAATTACTGTTCTCCACGAGCCATTGGCAAGGCACATCATCACTATCATCGACCGCAGCATGACCGGATTAGCGATGTCAGGACTGCAGTTACTACAATATTTCTGCAATTACAACAATTATGTAACGACAAACGATTGCATTATGTTACACTTGCTTCACTTATGCAACTACAAGCGATATGTAACAATTATAATACAATTATGTACAATACAATTATTATGTAGCAATACAATTATGTAACAATTCATACAATGTTACGATTATGTATTACTGCAATGTTACTACAATATTACTACAGTGTTACTAGAATTATGTTACACTTGCTACAGTTATGTAACTACAAACGATATGTAGCAATTAAAATACAAGTATGTACAAAACAATTATTGTGTAACAGTTCATACAATGTTACTACAATTCTGTATCACCAGAATCATCACACAAGTTAGGTGAAATATTAGACATTACTAAAGGGATAACTCCATATGTAATGTAATGACCTAGCAGTATTACCATTGCACAGTTATATGCGTATGTCTGTTATACATACACATCTTACAATATGTCATAAAATAACCAATTGAACCATATTGCATTTGTTCAATTGTGCATACAACTTGTTTAAAATGTAATATTACTGGATCATTGCAATATTAACATGAATATTATATCTATACAATACTATAACCAATACTATGTATTAATAGATTAGAGTGTGTCAGTGATGATTGCCAGCTGGCATGACCGAGTGATGTCAGGACTCCATAGTATAATAATACAATGCATAGATAGATAGATAAATAGCATCACCAAGCCAGGGTATGAGATAGGAAGTGTCAGCAAAAATCAACCAAAAGGAAATGAGCTTGCAACTCTTAAGCAAAGGAAAGCTAAAAGTGCACCGGAAGCAGTACATACACACAGACATACAAAATTCTAGAATCTGCCACGACAGTATAGCCCACGTGACACGACCCCTGCTAAATGAGAATGTAGGAAGCAGAGATCAGAAAGGGGCTAACCATAGAACCGACAGGTAGTGGGGAGAAGGAGGCTAGCAAACAGGGGCGAAAAGGTGGCAGAGAGAGATAGAGTGAGACAGTGGGGAGGTAACAGTGGGACTCTATACTTCACTCGTGTGTGAGAGACTGTTAATATTTCCAAGACAAATAAAAATAGTCCCATACTAACCTTTACCTCTCCTGTCATTGCATGACAAAGGGAACGAAGATTTTCTACTTACAAAACTACTCACGGATAACAACCGCTCGTCCACGAGTCTACTATATGTATAACTGATCTACAAAACACACTACAAGAAGCTACGAAGTTTCTACAAGAACTGGGTCTTTAAATGGTCAGAGTTGCACTACTGTCTGTGAAGGTCGTTCGTGGCACAGTGGTAGCATGCGCATATCTGATGTGTTGAGAGCACAGGTTTGAGTCCCACACCAGGCAGTTCATTTGTTTCATTTCAGACATTCCATCTCTTGGCAGCATTTCGGGACAGACGGTGATACTGAGCTGGCAACACAGTGTGTATTCATAGATGTATGTAACTTGGGTAAGAGAGACTCCGTGCAGTATATCAGCCGTCAGGTGTTGTGGATTGTACGGTAGGCATTCAGAGGAAAAAGGTTCGAATCTTGATTACATTTTTAGAAGCATTTAAAGGATATGTGTTTACAATGTTATTCCCTCAAAGGAAGAAAAAGTAAATTTCAAGATCTGTTAATTTCGAGCTATCCAGACACACTTACTTGTAAATTGGCCCGATTACCTTTGGTAGGTGGTGGCGACCATCATCCACTCACTTGATGTAGTGCTGCCTACTTCTTCCTTACCCAGTATCATTGTTTTTCTGTGCCTGCCCTCCTCTCTTCCTTTGTCTCCCATCTTTCCTGTCACTTCTTATTGCTTTTCTTTCATTTGCAGGTGGCTTTACATTGAGTGACAAGCCAAATGGTTTCCTGTAAGCCAAAAAAACATTTACAACGCTGTGTGGTAACTATATAACCAAACCATACGTGCTCCCTACGTGTCAACAAGTGGATTGGTGGAGGGTTAATGCCCCTCCCTGTAAAACAAATAACGTCAAATGGCCACCCCTTACGGGATTATGGCATCTGGCAACAGATAGATAGATAGATAGACTTACACCCGATTCAGATATGATTACTGGCTTCCGATAAGACATAATGCTGGGCCAGAACGGAATAGAATCAGGATCTATGTGCAAACGGTTGTCGGCACTTGCACTGGGACGATTCAGGTCATCTGGCTTGCCTGTACCATTCCGACACCACGTGCCATCACAAGGCAGCATCGGTACGGTTCTGATCCAACATAATCATGTTTGCTGGGCTGTTACAACCCGTCCCAAATTGCCACAGGCTGCAACGCAGTAGTTCACTATAGGAGGGATGTTGTCCAGTGAGTTGTCCTTCCTAGAGGCAGCCTTTAGGTGTACAACAACACAGATCAGCTCAGGTGTTGTAAGTAAATACTGGCTTCTTAAGTTCGCTGTTTTTATTTTCCAAATAATTACACTTAATGCCTGCCAACTTCACTGTTTTCTGAAGTACTGGGGCTATACAATCCGCACTGACACTGAACTAACTCAGATTGAACTGAAACCCCTCTCGCTCCTTCCCTATCAATATATAAGCTCCCTATGTACTAGAATAATCAGCTAGGTTCTCGGGAAAGCAACAGTTGCCAACACAGAGACATCCAAAATACCCAGAGTTTTCTTTCATTACATGACATTCTAAATTCTTTAGCATACAAACTTAAATTAAATAAAATAATTTAACTCACATAAATAAAAAGTTGTAGAGAAAAAAGACCATCAAATTCAATGCATTACTTAACACAGTACCTCCGTTCACGAACAGTAGGCTAACTGGCTACTCTGACAGAAAAATTCGAGAATCGTCGGGAATACTCCAGCACTACCTAAATGGCAAATCCCCCTTCTCAACAGTATATATTTTCAGTACAGTATTAATTACTATACCTAAAGATGTAATGTACTTATTTTTAAAGTACTGTATAATTATACTGATATACACTTAAGTATTCTGTTACACAGATACAAGGATAATCTAGATTAAGTTTGTGACAACGTTTGTAATGTACAGTCAGGGAAAGTTCCGCATTACCCACCTCTCGAAACAATGGTGTGAGCGGAGTGAATGTGAAGTGGCAGCCAAACCTCATCTGTCTGGTAACTGTGGGTGAAGGAGGGGGAGGCGGGGGATTGGGGGCACAAGAGGGTTTTGTGGCGAGTTGAGAGTCACGAGTGAGTCTGCAATGTATGACTTTACTGAT
>NC_136999.1:22233939-22239781 GCF_032717465.1 Coenobita brevimanus | reverse complement strand
ATGTATGAAGTCAGTAGTAGATTTATATTATGTGAGGAGTAAATGTGAAATAATACAAATCTATAAAGGAAGCAAAATGAACGTGGGCATTTTGAATGTTCTCAAGAATCTACGTTCATCATTATTTTAGTCATACTATTGGCTGGACTTCTCTGTTCTACTGTCCCAGAGAAATTATTCGCTAGAGTTCTGATTAAGTGTTCCCCTCTCTCTCTCTCTCTCTCTCTCTCTCTCTCTCTCTCTCTCTCTCTCATATCTTTACTGATCCCTTTTTATGAATTGTACTTTCTTAAAGAATGTTTTCGCCATAATTCAGTATCTTCATAAAACATTCTTTTTTCCTTTTTCAACATTAACTCGTGAAAACATCGTCTGGTCTTTGCCATAATTTTATAGTAAGCTGAAACCTATGTTTGTATTCACAACTAAGTACTACACCTAGCACGAAAGGAGTGTAAAACAACGCCCTGAACTCAGTCAATATAGCTAAATAAGTTTGTACTTCATTCTTGTTTCCTCCAAGAATATATATATATATATATATATATATATATATATATATATATATATTTTTACGGAACAGAGAGAGATAATGAACACTTCAAGTGAGAATACTAAAATCACTACTGTCCCGCAAAATTCCAGGTTCAAAACAAAAAGACTTAGGTAAAATTACGTTAAAGTTTAATGCCCAAACTAACAACTAAACATTCAGGACTCATTAGGAAAATGTAATGGCAAAACAGGTTACATATATGGTTAACTGCAGTAGCCTCTATTAACACGAAATCAGCAAGAGCAAATTTATCTAAGTCAGCCCTGATAAAATGAGAAAACCGGATAATGCTCAGTTAAAGCAAGATATAATATTATTACGGATACAAAATATTACTAATACTGGCTGACAGCATGGAACCAACATGAATCACAAAAACTTTACCAGGCTTACGAATTAACACCTAGGCTATACACTACAAGAAAAATGGTAATAACACTTATACTCAAATTATACAGCAGCTAGATGGATGGAGACTTCCTGAGCATTCACAATAATAATATACTGTACAGGGGAGGACAGAGATGTGAACAGAATGAGGAGTAGATCTAAGTGTCAACTAATGCAGAGACTGAGCTCATTATATAAGGGCCGGCAGAGCTTGATTCAACTTGTAAGAAGGACGTGCAAATGAAGGCATAGGAGATGAAGAGTTGACAATCCTGCTCTGAACAACAGAAAGAACGACTTACTCTACTATAACGGGGAGAAAGGGGGAGTGAGGTAGAACACGCAAGCCTGGTCACTATGGAAGCCACGTGGCGAATTGTGAACAAACATGCAGCATACTGTACATTAGGATCATACAAAGGATGATGCAATCATGAACGAAACTGTATCATAAGTTAGAATTATACAAGGGATGATGAAATCATAGGCTATGTTACACCTCCCCACAAAGAAAAAGAAATTTACAAAGGAAATTTCTTATTACTCTAAAACAATCTGTCTAAAGTCTAGATAAGCAATCTGCAATAACATTTTCTTTCCCCTTGACATGTTGTATGTCTAATGAATACTCCTGAAGAAGTAGTCTCCATCTTCTCAATCTCTGATTTTTATCTTTAAACTTACTAAGGAATTTCAGTGGGTTATGATCGGTATAAATGACTATGGGGTCAAAACCAGAACACAAATAAAATGAAAAATGCTCTAAACCCAAAATCAAGGCCAAAAGCTCTTTCTCAATAGTTGAGTAGTTCTTTTGAGGTGGAGTGAACATCTTACTGTAATAAGATACAGGATGTTCAATACCCTGATCATCCTCTTGCAGCAAAACAGCCCCAGCTCCTGTATCACTTGCGTCAACAGCCATCTTAAAAGGCTTAGCAAAGCTTGGAGTTGCGAGCACTGGCTGACTTAATAGGAAAGCTTTAAGTTTACTGAAAGAGGATTCACAGTTATCGGTCCAGACAAATTTAACTCCCTTTTTCAGTAGGTCTGTAAGTGGTGATACAAGAATTGAAAAGTTAAGAACAAATCTCCTGTAATAACCTACCATTCCCAAAAATCTTTGTAGCTCTTTCCTACTTTTAGGTCTGGGAAGATCACTTATAACCTGAACCTTAGCTCCTGGTGGTGCAACGTGTCCATCACCAATTACGTACCCAAGGTACTGAAGTTTAGCTTGACCAAACTTACACTTTGATAAATTAGCTACAAGATTAGCCTGAACCAAACGCTCAATAAATTTACTGATATGGCATAGGTGATCTTCCCAGTTGTCACTGAAGATCAATACATCATCAATATAAACAACACACCCTGCCAAACCCTCTGTTACAACATTCATAAGCTTCTGAAAAGTGGCTGGTGCATTCTTCATACCATATGGCATTACAGAACATGCAAAAGTCTTTCCTAGTGTTACAAAACATGAGATCTCCCTAGCACGTTCAGTCATAGGTACTTGCTAGTATCCCTTTAACAAATCAAACTTCCTTATGTACCTAGCCTTTCCGATCTTGTCTATGCAATCTTCCAAGCGAGGGAGAGGGTAGGTGTCTGTTTCGGTTAACTGATTAACACGTCTGTAGTCGATGCAAAGCCGCTGTGACCCACCTGGCTTAGGGACTAGAGTGACAGGAGAACACCACTCGCTCTGACAGGGCTCAATGATCTTGTGGTCCAACAGGTAGCAAAGCTTCTTCTGGATGAGAAGAACTTTCACTGGGCTCACACGGTAAGGAGGCAGTTTAATTGGCTTTGCGTCTCCAACATCGACATCATGCATCAACACAGTGGTTCTTCCTGGAGTGTCACGGAACACTTGCGGGTACTCCTGCAGTAATGCCGAAAACTCCTGCCTTTCCTCGGGAGCTAGATGAGAAAGCTTAGTCTGGAGATCATTCATGATATCAGGATTCTTCCCCAAACTATCACTCAATCTCATACTGCATGGGAGAGCTTCACTTGCAGACTTGGGTGGAACAGCTACAGTGCAGACTGGGTTATTTTCGTCCCGCCTGTGATATAACTTTAGCATGTTGATGTAACAAAGTTGCTTGTTCTATCTACGATCTGGTGTGGCGATGACATACTTGACATCACTGAGTTTCTTCTCCACAAAATAAGGACCACTAAACTTGGCTTCAAGAGGTTGCCCATGCACTGGTAGCAGAATCAAAACCTGATCTCCTGGCTGAAAGTGGCGTAACCTGGACTTCTTATCATACCAAGTCTTCATCTTCTCCTGAGCAGCTCCTAAATTCTCTCTCGCCAGCTGTAAAGCAGTGGACAGCCGTTCTTTGAAATTCATCACATACTCCAGCAGGTTGACGTTATCTTCCTCTGACAGCCAGCATTCCTTGAGTAGCTTAAGGGGTCCTCTTACTTCATGGCCAAACAGTAGCTCAAAGGGTGAGAAGTCCAGTGATTCATTTGGAGATTCTCTTGCGGCAAATACAACGAATGGAAGACTTTTATCCCAATCTTTCTGATGTTCCAAACAGTATTTCCTGAGCATCGATTTGAGTGTTTGATGATATCTCTCCAACGCTCCTTCGGTCTGGGGATGGTAAGCTGCAGACGTGATCTGGGTGATGCCCAACTCTTTCAGAGACTGCTTGAAAACATTTGACATGAAATTACTTCCCCGGTCTGACTGTACCTCCTTGGGCAGACCAAACTTGGTGAAGAGCCCTAGCATTTCCTTAACCACGTTCTTTACTGAGATATTTCTAAGTGGAATGGCTTCAGGATAACGAGTAGCCATATCAATCAGGGTCAACACATAAGAAAATCCTGAAGAAGTCTTAGGAAGAGGGCCCACAATATCCACCAACACACGGGTGAATGGCGCCTCAAAAGGAGGAATGGGAACTAGAGGTGCAACCTTTTCGGTCTGATTACACTTCCCCACAACTTGACAGGTGTGACAAGACTTACAATACCAGGAAACATCTCTGAAGATACCTGGCCAGTAGAAGTGTTTCAAAATGCGTGCCACAGTCTTCCTCACTCCCAAGTGTCCTGCCAAACTGGAATCATGAGCCACTCTAATGATATCCTGCCTACAAACACGAGGGATGACAACTTGATGCACAACTTCTCAATCACAGTCGGCTGATGCTGTTGGGGGTCTTCACTTCCTCATAAGTACTCCTGACTTTATATAATAACAAGTAGAAGCACCAGCTGACACTTCCTCACTGCAAGCAGAGTTAGCTAGACCTTTCAACTCAGGATCAGCAACCTGCAATTCAACCAACTCTTGACGAGACAAATTATCAACACTACGGGGTACTGCCTCATCTGGTGAGTGGTCCAAATTAGCAAGAAAAGTGTCAGCTAGGATGACATCATCATCATCATTATCCTCTAAGTCACCAGTAACTTTAGACTTAGCCCTAGTGACAGCACATGCAGAGAACAAATCAGAGACACCACAATCCCGGGTCGCAGTCACTGGTTCACTAGACAACTCAGGAGCTGGACACACTTGACCCCCACCAATATCATTTCCAAGTAAGAAAGTTATACCTGACATTGGGAGTGTCTCAACCAACCCACCCATAACGGAACCATTAACAAAACCAGACTCTAAATTCACTCTGCACAGAGGGACAGAGAAGTAATTATTCCCTACACCTTGTAAGATTACAGTTTCATCAGAGGAATTAACATTAGAGCCTAGAACACTTGTCAGCATAAGGGATTGGCACGCACCTGTATCCCGATATATTTTAACTGATTTCCTGTCATTACTGTCCAGAGGACTGACAAAACCATCAGACAGGAAATTAGCACATGAACTCTTCAGAATGTCACCCACGTTACTGCTCAAAAGAGGAGCTCCATCATGAGAATTTAATTTACCCCTCAAAGCAGGTTCAGTTAACTCGGTTAAAGAATTCTGGGAACTCTCAAGGGTGGACACTAGACCAATTGACTGAATATTTAAAGACTCCTTTTTGTTCACATCACGCTGTCTCCTAAAATATTTCTCCGTAGTATGACGAAGCTTACTACAATAAGTACATTTACTTTTCTGAAATCTACAGGTGGAGCTGGTATTTACTTCCTGAGAAACATCATCTTTATTCTCTCTCCTGTTACCTGTACTCTAAGTAGAGGCAACGTACTTACTCTCAGCTTTCCTTTTTTCTTTAGAATATCTCTTGTGAATGAGAACATATTCATCAGCTAAAACTGCAGCATCAGACAAATTATCTATTCTTTTCTCGTCAAGATATAGGCTTACATCTTTATTAATACACCTTTTGAAGTCCTCCAGCAAAATCATCTGCTTAAATTTATCAAAATCAGAATTTACATTCTTAGAATTTAACCACTGCTCTAACAGATCTTCTTTGATTTTTGCATACTCAGCATGGGATTGCTTATCTTGCTTATAAGCTGTCCTAAATTTTACTCTATAGGCTTCAGGAACAAGCTCTTAGGCCTTAAGAATCAAGCTCTTAACGACATCATAATTATCAGATTGATCCTGAGGCAAAGATGCATAAGTTACTTGAGCTTTACCTATGAGAACACTCTGAAGGAGTACTGGCCAATACTTTTTGGGTCAATTAAAATCTGTAGCTACCCTCTCAAACAACTGAAAATACTTTGTTAAATCAGATTCATTAAAAGGAGGGACAAGTTTAACATTTTTAGCCACATCAAAATCATCAGAGCTAGATGATCCAGTTCCACATTGTTTCATGCGATACTCATGGTCTGCCTGAATCCTAGCAAGTTCAGTTTGTGCCTCCTGAAAACGAGCCTGAGACTTAGCCTCCTTAGCACGTGTCTGAAACTCAGCCTCCTTAGCACGAGCCTCCT